>NW_024062339.1:0-600000 GCF_006381635.1 Hibiscus syriacus | reverse complement strand
TTATTCATCTTTTTTCCACAAATCCATCCTCACCATCATCATCTTTACTGTTCACCTTCACAAGGGAGATCTATTGTTTCTTGGTTATCATACTTTATTTTTAATTTCTTTATTTTTTTTATCTTTCCAGCACCTAAAAGAAAACCCTAAGAACCCTACTTGCTGTCACCACCTTCCCCTATTCATTCCCCATTGTTCTTCATCGAGTCTAGAGTTTTTTAAGTTTGATTGTTCAACAAGAGCAAAGTTCTTAACCCACCACCGCTTCCCTATCACTATTTTAAATCATTTCTTATCCTTTATCATTTATTCAATTTAATCCTCCAATTTTAATATTTTCAATAAAGTCACTGACTTTATATTTGGGGATTACAATTCTCCCCTTAAGAAAAATTCTTCCTTGAATTTAAAGACTTATGCTTTTCCACAACACTTTACTAGAGGATCATTTTGTTACACGGTTTCTTGATTTCTCGAGCAATTGAAACATTTTGTATCTCAACTATGAAAGTCTAATTATCCAAATCATTTAATAAGAAGACTTGACAACTTTATTGTAATAACCTCATAGCAGTAATGCTTAAATTACACTACTAACCAAAAAAAAATTTCATATCATTATAAACTTGACACTTTTCCAAGTTCTCAAGAATTAATATCAATTTTGATAATAATTCATTGAAGTATGAAATGGGTAGAAATCCATTTTCATAATTTACCTTCTAAAGGTAACTTATTAGGTCCATAAACTTAACATTTATTCTTAAAATATAATCAGTTGATCCACTAATAACTCATCTTTCTGTAAGCTTTTAGCGGTCAATGCATTTACCACTTACTCATTTCTTACTATTCAAATTTAACACTACTTTAAACAATTTAATGCTTCACTTAAATATTTATCAATTATTTAAACCTACCTAAAGAAACCATAGAATCATCACTAAATTCAAAAATATCCTCTGGATCCTCATCTGATTCAATTTCTCTTGGGTTGATTTTGATCTCGACCTTCTTTTCAATATCATCTACTATCTTACATTAGTCCTTAGTTTCCAACATCTATTAGGACATACATAATATTAACACACAAGTTAATAGGAGTGTCATCAATCATACTAATTGACACCATAGTAACTTTGAAAATCTTAATGGTATGTAATCCTTTTCTCAATTCAATTTAAACCCTTTTCGACCGAGAATCAACTAACTTGTAGCTCTGATACCAATAAATGTAACACCCATTTCCAGTATACGTTTCCATACATTTTTTAAAAAATTCCACCCATTTGTAAAACCCAAAATTTTTGTTTCGAAATTTAAAACAAAAACATTTAGTAAAACAAAATAAAACAGTCGTTGAAACATTTACCAAAGTTATAGCTTAAAATAAATTCCCAAGCATTTTTCTTAATTTCGATTACATGCCAACAAATTTTCAAAATAAAGATGATTGTCATACTGTTACTGGTGAGAGTCAACCCTAGATTGATTATAGCTGCCGCTACTAATGCCATCCTTACTCGACTAGTTTCTGGTTTTACCTACGCGTGAAATCAACACACGTTAAGTATTTACTTAGTGACATAATATTAAAAAGAACGTTAGTGTATATATAAGTATATCATGGTTTATTTGGTGTTGCGAACTAAATCGTATGCTCTATAAGGATCAGATAAATCCCTATCATTGAATCAAATTTCTTTCATACAATCATCGTATGATTCTTATTATATCCTGCATACCCATCTTTCTGTAAATTCCCCTCATTATTCTTTATTAATTATTCGTTATTTTAATTTATGAATCTTTTCATATCGATAATGCACTGTTATGCATTTCATTTATGCATCATTTCAAGCCGATAATGCACCGTTATGCATTTCATTTATGGCATCCTTTCATGCCGATAATGCACCTTTATGCATTTCATTTATGGCATCCTTTCATGTCGGTAATGCACCGTTATGCATTTAGTCTTTTACCAAAGGCGTTTAACCTTTCATCTAACTTGCATTATTGACACCTTTCTACCAAGTGCACAGTTGGGCATTTAGTCTTTTATCCAAAGGCATTTAACCTTCATCTAACTTGCATTATTGGCACCATTCTGCCAATACACAGTTAGGCATTTAGTCTTTATCCAAAGACATTTATCCTTTCATCTAACTTGCATTATTGGTACCTTTTTGCCAAATGCACAGTTAGGCATTTATTCTTTTATCTAAAGGCATTTAACCTTTCATCTAACTTGCATTATTGACACTTTTCTACCAAATGAGCAGTTAGGCATTTAGTCTTTTATTTTAGAATAGTTCATACTCTAATAATTATCATAATAAATTTCATACACATTATAAACATATATCAAATACGATAAACATACATTAAATTAAAACATTAGAGGTGGACTTAGTGTGAGTCTCCTCATCCTATATAATTACAATAGATGCACTCACCTCAAAATCCTTGCTAATAAGATGTAATGATATCCGACTATTCAACAACTTTATCTTTACCATTTTCTTGCTATACTCGGGAGTTTGGTATGATCTACATAAGCATCCCTTTGACTATGGAGGATAGCCCTTACACGGGGAAGAAAAAGAAGAAAAAGAGATAACTGTTTAACTTTAACTTTTCCCTTTTTCCCTTCTTAAATCTTAATTTAAAATTAATTTTAAATTTATTTCCCCTTAAAGGACTTAAATTTATTTCCCCTTAAAGGACCAAAATGCCCTATTTATTCTTCCATTGTTATTAATTGGTCTTAAACACTATTATTATCATTTCTTATCCTTTATTATTTATTCAATTTAATCCTCCAATTTTAATTCTTTTCAATAAAGTCATTGACCTGATATTTGGGGTGTTACAAGTGTTCTCCAGTTCTCAGCTCTCATGAGCACATTCGGGTTTTCCGATGTCTTATAAAGGGATTGTGAGATCGCCTCCTGCACAACAACTGCACAATCTTCATATTCAAGCCACCTTTTTTCAGGTTTTCAACTCGAATCCTCATTTGGTTTCAAAACGTTATCCAATTTAAGTCTTGAACCCCTTTGTTATTTTTCTCTATTGTACATTAAGGATTTTTAGAAAAACTTTTGTAAATAAAATTAATCCTGATGGGTGGATAAAATCTAAAGATAGTCTCTTCTGTTTAGAATCCATGTATGATTAGAAGGGATTTTTTAGGCACATAATGTAGGATATGGTTTCTGATCTTTTGGTGAATTGATTCTGGATATTTGAACAAATTGTAATTGCTCAATCTTATGGTTTAAGGCTTAATGAGTCTCATCTTGAAATACTTGATCATTTTTTTTTCTTTCTTTTTCTTCTTTTTTTTCTTTGCTTTTTTTCTTTTTTGCTTCATTTCTCTTTTTTTGTTTTGCTCTTTTTTCTTTGCTTTGTTTGATATTTGTACTTTTGCATTTGATTCAGCTTTTGATAACTTATCTGGATTGGCGATCTTCACTCATGCAAACAGAGTTTCTTCACATTGCCCCTCGTGTGGAGGGTAATCCTTGGTTAGGGTTGAATCAAAAGAAAATATATTCAGGCTCAAATGGGGACACAATGAATACATATTTTCTCTTTTTATGAGTGGATAACGGTAGAAAGTCATTCATCATTTCATACAAAAAAGTCCTTGCATAAGAGATATCCCAGGGGGATAGATTTCAGATTAATTTTATTCCATGAAAACCATGTAATTAATGCATGATAGAATATTAATTTCCTTTTTTCTCCTACTTCTAGCATGTCTCCATTGTTCAGGCACCTCTCCAGAAAATTGATGCGAGATGCCCCACGTGTGTCTTCTTGAAGGAAGGTTCACGTTCAAGTGAACATCTTGTACTCAATGCCTTCAGGTTTTATTGTAAAAAATGATTTTGCATCTAAGAAGACGATGGTGTGACTTTATTGGCTCAACAAAAGGTATATGTATGCTTTTTGTGTCTAGAAAAAGATAAAGGCAAATTTCAAAGTCTCAAAGAAAGGTAATGTCAAAATTTGGTCCTTTGGTAGTGACCATGAATTATTCTGGGTAAAGAATCGAGAGGTTTATTTTTGACTTTGGATGGTATAGAAAGGTCTAATCTTGCTATATGTCAAAAATCTATTATTCTTGAAGAATAAAAGAATATATAATTCATTCCATATTCGAAGAACTAAAAGATTAAAACTCGTTCAATTATTCAACTTTAGAAGGTAACATAAATTTAATCATTAAAGAAAAAATTTAAGCAATATTAAAGATATAACAAAACGAGTTCAAACAAAACAATGCTCTTAATACAATCATAAGAAAACTTCCTGGAAGATGCAAAGATCTTTTCTTGATTAGCATCAGAATGCTCCATCATTCAAACATAACAAAAATGAGTTCAAAACAATACTCTTAATGCATGTGTAGGAAAACTTCATGATAGATGAAAAGATCTCTTCTTGACTAGCATCGAATGCCCCATCATTCTTCAAATGTCCACGCCCCTGAATCAATTGAATTATGGACCTTGCACTTCAATACTCTATAATTCTCAGTGGGATGCCCTAAACTTCCTATGTGATAGCTGTATAAGGCATCAACATTGTAGCCCTCAAGATATGTGAACTCTTTTGGTTTAGACTGAATGGAATCACAAGATTATTCTCAATTATTATTGGAAGTAATTTCTCATAGGTAACTGGAATTGGATCAATTGACTCTCTTTCTTGGATCATCCAATAAGGCTCATTCATACGACCAGCTAAATAGGCTCTCACTATACTGATTTCAGCTTCTTCCTCTAATTGTCTGAATTTTGCTTCTATGTGGCATCAAGTGATTAGGACCATAATCATCGAATCCTCCACGAATTAATTCCATGTTTTCTTGAACCATGCATGCTTAAAATGATTAAATTAATGGAATGCAAGTGCAAAATGCAAAGATGCAAATGCAGATGCAAAAAATGTTGATCCCAATGATGAATATCATAGAATAATTTTCATCAAAGGTAAAAGTCTTCAAATTACAAGATAATCCATTTTTATAGACATGTTTTCGCTTAGACTTTGAGTTTGAAATGAGTCAATGCTTCATCTCGGAACTTCGTCCTTAAAAATGATGCCCCACAAGAGCTCTATAACCTAATTTCGTTAATACCCCGCGCGGTGCTGAATTCACGCGTTACTCCTTGCAATGAACGATCATAGATAAAATCTACTACTGGATTACTTCTTAGATAAATGGATCATCTATACAGTCTCGAATGTTACATGATGCTTAAGTAAGTTTCTTTCTTGTATTCTCTGAATTTCTTTTAGCCTTCATTGCATGTCTATGTACGCGACTACTTGTTTGAAAAGTTTTATCTCTACTTATGAAAATTTTTGCTTAAATATTCCCTTATGGATCAACACTTTCACGTTATATCATGTTGATGAAATGCAATTCAAAAAATTTGAAAATGACGCAAAAAGAAAAGAAACGAGTTAGTATAGGTAAGATAATCAATAGAATTAAAAGATGTTATTTAAATATAACACCTACCCAATCATGGTATCTACCGAGCTGCTTTCATAAATAACATTCCTACCCATACATGTTTCCACCCAAAAATGATTTATTTTCGCGAAATTGATCCTAACAACATGATTTCTAGTTTGCATACTTTTATTTGAAAAAATAATATTCTACGAACTTAAAGAAAAAAGTAAAAGTTATAGTCGTTCCTTTCTGCACACCTATTTTGGAGCCTACTGACGGATAGATGTCTGGTATGCTATACCTAGGGGACCGTTCTACGGTTCACTACATGTATAGTTTTGGCTCTATAAAAGGGTATTCGAATTGTCCTTGTTGTTGGTGCCCTATTGGGATGCCAAACCCTCGATTCTCACCCATTACATGTTTCGAACGAAACAATTTCAATTCGAGGGTTCACTTCTTTATACCATATGATGAATAAATCCCTATGAAGGTATAAGGCATGAGTACCCAGGGGCTATTTGCTATGATCATACGAAGAATAAATTCTTACAAGAGTAAAGCATTCACCTGACTTATTTGGAACAAAGTTCGGGTCTAGAGCTCATGTCATGTAAATGCTAATGATGTGTGTGAGGAGAAACAAACAAACCTTTGAATTAAAAGGAAATGAAAAAAATTATTCCTCGTGACGTGTTTTCCTTTGATTCAAAAGGAAAATGAAAAAAAACATTCACCCTTACTTATTTGGAACGAAGCTCGGGTCTAGAGCTCATGTCATGTAAAATAAACGACTTACAACCTAACTCTCTAAAGAAATCTCCAGCAGAGTCGTCAAGCTATCATAACCAATTATGTTTAAAATATAATTATGACTTTATTTTGAAAAATTAACGATTTGAATTAAATTGAATAGGAGTCGCCATTGACCCTTAGGTTAGGTAGGTCGAATACCTAAAAGGTCTTTAAAACAATTTTAAGAAAAATCATTTTTAAGATAAAAATTAATCCGTGTTATCTAAAAATTTATTTTAAGGGTTCAGAAATCTATTACGCGTGGGGAAGGATAAACACCCCCACAACACCCAAAATTAGTACTTAGTCACTTACATATTATCGTAAATACGAAAATCATGAATTGCATTAATAATTAATGTATGATCCATTTATTAAAGTTTAATTAATTTGCTTCGAATTATTTATTAGGAAAAATTATTGAACTTGAAATGAAATCTCGAGATTCGTAATCTTCGGGAAAGCTATATCACATTTCTTATCGGTAAACGAATATTATCTCTTTAAAAATATTAAATCAAACTAATATCAAAATTTGCATGAAATAATTTACTACTTTTTCTAAAAGGGCATAAATTGTCAATACATAAATTAAAAAACCGAATAAAAAAATATTTGAATCATTTCTAGTTCACCCTTTGTTCGAATGTCATATCAATTACACTACATCGATCAACAGTGTGTTCCACGCCCATTCTACAAGTAAATGTTCCCAAAGCCAGTAAGCTGCAAAAGTCTTTCGACTGAGCGCATCAGCTACCACATAGCCATCTGGATGATAATCAATAACCAAATCAAATTCTTTTAAGAGCTCAATCCATTTTTTCTGTCTAAAATTCAATTTTTTCTGAGTCAGCAAGTACTTTAGACTCTTGTGATCCGTGGTAAACATGACAACGCTCCGTAAAAATAATGGTTCCAAATTTTCAAAGCAAACACTGCCGCTGCCAATTCCAAATCATGTGTCGGGCATTTCTCTCATGATTTTCAGCTGTCTTGAGGCATAAGCCCAACTTCCCTTCTTGCATTAGCACACATCCCAGTCCATTATGGGATGCATCATTAAAAACAACACTCTTACCTGACTTAGGTTGCAAGCATTGGGCCTCTGTTACTATTCTTTAGCATTTCAAGTTTTCTTGGCATTTTCCCGTCCAAACAAAAGGCACATCCTTACGTAAAACTTAGTTAACGAAAAAGTTAACATTGAGAAGTTCTTCACGGACCTCCTATAATAACCACAAGCCCCAAGAAATATAAACTTATGTAACATTTTTTGGGGGTTGTCAATCCAATATGCTTGAATTTTTTGGGGATCTACCCTTATGCCTTCCGCAAAGACTATATGGCCAAGGAAAGCAATCTCAGCTAACCAAAATTCGAATTTGGATAGTTTCACATACAACTTCTTTTCACGAAGTATCTGAAGAACCCCTCGAAGATGAGCATCATACTCCTCTCTTGACTTGGAGTGAACCAGAATATCATCTATAAATACCACCACGAATTGATCCAAATAAGGTTGGAATACTCTATTCATTAATTCCATAAATGTTGTCGAAGCAATAGTCAATCCAAATGGCATTACACGAATTCGTAGTGTCTGTACCAAGTCTGAAAGTTATCTTCGAAATATCATCCTTCTCGATCTTTAACTGATGGTACCCACGACCTCAGTCTATCTTAGAGAACACTGATGTGCCTTTCAATTGATTAAACAGATCATCAATCCTCGAAAGAGGATTCTTGTTCTTTATCGTTACTTTATTAATGATGATAGTCAATACATAACCGCATAGACCCATCCTTTTTCTAACATGTTTTTACACCCATCCAATGCTTCTAATCTCTTATTACTTTTTTGACAAGTCAAATATAATAAACATCAATAAAAACTCATATCTTTACATATCATTCAAAAACTCATTTCTTAAATCTCAAATATTTCATCAATCTTTAGTTTTAATCCTACTTGAGCTCTATAATACTCAATGATTCAAAAATCAACCAAAACGAAAGGAAAAGCTAGCCAAATGAAACCTTACTTTTGGCTATGGAGGAGAGATCGTCCACGAGAAAAAATAAGAAAAGAGATGGCTTTTGGTTTACTTACTTTCCCCTTTTCCTTTACTTTAATACCATATTAAAATTGAATTTTAAATTCATTTCCCCTTTAAAGGACCAAAATGCCCTCTTTATTCGGCTATTATTACAATTTAGTCTAAAACACGATTCCAAATCATTTTCTCATTCTATTGTCATATTTCAAATAAATCCTCAAATTCTTAAATCTTTTCAATAAAGTCCCTGACCTGATATTTGGGGTATTACAATTCTCCCCTTAAGAAAATTCGTCCCCGAATTTAAAGAAGTACCTGAAACAAAGAGGTGTGGAAACTGCTTCCTCATGTCCTCATCTCTTTCCCAAGTAGTTTCTTCTACCTTATGATTCTGCCAGAGCACTTTAACTAGCGAAATCCTCTTGTTACGCAATTCCTTGTTTTCCTTTTCTAAGATCCTTACTGGGTTCCTCATAAGTTAAGTCTGGTCGGATTTGTATCTCTTCAGGAGTGATAACATGGATGGATCAGATCTGTACCTTCTAAGCATCGATACGTGAAAAACATTGTGAATCTTGTCCATATCCAGAGGCAAAGCAAATTGATAAGCTACGGGTCCGACCCTTTTTAAGATCTCATAAGTCCAATGAATCTCGGACTCAATTTCCTTTACACCCAAATCTCATAACTTTTTTCCAAGGCGACACTTTTAGAAATACCTTATCTCCCCCTTGAAATTAAATTCTTTTCTTTTCAAATCTGCATAAGACTTCTTTCGATCGGAGGTTATCTTCAAATTATCCTGGATAATTTTTACTTCTCCTCCATTTCTTTCATCAAATCCGGACCAACCAGATTTCTATCTTTGAATTCAAACCAATTTAATGGTGTTCGACACTTTCTCCCATACAAGCTTCATGTGGGCCATCTTAATACTCGATTGGTAACTATTGTTATACGCAAATTAAACTAAAGGCAAATATTTTTCCCATGATCCTTTAAACTCAATCACACAAGCCCTTAGAAAATCCTCTAGTATCTGTATAGCTCGTTCTGACTGCCATATGCTTGCATATGAAAAGATGTACTGAAGTTTAATCGAGTACCCAATACCTCATGAAAAGACTTCTAGAGTCTTAAAATAAACCTTGGGTCTCGATCAGACACTATTGATATATGCACTCCATGCAGCCTAACTATTTCTTTTATATACAACCTGCATACTTATCCATCGAGTAATCTACTCGAACTGGAATGAAATGGGTCATTTTAGTCAATCTGTCCACAATTACCCATATCGAGTCATTTTTACCTAGTGTCAAAGGTAGCCCCGAAACAAAATTCATTGTAACTTACTCTCACTTACACTCAGGAATTATTATCGGTTGTAGCAATCTGAAAGGCACTTGATGTTCAACTTTCACTTGTTGACATGCAAACATTTAGCAACAAACTCTGATACAACTCTTTTCATACCATACCACCAATAATGACTCTTTAAATTGTGATACATTTTATTCCCGTCTGAATGCATCGTCAAAGGGATATAATGCCTTATAAAAAGTATCTTTCTTAAATTCATCATTATCGGGAATACAAAGTATTCCACGGTAATATAAACATCCATCGACTCTCATTTCGAAGTCTTTGGCCTCTTCTTTTCTGACTTGCGCCATTATTGCCAAGCATTTCTCATTTCGACCTTGTAACTCTCTTACCCGATCCAAAAGCATTGGCTTTAACTTAAGTTCATCAATCAAGGCATCATCCTTTTTTTAAAGACATATGCGCATCCAAAGCCAGTAAAGCTGCAAAAGTCTTTAGACTGAGCGCATCAGCTACCACATTAGCCATTCTGGGATGATAATCAATAACCAAATCAAATTCTTTTAAGAGCTCAATCCATTTTTTCTGTCTAAAATTCAAGTTTTTCTGAGTCAGCAAGTACTTTAGACTCTTGTGATCCGTGTAAACATGACAACGCTCCGTAAAAATAATGGTTCCAAATTTTCAAAGCAAACACTGCCGCTGCCAATTCCAAATCATGTGTCGGGCAATTTCTCTCATGATTTTTCAGCTGTCTTGAGGCATAAGCCACAACTTCCCTTCTTGCATTAGCACACATCCCAGTCCATTATGGGATGCATCATTAAAAACAACACTCTTTACCTGACTTAGGTTGCACAAGCATTGGGCCTCTGTTACTATTCTCTTTAGCATTTCAAAGTTTTCTTGGCATTTTCCCGTCCAAACAAAAGGCACATCCTTACGTAAAAACTTAGTTAACGAAAAAGTTAACATTGAGAAGTTCTTCACGGACCTCCTATAATAACCAACAAGCCCCAAGAAAATATAAACTTATGTAACATTTTTTGGGGGTTGTCAATCCAATATGGCTTGAATTTTTTGGGATCTACCCTTATGCCTTCCGCAAAGACTATATGGCCAAGGAAAGCAATCTCAGCTAACCAAAATTCGAATTTGGATAGTTTCACATACAACTTCTTTTCACGAAGTATCTAAAGAACCCCTCGAAGATGAGCATCATACTCCTCTCTTGACTTGGAGTGAACCAGAATATCATCTATAAATACCACCACGAATTGATCCAAATAAGGTTGGAACTCTATTCATTAATTCCATAAATGTTGTCGAAGCAATAGTCAATCCAATGGCATTACCACGAATTCGTAGTGTCTGTACCGAGTCTGAAAAGTTATCTTCGAAATATCATCTTCTCGATCTTAACTGATGGTACCACGACCTCAGGTCTATCTTAGAGAACACTGATGTGCCTTTCAATTGATTAAACAGATCATCAATCCTCGAAAGAGGATTCTTGTTCTTTATCGTTACTTTATTAATTGATGATAGTCAATACATAACCGCATAGACCCATCCTTTTTTTCACAAATAGCACAGGTGCTCCCCAAGGAGAAACACTGGGTCTGATAATTCCTTTATCAAGTAGCTCTTGCAACTGTTCTTTTAATTCCCTTAACTCCATTGGAGCCATTCGATACGGAGCCATAGAAACAGATTCGGTACTTAGGTAAACCTCAATCTGAAATTCTACTTCACAATCTGGAGGTAAACCCGGTAAAAACCACTAGAAACTCTTAACTGTTGGAATATCGTTTAATCTTACTTTCGACACTCGATTGTCTATCACATTAGCTAGAACAGCTATGCATCCATTTGACATCATTTTCTTTACAATTATGGTCGATATCACATTGGATGGTGATTTCACTTTATCACATATCACATCTATTTCGGAGCCTTCCGAATCGTTTAAGAATAATCTCTTCCGGCGACAATCTACCCATCCATGATGTGGAGACAACCAATCCATACCTAAAATGATTTCAAACTCATCAAAGGGTAACTCCATCAAGTTTGCCGAGAACACCACCCCTTGAATCTTAATTGTACATTTTCTACATACACGAGTTACCATTGCACTATGACCCATAAGGTTTACCGATATTATTTCACTAGAAATTGGTTCTAAACGAATTCCTCTAGTTCTAACCAACTTTGTACTAATATAAGAGTGTGTAGAACCAGGGTAAACTAGAACAAAGATAGGCTCATAAAAAAGATGGAATGTACCTGTTATGATCTCCGGATCATCCAAATCCTCACTAGTCTTGATATTATAAATTCATACCACTCCCCAAGTCTCTTGTCTCTGGCTAGCCTTAGGTTAACTGTCTGATCTTCCATTTCCTCCTCCTCTACTTCTACTTAGTTCTGTTATTGATCTCTCAGTTTGTGGTGATCTATCTCCAGATTTCTTTGGACAATTCTGAGCATAATGACCTGATTCATCACAATGAAAACAAGCGTCGGAGAGCAATCTACATACTCCCTGGTGTGACCTACTACATGCCTGACTAAAGGTCTCTCTCCAAAAGCTCTACCCAAGCTAGCAGTAAAAGAATGAGACTGCTTAGTTTTCTATGAAACTACAACAAAATCAGCTCTGTCAGTATATCGGGAACTTGAGCCCTTACCTCTCTTAGCATGATGTGTAGATGAAGACATTCCAATCCTTTTTCCTGTTTGTATACTCTACTCCGCTGCTAGAGTCTCTTCTTGAGCTTTTTCAATAGCCTTAGCTCAGTTTATAACTTCTTGCAGGCTAGGCAAGTTTAAGGCCAACATCATCTCTTTCAACTTAGACCTCAGACCCTCAATAAATTAATCACGTCGAGTTTTATCATTAGGAACTACTTGAGTAGCAGAACTACTTGAGTAGCAGAACTACTTGAGTGCATAATGACTAAGCTTGTTGTATTCATCTCATACTCATACACTACTCGACCGCCTTATTTCAAATTAAGAAATTTCAACAGCATTGACCTCATAAACTGCTCCCCAATGTACTTGTTCTTAAACCCATCTTGAAAGAATTGTCAGTTCACTTAATCAGGTGATGCATACATCGTATTTGACTACCACACCCGAGCTGATCATCGGAGTAATGATATAGCTCCGCCCATCTTTTCATGATTGGAGCACTGAAGACTTTCCAACATCATCATAACATCGTTTAACCATAAATCAACATCCATCAGGCCTTCACCTTCTTCTCCCTAAAACTCAAGAGCTTCCAAACTTCTTAACTCTTTAGGGATTAACATTCGCGGTGTTGGAGGAGCAGAGGGAACAGAGGAGGTTTGAACCGTGTTAATATAGCATCGAGAGCTTGCATAAAATCTCCAAACTCTGGTACGGGCATACCCTGATATGTCGATGCATTGACATTCTTAGATGGAATCGAATGTTCATTATTTTCTTCATAGCTTTCACTACCCGATCCATCTCTATTCTTTAATTCAACAGTTCTTCTCAAATTCATAGAATCTGACATCTAGTATAATCCAACAATTCTAATATCCATTAACTCTTTCAATTCATTATACATTATATAGTTTACACCTGTAGTGGCAATACAGTAATTCCCTAAACTTACTATAATTTATGTGGGTTACACACCCACTACCAATACGAAAATTCATAAACTTATTATGAATTTCTTAATTTTGCACACAAATTGTCTATACGAAAATTTATAAACTTATTATGAGTTTCTTAGTTTGCACACACATAGCCCATAAGGAAATACATAAACTTATTATGAATTTCTTAGTTTTGCACACACAGTGCTCATACGAAAATTCATAAACTTATTATGAATTTCTTAGTTTTGCACACACAGTGTCCATACAGAAATTCATAAACTTATTATGAATTTCTTAGTTTTGCACACACAGTGTCCATATGGAAATTCATAAACTTATTATGAATTTCTTAGTTTTACACACACAGTGCCCATACGGAAATTCATAAACTTATTATGAATTTATTAGTTTTGCACACATAGTGCCTATACGGAAATTCATAAACTTATTATGAATTTTTTAGTTTGCACATATAGTACATTCGGTAATCATCATACATATTAAGCATCATGCATCTATGAATACCATAACATATAAGTACATAATAAATGCACTCACATGACTTGCCTCGCTATTATATCCAAAATGCAAATCTGATTACTCAGCTACTTTGCCTTTGCTTTTGGTTTTGCTTGACTCAGGAGCTTAATTTCGATCTACTCAAGCATCCACCAAAGGCACATACAATATCAAATGTTAGCATATTCCCTAACATTTATACTTAAACAATACTCAAAAGTACTTTTATTTAATTTTCTATAATAATCTCAACCTATCTTAAAATATCTTGTTCAATAGTATCGATACCCTTACCATGATATCGATACTTCTATACTATGGTACCGATACTCCCTTTCAGTATCGATATCATTTCTATATTCTGGATCCATGGTATTGGTATCTGTCTCTTAGTACCGATACTTCTATACTATGGTACTGATACTCTAATACGGTATCGATACCATTTTTGCATTCTGTAATCAATGGTATCGATACATTCCCCATAGTATCGATACCCCCTCAGTATTGATACTAATTGCATCAATATCGATACTGTTCAGCATATTTCTTCCAATTTAAGCCTATAGTATCGGTATTGTTCTTCCAGTAACGATACCTTTACCCAGATTTTTCTATTTTCAACCCGATAATTACCCATATTTGGCCAATTTCCCTTATTTTTTCCTCCAACAATACTATCAAACTCTTCTTTACTTATTCCATCTAACTTTCCTTCATTTAGTTATTTATAATATCTATAATCTCCAAAGAACATTTCAATCCAAGAATTATACCACTTTTTCTAACATGTTTTTACACCCATCCAAAGCTTCTAATCTCTTATTTACATCTTTGACAATTGAAATATACTAATAAACATCAATAAAAACTCATATCTTTACATATCATTCAAAGACTCATTTCTTAAATCTCAAATATTTCACCCATCTCTTAGTTTTAATCCTATTTGACCCTTCCTTGAGCTTCTATAATACTCAATGATTCAAAAACCAACCAAAAACGAAAGGAAAAGCTAGCCAAATGAAACCTTACCTTTGGCTATGGAGGAGAGCTCTTCCACGGGAAAGAAGAAGAAAAGAGATGGCTTTTGATTGACTTACTTCCCCCTTTCCTTTACTTTAATCCCTTATTAAAATTGAATTTTAAATTCATTTCCCCTTTAAAGGACCAAAATGCCCACTTTATTCATCTATTGTTACAATTTAGTCTAAAACATTATTCCAAATTATTTTCTCATTCTTTTGTCATATTTCAAATAAATCCTCAAATTCTTAAATTTTTTCAATAAAGCCACTGACCTGATATTTGGGGTATTATAGGGTGGGCTGTGTCAACACACCTTTTCGTCCTACTAGATTCAAACTCCTAAAAATAAGATAGAATTTTATTATGATTCAAACTCCTAAAAATATGATAGAGTCCTACTAGGATTCAAACTCCTAAAGATAGGATCCACAAGCATTATAAATAGCCATTGTAACTCACTATTGTAACAGACGATTTACACTCGATCACAGAGAAATCACCACCACGAAGAAGGTTCAAGCACTTGTAAAGATTTTCGAAAAAGATAATAAAAAAAGGTAGCTTTTTTACTTTGTTTGTTCGGTTTCTTGTCTTTGCATGTTGTTTCGTTGTTGAGATTTACTCAAAAACCCCTTAAAAACATGGTTTTTCGCCGATGATAGGGTAAGAGGTTACGAGATCTATTTCTTAGATCTAGCCTTCCCAAGGCGAGATTTTAGAAAACCAAATCCGAATTTTGAAAGAACGGTAACAAAAGCTTCGAAAAAAACAAAAAAACTGATTTTAGCTTTTGGTCCCCCTTCCGTTTTGAAACATTCATTTCGCCCCTTAATGCGCAATATCAATGTTAATTGTCTTTCAAAATTTAGCCCCAATTTTAGCTTTTCTTTTATAATAGTCCTTTGTTGTTACATGCATATTTTTTTATTCTTATTATTATGTATATATATATATATATTTTAAATTATCTTCATTTGACTATTTTTTTTATTTTTTATATTCTATATATATATATATATATATATATATATATATATATTTTAATTTTTTTTCATCTATCATTGTTATTTATATATTTTTATTACTATTATTATATGTTAGATATACTTATTATTTTATATATTTTATTTTATCTTCTATTTTTATTTTTGTATTGTTATTGTTATTATCTTTATTTTTTAATTATATATATATTTTATATTTGTTTTTGTGCATCTTTATTTTATTTATTTATCATGCTTACATTTTCTTTATCTGTTTTATTTTATCTACTTTATTGCATTTATTTTTTATTTCACCTTCTTTATTATATTAATTTTTACTACCTTTTTATCAAACATGTTTATTGGCTTCTTAAAGGGTACACTTTTAAAACTATCAAGGGTAAGTAATTAGGATCGAAATTTTTCCTTTTAATTTAACTTGCAATTTTCTTAATCAAAGACAACTGAAAATTACGTAGTACCGAAAAGGGCGGTTCAAGGGTGCTAATCCTTCCTTAACCGTAACGACTCCCGAACCCGACACATCTTTGGAAAGACGCAGATCAGGTAAGAAATAGGGTATCCGATCAACCCATTTGTTTTAAATAAATGATCGGTGGCGATTCCAATTCGTTTAATCCAAGTTGAAGCCCAATTTCGGGGCCCAACCGAAAGACAGTTACGACAGCTTGGCTACTCCACTGGGGACATGTAAGTGAGTCAGGCTAAGGTAATTTCCGGTTGTCTTTTTAATGAAAATGATAAGTTTAAATTTTAAGGTAACATTTCGATCCTTATTGCTTACTTTTGATTATATTTTACCGAGTAAATAGTTGACTAACCGTTTTCTAATGATTTCAGCTTCCCGAACTTTTTTCATCTAAAGGCTCTATACCCGAGCTCTGAACCCGTTTTAAGTGGGGGTGAAAGTGACGCATTCGTGTGAACTTATTCACCGCATATGCCTAGTAAGTAGCCTTCGGGATTCATATACCTTATATCTTCGTGTGAATTTATTCTCCGCATAGACATAAGGGAATGTATCCTCTCAAGTTTAACTTAGTCCACACAAGCCTGAGATGGGTTTAGGACTAAGGGTCTAGTAAGCCCAAGGGGGCACCAGCAAGGAGAACTCGGGTACCATTTTTTTTAGAACCTAAACTGGGAGACTTTGAAGAATTAGAGCCCACCCCAAAAACCTCATTTCAAACCCTAAGCTGCTTTATTTCATACTTTACTTTCTGTTCAAAGCATGCGAACTAGACAAATATGCGGTTAGGATTTGTTTGAAATTAGCATGCGGGATAGAGATCATGTTCGGGTAAGAATAATAAGCATGTGGGGTAGATATCATGTGGGGTATGACTTTTCATTTTCATCATTTTTATTATTATCCTTATCTCACTAACTCTTTTCATTTTTTCTCTCTATTATTTTATGAGAAAATCGCCTCAGTGATCAAAAATGCCTTATAATATACGATTTTAACCAATTTTTTTTGGATTTGCCAAAATGACCAACAAAATCGCAATGCGATCTGTAATTCGCAACGCGATCTCCAGTATCGCAAATTCGCGCTGCGATAGTTCAAAATCGCGTTGCGATTTTCCATTTCGCGCGTTGCGATTTTCCTTTTCGCGTTGCGATAGTCTACAGTGTCGTTGCGATTTTCCATTTCGCGTTGGGATAGTGTACAGTGTCGTTGCGATTTTCCAATTTCGTTGCGATAGTCTACAGTAAATTAAAAAAAAAGATTTTGTTTATTAAGAATTTTCTCTAAAAAGATAGTATCCGCGCGGACGTGTCGAAGACACGTATTGCCACGACCACGACCACGACCCGAGACGAGACGGCGGCGGCGGCGCGCGAGAGTCCCCCTTGTTCTCTTTCACTCAACAAGGAAATGGGAAATCAAGCCTTAAATACACTTCCCAATCGTGTTTCCAATACTATGTGGGATTGAGCATTACTCAACACTTAAAAGAAAATATAGTAATTTTTGTAGCATGTTTCCCACTTAATCCATATCTAAAACATTTTATCATTTTATCAAGAGAATTAAAAGAGTTGTAGATATCTATATTTCAATTCAAACTTGTACATATAGTTTTAATATGATAAAATGTTTTAATATTTTTAGATATGGATTAAGTGGGAAACATGCTACAAAAATTGCTATATTTTCTTTGAAGTGTTGAGTAATGCTCAATCCCACATAGTATTGGAAACACTATATGGAAGTGTATTTAAGTCTTGGATTTCCTATTTCCTTGTTGAGTGAAAGAGAACAAGGGGGACTCTCACGCGCCGCCGCCGCCGCCGTCTCGTCTCGGGTCGGGTCGTGTTGTGTCGTGTCGTGGTCGTGGTCGTGGTAATACGTGTCTTCGACACGTCCGCGCGGATACTATCTTTTTAGAGAAAATTCTTAAGAAACAAAATATTTTTTTAATTTACTGTAGACTATTGCAACGCGAAATGGAAAATCGCAACGACACTGTAGACTATCGCAACGCGAAATGGAAAATCGCAACGACACTGTAGACTATCGCAACGCGATTTACGTATTCGCATTGCGATTTTCCTAATTCGCATTGCGATTTACTTAATCGCGTTACGATTTACGTATTCGCATTGCGAATTATGAAAATCGCAACGCGAATACGTAAATCGCATTGCGATTTTGTATTATCGCATTGCGATAGTCAGTATCGCATTGCGATTTTCCAAATTCGCATTGCGATTTACTTATTCGCATTGCGAATTGGAAAAATCTCAATGCGAAATTGGAAAATCGCATTGCGAAATTGGAAAATCGCATTGCGATAGTAATAATCGCGTTGCGAATCTGGAAACTGATTTGCGATAATGGAGATCGCGTTGCGAATTAGCGATCGCATTGCGATTTTATTGGTCATTTTGGCAAATCCGGAAAAAGTTGGTTAAAATCGTATATTATATGTGATTTTTGGTCACTGAGGTTATTTTCTCTTATTTTATTTACATCATCTGTATCATTCAAAAGAGGTGTTGATCCACCAAAAAAACGTGTTCGTTAACCATAAATAATTGACATTAATGGACAAAGGGGTTGTAATACAAGAGATGAAGAACGCAGGGGTCCGACTATGGTCAGAAAAGACTCAAAAAAAGGAGGACAATCTGCAAAGCAACTATGTGTCATATTCGATCAAGAAAATGTGGTACCCGCAATCGAAGAATATGTCACTTTGCTACATTGTAAAGGACTCCGAATAGACCAGAATTTACACTGAGCAAACAAAGTCAAATTTTTGAGTTGGCACAGATTGCAGGGGCAAGACAAGAAAAAATGTTACTGAACTGGTGAGTCCTTTCAAAGAAAAGAAGAACAAAATGACAAAGTGATAGCTAGAATTAGAGGCCATGGTTGGCGGATTCAAACAAATGAACTTCAGATAGCTCCTATCGATAGAAGTCCCCAATGGCATTTCTGTTGGGGAACATGCTCAACAAAGGATGAAAGCTAGAGATGCAGTCATTCGAGACTCCGTGAAGCAAGTACAAAAAACAGCTCGTCACTAGCACGGTTTAGCCAAGAAGCCGGAGCGGTTTGACAGGGTATTCGACCTGTGACAAACGAAGGCAGAAGACTAGTCAACTTATTTCGGGGTCTAGAAGATTTAGTCAGGATGTACCTTTAAATATGTTTATTGTCTCTTAAAAGATAAAACATTTTTGTCCCAATAAAGATTATTTATAATAACAGACATGTTTTCGGATCAATGCCTCGAACATTTCATGCATTTTGCATTTTTGCATCTTCATCTACATTTTTAAGCATTTTCATAAACATGACATTAAGTCATGGGAGATTCGATGAAGTGATCTTAACCACATTACACCACATGGAAGCAAGATTTTAACATCAAAAGAAAAAAACTGAAATCAGTACAGTGGGAGCCCGATCAGCTAGTTGTATGACTAAGCCTGCCAGGATGATCTGAGAAAAAAGTCCACATATCCTAAGGGCTACGATGTTGAAGTTGTTTGCAGTTGCCACATAGGATGCTCCAAACATTCATCTGAGAACTATAAGGCGTTGAAGCGCAAGATCCAAAACTTGATGGATTCAGGGGCATAGACAGCCGAAGAAGGGGGCATTGCATATATCATTTGCACTTAGAGGATTGTTTTGTTTGAACACATATTTGATCTTTCATGTTTGCTTAATCTTTAAATGATTGAATTTACGCTACTTTCTAAAGTGGAGCAATTGAACAAATTTTAATCTTTAGTTCTTCGAATATTAAATGAATTAAGTATTATTTTAATTCTTCAAGAATTATAGATTTTTGACATATGACAAGATTAGACCTTTCTTATCCTGTCTCAAACCCCAAAATAAAATACATTGATTCTTTACCCAAAATAACTCATGGTCATTATCAAAAAAACTAAATTTTGACATTACTTCCCTTTGAAATTCTTGAACATCGCCTTTATCTTTTTGATAAACTCATACTTTTCTTTGAGTCAATAAGATCACACCACTGTCTTTTTAGACTCAAAATTAACCTTTTTTTACCATTAAAACCCAAGGCATTGAGTTGTTCATTTGAACATGAGCATTCTTCTAAGATACAATTTGGGGCATCTCGTCGGGAGCCTGAACATTGAGACATATTGGGAGCAAGGAGCAGAAAAAAACATTTCATTCGAAATAATTCTATCATGCATTAATTACACTGTTTCCATGTGAATAGAATTAATCCTGAAAATCTATCCCCTGGGGATACCTCTTCTGTGAAATTTACATGTATGAAATGATGAACGGCTTTCTTTCTTTATCCCTTCACAATAGGAGAAAAAATATATCCCTTGTGTCCCTTTTTGAGCCTATAGTATTTTTCTTCTGATCCAACCCAAACCAAGGATCACCCTCCACACTGGGGGGTAAGGTGGAAGAAATCTGCTCACATGAGTGAAGACATCAATCCAAAGGAGATACCAAAAGGTGGACCAAATGGCAAGTACGAAGATCCAATTAAGAACAAAATATTAAAAAAGCAAAAAAAAGCAAAGAAAAACAAAGAAAAAGAGAAACAAGAACAAAAGGAAAAAGAGCAAAAATAAAAAAAAGGACAAAAACACATGCAAAGATTTCCTAAAGACAAATGGAACATCAAGCTTCAAACTATGAGATTGATCAACCATAATCATTCCCGAATCACTAAATCACTTCACTCGAAGATCATAAAGCATCAAAAGATAGAGACATTTTGAGCAAGACAAGATTGAAGGCATCAGAATGAATTGATCTTTGGTTCAACAACCAAAAAACACTTGTTTGGGCCTATTTATCTTTTTCCTTCATAACCATGAACCATGGCCTACATTACTTGCCATAAAAGTCTCTTTCTAATCATACATGAATTTCTAAACGGAAGAGACTATCTTCAAATTTCATCCAGCCCGTCAAGA
The DNA here is from genome assembly GCF_006381635.1 of Hibiscus syriacus. Classification (NCBI taxonomy): domain Eukaryota; kingdom Viridiplantae; phylum Streptophyta; class Magnoliopsida; order Malvales; family Malvaceae; genus Hibiscus; species Hibiscus syriacus. The sequence continues at coordinate 578,705 of NW_024062339.1, read as the reverse complement.
TTAATATGTATTTGCAAAAAACAATGTAATTAATGCATGGTAGAGAAAAATAACAAAGGGGGGTTCAAGACGTAAATTCTGAATAACGTCTTGAAACCAAAGGAGGATTCGAGTTGAAAACCTGAAAAGGCGGCTCGAATATAACAATTGTGCAACTAAGACGATCACACAAATTCCTTAATAAAGCATCGCACAATCCGAATGTGACCATGAAAGCTGGGAGTCGGAGAACACTTCTAGTAGAGGAGCATGCAAGCTACCCCATCAAACCTTTGAGCATCAAATAAACAAAAATGTCAAACTTTTGACCAAACACAATAACCTGAGACTTTTTATCATTTGCTTACTTAACCATTTCCCAAAGATAGCTTTGATCTTAGCACTTGTCAAATAGCTATAATTTATTGAAGGATTAACAATGTAATTAATTCTTTGATATCCGATAAACCCTAGTTTTATGATTCGTCTCAATTGTAAAACCGTGAAAGTGACAATATTTTAAAAACTTTGGATCAAACATTTTTCAAAACTCTTTTAATGGATATTTCATAACTTTGAAAATAAAAGAGAAATAAAAACATTTTTTTCAAGCAAGACAGTCTCTCTTGAGTGGATCTTGGTGAATAACACAAAACTCATGGTCAGAATCAATGTTGAAGCAAGAAATGAGGAACATTTGGGGCATCTTTAAAGATTCAATATCAAATATTGGGGCATTTTTTGATATTGGGGCATCTTTGGGGATTCAACATCCTAATGCGAATTATTAGACCTTTTTCAGAAGATTAAACATAACCAATTCATGTTACATGCAGCTTATGCATACATTTTAAAACATCATATTTGTCATTTTTTTCCCACATACATAATTTTTGCAGCTTTTAGAGTCAAGTTTCGACTTCAAGACGAAGGATACTCGATTCAAAAACACCTTTAAAGATTGATGTTGGTTGCTTAATTCAGCAGCAAGAAGCTACACATCAACCAATTTGACATATTGAAAGATCGACAGATCTTAGAATCAACTTCAGACGAGTTCGAGAACTAATTCAGAACCGATCCAGTTCACATTTTCAAGTTGGATTTCAACTTCACGACGAAGGATATCCAATTCCTGGCTCAATTTCACGGCGAAGGGACCACCCACGGTTTCGACTTCACGACGAAGGGAATCGTGCTCACCATTGTCTCTCTTGAGACAGTTTCCCTTGAAACAAACTTTGTCTCTCTTGAGACAGCTTCCATCACATATATGCATAACTTTTTCAGGTTTTAGCTAGAGTCAATTTCAATTTCGCAGCAAAGGATATTGAGCTCAAAGCTACACAATCAACTCGAGAGTATATTTCAACTTCGCGACGGAGGATATCTAGATTGAAGCCAAACTTCACAATACTTGGATTTCAACTTCACGACGAAAGATATTCAAGTCAAGGCTCAACTTCACGACGAAGGGGCCATCCGCGATTTCAACTCCACAACGGAGGATGTCGTACCCACACATCCATGATTTCAAGTCCACGACAAAGGATATCGTGCCACTCGAGACAACACAAGTTCAACTTCACAACGAAGTGACGGATGGTTGTCAACAAACAATTTCTCAGTTTCAGAACCAATTTCAACTTCACAGCGAATGATATTGGACTCGAGACAACACAAGTTAAACTTCACAACGAAGGGACGACTGGTTGTCAATAAACAATTTCCCAATTTCAGAGCCAATTTCAACTTCACAGCGAAGATATTGGACTCGAGACAACACAAGTTCAACTTCACAACGAAGGGACGGCTGGTTGTCAACAAATAATTTCCCAATTTCAGAGCCAATTTCAACTTCACAACGAAGGATATTGGACTCGAGACAACACAAGTTCAACTTCACAACGAAGGGACGGCTAGTTGTCAACAAACAATTTCTCAATTTCAGAGCCAATTTCAACTTTACGACAGAGGATATTGGACTCGGAATAATACAACTTACTTGGATTTCAACTTTACGACGAAGGATGTCCAATTCCAGGCTCAACTTCACGACGAATGGGCACTCGCAGTTTCAGCTTCACGGTGAAGGGAATCGTGCACACAAGCATCATCCATCTTTAGATTGGATTTCAACTTCACGACGAAGAATATTCAACTCAAAGGAGTGTCTGTCAACAAATTTTCCAGTTTCAGAGTCAATTTCAACTTCACGGCGAAAGATATTGGCCTCGAAACAAAACAGCCTACATTGGATTTCAACTTCACGACGAATGATATCCAATTACCAGGCTCAACTTCACGACGAAGGGGCCATACACAACGAAGGGTATCGTACCCTAACAGATTGACCCAACTTCACGACGAAAGAATCATCTTTAACACAGTAACACCAAAGTCTTCAGGTTAAGTTTCACCTTCACGACGAAGTATCTTGAGCCAGAAGACGATTCAGAGGCCACTCACCAAAAGCTTTGTGTTCAATTTCAACTTCACGACGAATGATGTTGTGCTCAGAAGTTTCAAGATGAACTCGACTTCACGACGGAGAAGTCATCCGTAACTCAATTCGACAGGGAGTCATTGAAACATCAGAGTCAATTTTCAACTCCACCAAACGAAAAGTGTGTCTTTTAATCTTTGCCCTATCCCCGTTATACGACTATGAGCAAAGAGGGGCAGCTGTCAACACACCTTTTTGTCCTACTAGGATTCAAACTCCTAAAAATATGATAGGATTTTATTAGGATTCAAACTCCTAAAAATAGGATAGAGTCATACTAGGATTCAAACTCCTAAAGATAGAATCCACAAGCATTATAAATAGCCATTGTAACTCACTATTATAACAGACGATATACACTCGATCACAGAGAAATCACCACCACGAAGAAGGTTCAAGCACTTGTAAAGATTTTTGAAAAAGATAATAAAAAAATATAGCTTTTCTACTTTGTTTGTTCGGTTTCTTATCTTTGCATGTTGTTTTGTTGTTGAGATTTACTCAAAACCCCCTTAAAAACATGGTTTTTCGTCGATGATAAGGAAAGAGGTTACGAGATCTATTTCTTAGATATAGCCTTCCCAAGGCGAGATTTTAGAAAACCAAATCCGGATTTTAAAAGAACGAAAACAAAATCTTCGAAAAAAAAAAAAAAAAACCGATTTTAGCTTTTGGTCCCCCTTCCGTTTTGAAACATTCATTTCGCCTCTTAATGCGCAATATCAACATTAACTGTCTTTCAAATTTGGCCCCTATTTTACCTTTTCTTTTATAATAGTCATTTGTTGTTACATGCATATTTTTTTTATTCTTATTATTATGTATATATATATATTAAATTATCTTCATTTGACTATTTTTTTATTTTTTATATTCTGTCGTTATTTATATATATATATATACTTTTAATTTTTTTTCATCTATCATTATTATTTTTATATATTTTTATTACTATTATTATATGTTAGATATATTTATTATTTTATATATTTTATTTTATCTTCTATTTTTATTTTTGTATTGTTATTGTTATTATCTTCTTTATTTTTTTTTATTTATATTTTATTTATATTTGGTTTTATGCATCTTTATTTTATTTATCTTGCTTACATTTTCTTTATCTGTTTTATTTTCTCTACATTATTGCATTTATTTTTTATTTTACCTTCTTTATTTTATTAATTTTTACTACCTTTTTATCAAACATGTTTCTTGACTTCCTAAAGGGTACACTTTTAAAACTATCAAGGGTAAGTAATTAGGATCAAAATTTTTCCTTTTAATTTAACTTACAATTTTCTTAATCAAAGACAACTGAAAATTACGTAATACCGAAAGGGCGGTTCAATGGTGCTAATCCTTCTTTGACCGTAACTGACTCCCGAACCCGACATATCTTTAGAAAGACGTAGATCAGGTAAGAAATAGGGTATTCAATCAACCCATTTGTTTTAAATAAATGATCGATGGCGACTCCAATTCGTTTAATCCAAGTCGAAACCTAATTCCGGGGCCCAACCGAAAGACGGTTACGACAGGCTGGTTGTAACCTAAAAATAATAATAATATTAGTATTAGTAAATAATAATAATAAGTTTGAACCCGGACAAAAACGGGTGTCTACAAACTTTTCTTTCTTCTCACATCCCATCCATCAAAACTCACCCACATTATAAATACCAAGCTCTCCCAACACACTAACAAAAACTTTCACCTTACAAGCCTATGTATTCGATTTTTTTGTTGGATGTAGTTTCTTGATACAGATGTCTTGGATAATATATTCTAAATCTACATGAGAGTATTGTAATAATCCCCAAAAAAAAAATTACCTATGCAAAATGGAGATCAACCAATGAAACCACCTCAATTATATTCATAACTTTAACAGAATATGAAAGCACTTCAAGAAAACTTTCATTTACCATTTTGTCCCCGAAACCAACAAGAAAAAGCTAGAAAAATAAAAGAGATGTCATGCTCCAGAAAATTATATAATCTGACCAAGGAGTGAGAAAGGCATAACTTTGTACGTTTATTGATGCAGGATTATACGAAATGGTGCAAGCATCTTTGCAATGAGCATGGAGATTAAAATTAGGGTCGACCCAGAATATGAATCCGACTTTGACATTTTAAATGTCAACATTTTTTACTGTATCATCGTCAAGACTTACATGACCTAAACTTAAATATTTTTATATCCACCCAATTAACAAGCATAGTTTCTTCTCTATTTTAAATAGAACAAATAGATAAGTGATGCATCATCAAGAAATTAGACCCGAGTAAAAGCTGAAGCACAAACCACATATGAGTACTCTGTGTGAGGATTCCATTCTAAACATTCAACCTCAGCAGTGACAGACCATTTAAAATCAGAATAATTTGACACTCTTTCATCCTTCTGCAATGTATAACCACGGTATAAGAGTAATTCTGAAAACCTTGAAAGTTAAAGCAATTAGGAAGAAAAACCAATCATGTATTGCTTCAGATAGAACACCAGAAACAAACACAGATAAAGCTTGGACAAATTTTAGACAAATAAACAATTTAATTACCATAACAATTGAAAGATCAAACGGACAAATATAGGTTACTTCGACATAAACACTCTTATATACGAAGACTTTAAATGCATGCATAAGGTAAAATTTATGTTTATCTATTAATGGCTTTGTACATGCTACATTTATTGGTATGTCTTACCTCCATGGTTAGTGCCTTAAACATTTAAGTTCACCTAAGACTATTTAGCATTATTTCGGCATCTTTGTTTATATAACTTTGTGATTATTACTACTGCAGTTCCTTTCGGTAATTTGTTTCATATGATTTTACTGCCAATCCCTGAATTTATATATAAATTTTAAAACAAAGGAATTGGAAAAGAAAAACTCAATACCCATGAAATTTCAATAGAAAATATTTTATTTAAAAACTAAATTTCAAGAAATAATACACAAAAATTAACATTTCTTACCTGCAAATCAACAGGAGTAGATTAAAAAAAACTCTCATATTTATCATCTTCCTTTCTCTGATTTATGATTGTTTCACATGAATGAAGTAGCCTATAAAAGTTAAAGTAAAAAATCATTAGAAATCACTCTGATTTTCGTTAAAAATTACAAAATTAACAAGCTTCCCTCACCTCTTACCTATATAAAATGAAGAAGAAAAACGGAGGTTTTATGTTTTTCTTCTACTGAAATCAGGGCATGAGATACAGATGAGGGTTTGTTCCACTCGTACAAGAGAAGAAAAATAGAGAAAGATAATGAATCAAAAGTGAAAACTTACCTATTGTGCCGTCGATTAAAGAAAATCTTGATCTTACCCTCAGTGAGGGAAAGAGAAGGCAAGAAGATATCCTTCTTAAAGTGAGAAAGGAAATTGAGATTTTTCACTTATCGAAAATTTTGTGGCAAGTTATTTTGCCGCAAAACACGCTTCTTTTTTGTTTTGACCGGAAAACCTTTTACATTGACCTATTTTATTTTACCAAACACAGGAAAACATGAAAATGTTTTCTGTAAAACATTTTTCTCTAAACATTTTACTCCAAACATTTTATTCCAAACAAACATACCCTAAGTACAAATTTTAAAGTTAAAGAGTATTTATAATCCGAGAGTTCTAATTAAATAAAATAATTAATTTTTAAATAAAAGATAATGATAAAGATAAAATAATCAAACTAAAAATCATACTAAGAGTTCTTAGTAAATAAAATAATTAATTCTTAAATAAAATAATCAAACTGATAGTCATTAATTTAAAAGGTTTATCAAAAAAATATAAAAATAAATATTTAAGTTTTATAGTTCTAGTTGAATTATGCTTCATCTTATGGATCAATCATATTCCAGGTAAATTCCAAATTAAATATTTAATATAATTTTGTTGGTCTTCTAGAAAATATTGAATGAATCGTCCAAATATGCTATTTTTGGGCTAATTAATCCAATGAAGAACCTATCCAAAATAAACCCAAAAAGAAACAAATCAATAACATCCAAGCAACAAATGAGAGTAAATAATAGTAAAAATATGCAACATTAAACACTTATCAAATTCTCCTTCACTTATTCAATGCTTGTTCTCAAGCATACTTCAATTCAACAAACTAAGTTTTCCATTTACCTTCCATCGCTTCACTTAACATCTCAGAATACCAACAAACTCAAGTTCACATCAAATATTCAAACTAAAATAACAATCAAATAGAAGGGTATGAATTGAATAAATTTATGGCAAAATTAGAACATCCAATTAATTCATTAATTTCAAATGCAATAAGACTTAACACTCTTAGATGGATTCACTCAACACTCTCAAAGAGTTAGTTGTAGTCAACTCTCAAAGTCAAAACATTAACAATATTATCATAGGCTTGCAGGGAATCAAATCTCTACCACTGGATATGAAAATGATGCAGTAACCAAAGGGTCTTTCAAGGGTTGTAACGAGGCTTAGGTAAAGGTATGGAAAAGACAAAAAAGTAGGCTCATAATCAAGACAATATATTCATATAAGATCAGATCAAGTCCACGAGATAATATCTATTATATTTTGATTTAAATTATAATTGGTAAGTAAGTTGGATTTTATTGTAATTCTAATGGTTGAAGATTACTTTGTAAATAATTTTATTTAATAAAGAAAATATTTATTTTAAGCAATAATTCTTATGGAATAAGAATTCTTGGTCACCAAGTATTTGATTCTATAAACAGAAATTATGTCTTACCTTTAGGTCGATGTGAGAGAGAATATTTTAGAGAGATGTAATCTTTTTTGGGATCTCTACAACTTTTAGGGATTATGTTACAGAGATAGTTTTGTAGGGATTTTGGAAAAGTGTTTTGGAATATATCGGGTTTTGGTATCTATGTTGGGTTTTGGGATACATGTGATATCATATATTTGTACTCTCCGTGTTCTCTACGTTATAGTGGATTGTTGTTCATCTAACCCATGGAGGTAGGGAATGTCGAACCACGTTAAATCTCATCTATTTTGCATGTTTTATTTTTATGTTGATATCTCTTTGGTTATTTTCTGCTCTCAAATTCCTAACAAGTGGTATTAGAACTATGGTTTGAGGTGTGGAATTTTGAATGAATTTGCTACTATAGATTTTGACATTTTAAAGACATGAAAGATTAATTTGCTACAATGAAATTTTAGTTGCAGAGGAGTAATTCTCGATTGATCCAATGATACTTCGATGGATATTGTATAAGAATTGAACTTGTTGAAGATTTGAAAGCGTTCCTTCAACAGTTATGCATCAGATTTATTGAAGACTTAAATACAAATTTTGATGAAATTTAGGTCAAGTGGAGATTTGTTATATTTTGATCTAAATTATAATTGATAATTAAGTTAGATTTTATTGTAATTCTAATTATTGAATATTACTTGGTAAATAACTTAATTTAATAAAGTAAATATTTATTTTAAGCAAGAATTCTTATGGAAAAAGATTTCTTAGTGACCAAGTATTTGACTTCATAAATAGAGATTATGTCTTAACCTATAGGTTAATATGAGAGAATTATTTTGGAGAAATATAATCATTTGGGATCTCTATAACTTTTGGAGCTTATGTTTCAGAGATAGTTTTGTAAGGATGTTGGAAGAGTTTTTGCGATATACCGTGTTTTGGTTTTTATACTAGGTTTTGAGATACACATGATATCATGTATTTGTTCTCTTCGTGTTCTCTACGTTTATAGTGGATTGTTGTTCATCTTGCTCGTAGAGGTAGGTAAGGCCGAACCACGTTACATCTCGTTTCCTTTATATGTCTTATTTTTATGTTGATATTGCTATGGTTATTTTTCTGCTCTCAAATTCCTAACAATATCAAACAAATCTAAATCAATCACGAAAAAAAATTAAAATCGAAAGAACAAACTTCAATCTCGTTTTTCTTTAAATTCCTTTTTTTGTTTTATTGTTTTTTCATACACTTTTTTCTTTATTATTTTTTTGAAAAATTTGTTCTCTTGTGTCAAAAAGATAGGAAAAAATGGATAAAAACAAAGGCTTCAGTTTAAAGTGTGATAAAATAAAGAAAAGGGAAAATGACTCAAAGTGGCTAACTAAGGGATGTGTAGACATTTTTTGAAATTATGAAAAATTGATAAATCCTAAGTGCCCCTATCATTTCAAAGAATCAAATTTAAAATATAGTCTCAACATGTATTCACAAGCAAGTTCTGGAATATATATGCTAAGTTTGACAAACTTGAGACAAAAAAATGAACAATAATATAAGGAATTGATATACAAGCTCAAATCTTACAAAAATGTGTAACATGCATCAAGTCAAGTGTATTTTCAACCAATAAATTCATGGGATGTCATAAAAAAATTTCAGGAAAACACTAGTCATGCTCTACTCTTTCATGCATCACAGTTCAAACAAATATGTACGCAAGACTTTCATGACATCCTAAAATATTTCAACAAAGATTCGGGAACAATCAAGGGAAAACTCAGCATATATGATTAAATCTACCAAAATTCAAACATATGAACAACAAGAGAAAAAATTGATTCGATTCAATCCCTTTCACTTGAAGAGTATTTTCCTAATACGAAATAAACTAAAAGAGAAGAGATAAAAAAAACTCCTCATGTCAAGCGTCGATCGATCTTAAATTAAATAATGGCGATTGGGTCTGTTCAGAAGAGAAACCATCGAAGGATGTACCAAAGTTAAAATTCTCTCCTCAAAATGTTAATGTACGACAGTAGGCGCAAAGTGCGGCGGAGTGACAACTTCAGTTCTGGGAATTACGGTCACGATGTGGTGAGACCGATGGGCAGAGGGTAGCTCGATTCAAACGTTTTGTGTGAACCATGATGGTTGTGTAGGAGTCGAGAAGAGGTGATGGGTTTGGACGATGGTTATGTTCAATGGTCAGAATAATGTGCAGTTTGTGAAAGAAAGAAAAAATATAAAATATGAGACTAGGTTTCGATTGGAAAAAATGAAGTGAGTTGCGTTTTGAAAATAATACAAGGCACGTGGTGGTGAGACTGATGGGCACAGGGTAGCTCGGTTCAAAAGTTTTGTGTAAACCATGATGCTTGTGTAAGAGTCGAGAAGAGGTGATGGGTTTGGACGATGGCTATGTTCAATGGTGAGAATAGTGTGCAGCTTATGGAAGAAAGAAAAAATATAGAATATGAGGCTAGGTTTCGATTGGGAAAAAAAATGAAGTGAGTTGTGGTTTGAAAATAATACAAGGCACGTGGGATTTGGGTTGATGAAATATGGGGGGGGGGGGAGAGGTTAATATAAAGGGCACATGGGGTATTAAAAATGGGAATAATTTATAACATGCCAGTAGTGGGCGCAGGGGCATTGTTGCACATGGAAAGGTGGCTTTAATTGGTTATGCTAACGTGCACCGAGATTTTAAATGGAATGGTGAATAGTTTGGGTGCACAATGGTTCCCAGTTTTGAAACAAAATTCATTCTTCGCCTGCTACCTGCTGTTCACGTGAAATAAATGATGGTTGTTCATTTGAGTTCGATTAAGTTTTTGCGGGCGCCTAAAAATACAAAGAAAAATAAATAAATAATTTAAAAAGTAAAATAGTAAAAATAAGTAAAACTGACAGAAAAAATGGGTTGCCTCCAGTTTGAGTGGTTTTTTTTAACATCATTGGTGTGATGACCTGGTTTAGACTAGAGGTTTAACGAGACATACTTCATCACTTCATTCGTTTTTTTCCCAACTGAGAGTTTCCTTATGAGAAATTTTATGATTCTTGTAGGCATTTTTTTCCTAATGTTTTCCAACTTGTTCAAAATAATAATTGGCAATAGATATTCTTTTCGTAAAAAAGTGTTCTTCAAGTGATCAGATGGTGGCTCCAACTCAATCTCTAGTGCCTGTAAAATCGTATGTAAAAGTTTAGTCTTTGAAGGTTCTAAGCACAAATCCAAATCAACTTTAGAAATATTTTCTAACTCTATCGATACATCAACTTCATCATTTAAGTCCTTGTATAATTTATTAGAAAAGTTATGCTCATATATTCATCAACAAATGGTTCAAAAATATTGAAAAAGATAACATTTCCATAGAATTTGGATATTTCATCACCTTATAGACATCAAAGTTCATGGTGAGTATTCCACTTCGAACGTCAATCTTCATTTGCATTATGCTCAAATATGGTCTTTCGAGCATAATTTTGGAAGAAGTATTAGATCGATCATCCTCCCTATCGAAGATATAGAAGTCAACAGGAAAAACCAATTCATTTACCTTTCCAAAGATGTTTTCCAAGACTCAGCTTGGATACACCACTAATCTATCAGCAAGTTGGATTGTTACACATGTCTCTTTTAAAGGTTCAATGCTTAATAACTTAGAAATAGGCCTTAATGTTAATCAAAGCTTCTAAATCACACATAACCCTTTTAATGCCTACCTTACCAATTTTAAAGGGATTTGCGAACATACTTTGGTCTTTGTATTTAGGTGAGAATTTACATTGAATAACAACAAAAACATTCTCACCTAAATTTACCTTTTCATTCCCAGTGAGTTTCATCTTGTTAACAGAGACCTTTCAGAAATCCCGAGTACTTTGAAACTTTCTTGATTACATCGAGGAGTAGAATGTTGATTTTGACTTTTTGAAAAAAATCGAGAATCTCTTTTTCTTTAGCCTCTTTATCACATTGATGAGTTTTCCTGGGAATGGGGAGATAAGACATATGATAATGGAATAGGTGGTTCCACCGACTCTTTCAGTTCTTTTTTCATTCTTGAGATTTGTGCCAATATCTTTTTGGAATCCAAATTCAATGAAAGCTTTGCTACAGAGGGTGATAATGGATGTACCTTTTCTCAGATTTGGTTTCATTTGAGATAGAAGTTTTCACTGAGATTCCAGTTGACTCACAGCTAATATAAGTTGACTCGTCCATTTGTCGATTTCTTGAAAATATGCCTCAGTCTTTTATTGGAATTTCTTTTGGGAAAGTACAAGCCTCTCTACTATTGACTCCAAAGATGATTTATGTGGTTGATATTGCTGAGGCATAGATGGTCATGGTTGATACGGTTGATTGTATATGAGATTTGATCCATAACTAAGATTCAAATGGACTTTCCAATCGACATTGTATGTATTTGAGTGGGGATCATAACACCTTTGGGGAGATCCTGGAAAGTTCCCTAAAGCATTCACATGTGTTGTATTATCCTCTTGAAGCATTGAATAACAATCCATTGGATGATCTCGCATCATATAAATTCCACATAAGCGTGTCAGACTTGTTTTTCATGTAAGTAAAGACTGAACAACATTAGTAAGTTTGTTAATCTTATCTTTGATGGAAGGAGTAATTATCTTGTGAACCCGTCGATTAGGTAAAATAGAAGGACGAAATTGTTGAGCGTTTGTGGCCATAGTTGAAATTAAATCTCTGGTCGCATGAGGGGTCATGCTTACAAGGGCTCTTTCACTTGTTGGATCAATCATTTTCATTTCCATGAGAAGTAGTCATTCGTAGAATTATTGTAGGAGATTTTGTTCCAACAATTCATAATGTGGACAACTTATACAAAACTTTCACTACAATACATTTATCAATTTATGACAAAATTTCTATATGACATTACGTATAACGTCATAAAATATACTATAATAGTGACATTTTTTTGTTTACGTCACATTTAGTAAGTGATGGTTTATCTTTTATGACAATTTTAAAAACGAACATTGATTTTCGTTACTATATATTTGGAGGCAAAAATTGCCTCCAAAAAAATTGGTGGGAAATCTTTCAATGACATTAGATAAAATGATGACGTTATAAAATCTCCAATGAAATAGAAGTATTTGTGATGATTTATTATTTTGACGATGTAATTTAAATTAGTGACGTTGCAATTTTATCTCTAATAAGTTTTATTTGTGATAATTTGATTTGACATATTTTATAAAACATAAAAGATGACAATTTATTATTGTCATAAAAAATAGGTTTAACATGATAAAAATAATTATTTGTGACAATCTTTTTTTTATATGATGATTTTAGAAGACAACATGAGATTATCTCACTTAATGTTTGATGTCAAGAATTAACGTAAAAAAATTATAGGAAAAAAGATAGTGATGATCTACGTTTTATTTAAAATTTTATTTCATTCGTAAAAAAGATATTATTTCTTGAATAATAATTATTGAAAGTATCTATGACCGTCCAAAGAAGACCTCATAAATATTATCATGATAAGACAATTTTCAAATAAAATCCTACTTAATATTTCAATATATTTAATACAACTTTTGATACTTCAAGATCTTTTTCGAAAAATTTTCAATTTTTTTTTCTAATCTTCCATCAGTAATTTTAATTTTTTTTAAAAACGATTTAATACTTAAATAAATATACGCCTGAAAGTAACAAAAATAAATAAATACGATAGCAATGATAATAGCATAAATACTAAATATAATAATTAATATAAATTATGATATCATGTATAAGGTAGTTATAATATTCATAAGTACAATAATAAAACTCCATCTAATTGTAATAAGTATGGATTAGGATAATGATAATAAAACAATAATGCCTAATAACAATAAGTAAAAAAATGAAAAGACATACATGAATATATTAGAGGGCTAAATCAGATTAAAATAAAATGCAACACCCAAATTTAGGGGCTAAATATTAGAAATTATAAAGGGGTGAATTTAATTGGTATTTAAAAGAAATTGAAGATTAAATTGTAAATTTTCAAAGTTGGTAGACCGTTTTATAAAGTGTAGAAAATTCAGTGGCTAAACTATTCATTTACCCATTTTTATTTTGGAGAGAATTATAAACTCTCTCCCCTCAATTTCCAGAGATATTTTTTCAGTTTCCCTCTCCCGTTGAACCTCCTTTTCACTCCGATCTACTTACCGTCCGACCACCATTTGACGAACTAAAACCATCATCGTGTTCGTTATAGACCGAAGAACAAAACCCCTCAAACCTCTCGTCGTGAATGGGTGTTGTTTGTCGTAAATTTCAACTGGAAGTATCATCGGTTTTAACTCAATCTCCGTTGGTTTTTCATCGATTCACGTCCATCCGACTACTCATTTTCGACACCTCCCGCACCATTGTGTTCCTTGCATCGTTCCGAGTCCGCCAGTGTCCTTCTTGTCTCCGTCGTCGCCGGCGCGTAGAGGTGTGAGAAAGCCAAAGTTTTTGATGTTCCAGAATCGAGCTCTCCACCGTTCAAAATTTTGAACCGAGCTTGGTAAGTGTCTCAAAATGCCTTAAAATAATTTTAAGAAATTTTTCAGGAATTTTTCGGACACCGTAACACTGTTCACGCGCCCCACGTGCCACCCCCTAAGAGTGCGCTTCGTCTGGCAGCAGAAAAAAAAGAAGAAAGAAAATCGGTTTGATCGGTCCGACCCGGTCTGACCCGACTTGACCCGACCCGTTGAGCGGCGTTGACCCCGTTGACCGGCGTTGACCACCGTTGACCAAAACTTTTACCGGCGTTGACCGGCCATTGAACGACTGTTGACTTTTTCCAGGTACACCTATCCTGACATTTTTCGACGTCCTGAGTCCGTTTCACCAAATTCGAACTCGGTAAGCTGTTTTTCACTGATTTATTACCCGATTCGATCCGTTTTTCAGAATTAAGCCCCATTTTTTTTATGAAATTTATATTGTTATGTATTTGAGGAATTATGGGAAGTTGAATTAAGGATCGATGGCGTTCGAATGGAATTTAATGGTCAATCAGTATTGTACGAAATCGATGTAATACATTACTACATTTTCATGCTTTATGGAACATGTTTGTATTGGTAAATGCATGAATGAACATGTTTGGTCACATTTGGGTTTTTAATTAATTCACACACTCGATATGAATGCAGTAGGAATTCGGTAACTGAATACGACTCAAATGACTAATATAAGAAAATGAGGGATTGTTAGAATTAAAATTACAAGTTTTGTGATTAGTGATAAATGAATCAGCCATGGATTTATAATTTATATTTTATATCAACAAAGGTTAAATGTTAAAGGTACTTGGATGAAAAATTATGAGAATACTCCGGTTTGGTAAAACTATGAAAATACCCTTATGTTGTAAAATGACAAGAATTACCCTGAAAGTTGGTTAATAACTCTGAAAAGGCATATTGAGCTGATGAAACTACTGATGGGTATGAAAATGCTAGTTTTGCTTAGAAAATATGGATAACCGATTTCTAAATGCAAGATTACTTGTACAAGATACGAGAAGTTTGTTAAGGAATATTTTAAAGTTTAAAGATTATTCGGAAAAAGGGTAAACCCTTGATTTCATGCATTATAATTATCTTTGTTAAGAGTTTTAATACCGAAATTATATGGTTAAGAAATTATGAAATTACCCTTGAGAGAGAAAAGTAGCCCGAATTGACCCTGAATGGAAAAGTACTCAAAAAGTCATGCCTAAATCGATGAATTACTAGTTTCATCATGAGTTATAAGTTATACAGAAAATTCCTGATAATCCGTAAATCTCCGAGTTTTGAGTAAATACATGAAGAATAATTTATCAATAGTGCTCTTTTGACAGAATTGTTCGAAATGACTGAAATAAATGATAAGTTTGAATTCAATAATAAGATCGGACGGAAGGAAATGATTGCAATACGCTGGAGTAAAATGACCATAATACCCCTGGAATGGAAATGACCCTAAATATCACCAAGCTCATGAATGATTGGATATCCTCAAGCTCTGAAATGAATAGAAAAACATTGAGCACCAAAATGACCAAAATTCCCTTATGGCCTATACTAAGTAAATATCTTGGATTAATTAAGGAATCCAAACAAATATGGGTGTTGTATTACCCTTAAAAGTTATGGAACTTAACTTAAGTGAGTTGACCAACGCTAATGCTATGTTAGTACATGAATAGCATAGATACCACTCGAATCCTTGTTCGTCTCCTCAAGTTTGGATCGATGCTAATTCTGGAAGTACTAAGCTTAGCTCAACCCTAGATCTCATTCGGTATTAAGATTTGGATATTTGTTCAACAAATCAACCACGAAGACCGAATTGAACTGAACGAAGGTACGTATGTGAAATTCAAAAACATCCGAATTACTCTGAAAAACTCTGAAGTAACCGGAATAGACTTGACTACTAAGTGAAATAAGTAACCTCAATGACTAAGAATTAAATAAGTGATTTGGATGAGTCTGGAAACGTTAATGAACATACATGATGTAATGTTCTTATGGGTAATGAACTACAAATCAAGAACGTTAGCATTTCATGATATCGTGGAAGCATGGAAATGAAATTTAGAGCATTGGAATATCTGTTAGTTTCCTTAAGATCTATTCAGCGATGATTCCAAAAATGATCTATGGATAAGAATTTTTGGTATTAAAAAGTAAATACCCTGGAAGGACAATGAATTTACCAATCGACAAGCATTAATTCAGGGAGATATTCATCTGGATTTGTTTGACAATGAAATCAATCGACATAGACTGTAAATGACCTGAACCTTTATTTCTTCCTTATCAGCTCAAGTCATATTCTGAATAATTGATGATTCCATTAGTTATTGAACTCTTCCTATAGTGATTCTAAATTCTGACATTTTATCAGTATACTAAAGATCCGTGTTTCTATGCCTGTTAAGATTATCCAGTACCTCTGAATAATATCTGTAAAGTCTGGTGTGTTCCCTAATCACATGAATATTTTAACTGATTTCCGATTTGAATTTTGTTATGATACCTGACCTGGATTTTGATATGATGCTGACATGGATTCTGATATGATACATGACCTTGATTCTGATATGATACTTGACCTGAATTCTGATCTATGGATAAGAATTTTTGGTATTAAAAAGTAAATTCCCTAGAAGGACAATGAATTTACAAATCGACAAGCATTAATTCTGGGAGATATTCATCTGGAGTTGTTTGATAATGAAATCAATCGACATAGACTGTAAATGACCTGAACCTTCATTTCTTCCTTATCAACTGAAGTCATATTCTAAATAATTGATGATTCCATTAGTTATTGAACTCTTCCTATAGTGATTCAAAATTCTGACATTTTATCAGTATACTGAAGATCCGTGTTTCTATGTCTGTTAAGATTATCCAGTACCTCTGAGTAATATCTGTAAAGTCTGGTGTGTTCCCTAATCACATGAATATTTTAACTGATTTTCGATTTGAATTTTGTTATGATACCTGACCCGGATTCTGATATGATACTGACATGGATTCTGATATGATACTTGACCTGAATTATGTTTTGATTTTTTATATATCCGTTTACGGACGGAACATGTTTTACTGGGGGTATTGTTGGAGGAAGAATACTTGCAGGTTCCTCGGCTTTGTGCTTAGGGCCTTACTGGACATGACGGGGTTGTATGGTTATGGGGAACCTGCATATTTTGTTCGTGATAGATGGGGGTAGTGTTCATATTTTAAAAAAAATATGTTTTAAAAAGATCTGAAAAGTTACATGGTTTTGTGGGAACACACTAGATAACCTATTTTGGTCTCCTGAACTCAGTCATCCGAAATATTTCTCTGAACTAAAAGCTCATTGTCCGTTACCCCTGAAATATCAGTAGGATCTCCGCTCAGCATAAAATCTATAGATGTTTGGATCTAATAAGGAAATATATGCTTATTTGTATCTGTACGTTCTTCGGCATCATTTGATAGTTCTGTATTACTGAGCTTTCCGAAGCTCACTCTATTACTCACCATTTCATATTAAAAGAATTGTACCATTGCAGTGATCAACTACAGTAAGGGAGTTCTTCCGGCGTTGCAGAGTATGATACGTGTGATTAGGGGGCATGTAATTGTATTTTGTTTTATATATGAGTCTGAAAATCTATTTTATTTCTGCATACTGATAAATCATTTTATAAGTTACATGTTTTAATAAAAGTTTTAAATTTTCTGCTATTTTTACAGTGGGTCGCTTCGGTGGCCCTAATGTGACACTCTAGATCGGATCGGGTTACCTGTATCGGTCTGAGGGGGTTACATAAAACTTAAGCTAAAATTCTTAGAAATTAAAATTGAGAACCTAAATAAACTGATATAAAACAAATGATGACTAAAGAATAAGAAATTCAACCTTCCAAAATCGAGAGATTGAAGCTTTTGATGGGGTTATTTTTCAAATAAGTTTGTTGTCTTCTGTGGACATTCTCTTTGGCCATACGAATAGTTAAGAACAGTCATAAATCGTCGACAAGTATGGCTCGAACTTTTTCGACTTTTCATTTTTCTTTCCAGTTTCAGAAATGTATTAGTACTCTTAATACCAGCTTTTTTTATGGTGTAGGTTTGTGCTACATAATTATTTCTAATGCTTCATAGTACAACTTATGAATGAATAGTTTTGACATTAGCTTCAAGTTCTATGCATTATTCTTGTAACTGACACGATCATTCTTATTTTCATGTTTAAATTTTGGTGAAAGGGTCACTGTTGCCCTGTAGGAAACCTAATTTATCATTTTTGTCCCTATCATTTTTTGCATCAATTTAGAGCTTGAAGTTGTCTATGGTGTCCATTCTAGCCCTTGAAGTCCGGTTTGACTAACAAAACCATTGGTCTTCTATATTTTTCAACACCAACAATTTTTAGATCAACCAAATATTAATGATGTGGCTTGATGATGACGTGACACTTATTAAACAATAAATAATAAAATATTTACTAAATACAACGGTTAAAAAATCCCCAAAAATTTGACATAATCCCTTAATCTCATTTAAATAAATAATAAAATTTTGGGAATTGGTTATAACCAATGTCTTTGATAATTACGTTAACATAATCTCTTAATCCACAGACGTAAAAGACTCACAATTTTGTTAGTAAATAAGAGTCAACGAACTTTGAGGTCTAGGATTAACACCATAGACAACTTCAAGGGCTAAATTGACGCAACAATTATAGGGATGAAAATGATAAATTAGGTTTACTACAAGGGCAACAATGACCCTTAAGCCTTAAATTATTTAAGTTTTTCATGGTAACCGAAACTTTCAATAGTTCAACTTGCAATCTTGAAATTCTTTTGTGTAGTTGTTGCATTTTGTATTTGATTTCTTTGCTAGATATGTCTAGACTTGATGAAACTTTTTTACTTTCATATTTCCATCACTGACTGAGATCTTCCCTCACGTCAGTCTAGAGTTCTACATTTGTGAGGTAATAAAGATATGCGTTCCTAAAGATAATCTTCTGCTGCTTCCGAGTTGACCATTTCTTTCCATTTTCATGGTCAACTCATTTAGTTGATTTTTTTAAAGAAATGATCAAAGATTTGCAATCATAAAAATATAGTTGCAACAATAGTAGTCATGTAAGCAAAAACACTCAAGCTTTAGAAGTGAAAGACTCAATTTTTTTTAGATGTTTTTTGCTTCTAGTGAGAGTAAAATAGCTTTAACCTCACACATATTTATAAGTCCTTAGTAAATACCACTTTAAATTTTAGGGTTATGTTTTTCCCTAACGTTTAATTGGAATTAAAAAAATAACATAAAAACAAAAAATCCTTAATATAAAAACATAATATAAAAACAACAAAACTAGATAACATTAAAGATTAAGTTTATCAAAACTACATAACACTAAATAAAAACAAATAAACTTTATATAACAAAAGTTTAACTTAAAAATATACATTAAACATAAAGAAATATTAACAACATTAGATTAAATAAAATCTAATGATGTCTTATTCCTGAATGAGTTCTACAGAGCAGTGGTTAGAGGTGAAAAACGGGTCATTCATATCGGGTCATTTTGGGTAATTTCGTGTAACACCTACAAATCGACGCATGTGATCTCACATTAAGGTTATCGGAGCGACCCACAGTAAAAATCTCAAAAAAATTAAAATTTTTGTTAAAACGTGTAAAATCATAGAACAATTTATAAAAATTACAAGTTCGGAAAATCATTCATATATTACAGACAAAATTCAAAACCATACATGTTCATACTCAGTATTAAAAATCAAATGTGGCCTATATGCCCCCTAATTACACTTGTACCATACTCTACATTCTAAGCCAAAGGAACTCCCCTTTGCAAATAATGATAGCTGAACTAGATTAATTCTTTTAACCTAAAACGATGAGTAAAATAGTGAGCTTTGGGAAGCTCAGTAATACATAACTACCAAGTGATGCTGAAGGACATGCAGATAAATGGAAAAACATAATTTTCCTTATTGATTCAGATGTCTACAGATTTCGGTTTGAGCTAAGGTTCCACTGATATTTTTATTTTTCATTGTCTAGGAAAAGTGGTAAAATTCAGGGTTAAGTCCCTAAACTTCCCACAGGTTCCAAAATCGAGCTAAAAACTTTAAAAAATTTACAATTTGTTCCTCAATTTTTCCTTTTTACGAATTTAATTTAATACTTTAAATTATTTAAATTAGCCCCTAAATTGGGGTGTGACAATTATCCTCCCCTTAAAAGAATTTCGTCCTCGAAATTCACCCAAGTCACGTAAACGTAGTAATGAAATTTTCCTCACTCCTGTAATATCTCCATGTAGCTTTTGTAGGATTACAATTCTTCTACTAAACTTTAACCAGTTGAATATGCATTCTCAAAAACTCTTCCTTATCCAAATTCCAAAATTTAAGTAGAATTCTCCTCGTAAAACTAAACATACATCAATTATCAGTTCTTAATCAAAATAATACTTGCCTAACTTTAATGCAACATACAAACATAATTAATTTCTTAACATTAGAGTTCTGACTCAGAGAGTGCGGTCATAATCTAGGGGCATGTACATACCAGACATCCTATGACAGTTTATCGATCGATTTAACCAGAAGACTTGACTTAACCTAAGCTATAATACCACTAAATATAACATGCATAGACCGATGCGAGTGACCCGATTCAATCCTAGATGTCACATTAGGCCACCGAAGCAACCCACATTAAAATCCCCAAAAAATTATTTTTTTGTTAAAACGTGTAGAATCATAAAACAATTTATAAAATTATAAGTTCGGAAAACCATTCATATATTACAGACAGAATTCAAAACCATACATGTTAATACTCAGTATAAAAAATCAAATGTGACCTACATACCCCTAATTAAACTTGTACCGTACTTTGCATTCCAAGCCAAAAGAACTCCCCTTTGCAGATGTCAATAGCTGAACTAGATTAATTTTTTGAACCTGAAACGGTGAGCAAAATAGCGAGCTTTAGGAAGCTTAGTAATACAGAACTACCAAGTGATGCTGAAGGATATGCAGATATATGGAAAAACATAATTTTCCTTATTGATTAAGATGTCTACAGATTTTCGGTTTGAGATAAGGTTCCATTGATATTTTTATTTTTCACTGTCTAAGAAAATGGTAAAATTCAGGTTAAGTCGCTAAACTTCCCACAAGTTCCAAAATCAAGCTACAAACTTTTAAAAATTTACAATTTGGTCCTTAACTTTTCCCTTGCTACGACTTTAATTTAATACTTTTAAAAATTTAGCCCTAAATTAGGGTATGACATTTCGGATCTATATTAAATTTGGTTTAATTTTGTTCAGATTGGATTTATTTTAGATCGATATCGGGTGTACGACAAATCAGATCGGGTATCAGGTCGAGCCAATTTTTGAGTCGGGTGATTATCAGATCGATTGATTTTTTATTCGGATCAATATCAAAACAATTGATTTTTGGATCTGGTCAATATTGGGTCGAGTCAATATCAGATCGATTGATTTTTGATTTAGGTCAACCTTTAGATCAGGTCAATTCGGGTTGAATTGGTTATGAGTCTAATAAAAAAGAGAAAATAACCTCATTGACCAAAAATGCCTTATAATATACGATTTTAACCAACTTTTTTTGGATTTGCCAAAATGACCAACTAAATCGCAATACGATCGATAATTCGCAACACGATCTCTGGTATCGCAAATCAGTTTCCAGATTCGCAATGCGAACTTCGACTATCGTAATGCGAACTTGGACTATCGCAATGCGAACTTGGACTATCGCAATGCGAATATGTAAATCACAATGCGATAGTCGACTATCGCAATGCGAATATGTAAATCGCAATACGATAGTCGAAGTTCGCATTGCGATAGTCAAAGTTCGCGTTGTGATAGTCCAAGTTCGCATTGCGATAGTCGACTATCGCATTGCGATTTACATATTCGCATTGCGATAGTCCAAGTTCGCATTGCGATTTATTCCAAATTGTTTGCGATAGTCCAAAATCGCAACGACTGGTGGTATTGCATTTGTTTCTTAAGAATTTTCTCTAAAAATAATTTATTCCAAAATCGCAACGACTGGTGGTATTGCATTTGTTTCTTAAGAATTTATTCCAAAATCGCAATGCGATAGTCGACTATCGCAATGCGAATATGTAAATCGCAATGCGATAGTCGAAGTTTTCATTGCGATAGTCGAAGTTTGCGTTGCGATAGTCCAAGTTTGCATTGCAATAGTCGACTATCGCATTGCGATTTACATATTTGCATTGCGATAGTCCAAGTTCGCATTGCGATTTATTCCAAATTCGTTGCGATAGTCCAAAATCGCAACGACTGGTGGTATTGCATTTGTTTCTTAAGAATTTTCTCTAAAAAGATAGTATTCATGCGGACGTGTCGAAGACATGTATTACCATGACCACGACCACGACCACGACCCCGACCCCGACCCCGACCCGCGAGACCCTCTATCACTCAATAAGGAAGTGGGAAAGCCAAGCCTTAAATACCATTCCCAATAGTGTTTCCAATACTATGTGGGATTGAGCATTACCAACACTTGTTCCCAATACTATGTGGGATTGAGCCTTAAATAGTGATATTATTTTTGAATGTTTTGCTTAAAATTGCAATAATCGCGATTGATTGTAGATTGACTTTTAATTATGACATATTTAATCGTATAATACTAATGCAATTGGTTGCTGATTCAGTTGTTTTAAGGTGCATGATTGTTAATTGTTTCCTGAATAATCACATTGTATTGGAAACAAGTGTTGGTAATGCTCAATCCCACATAGTAATGGAAACACTATTGGGAATGATATTTTAAGGCTTGGCTTTCCCATTTCCTTGTTGAGTGATAGAGAACAAGGGGGACTCTCGCGCGCCGCCGCCGCCGCCGTCCGTCTCGTCTCGGGTCGGGTCTGGTCGTGGTCGTGGTCGTGGTCGTGGTCGTGGTAATACGTGTCTTTGACACGTCCGCGCGAATACTCTCTTTTTAGAGAAAATTCTTAAGAAACAAATGCAATACCACCAATCGTTGCGATTTTGGACTATCGCAACGAATTTGGAATAAATCGCAACGCGAACTTGGACTATCGCAATGCGAACTTGGACTATCGCAATGCGAATATGTAAATCGCAATGCGATAGTCGACTATCGCAATGCGAACTTGAACTATCGCAACGTGAACTTCGACTATCGCAATGCGAACTTCAACTATCGCATTGCGATTTACATATTCGCATTGAGATAGTCCAAGTTCGCATTGCGATAGTCCAAGTTCGCATTGGGATAGTCCAAGTTCGCATTGCGATAGTCGAAGTTTGCATTGCGATAGTCGAAGTTCGCGTTGCGAATCTGGAAACTGATTTGCGATACCGGAGATCACGTTTCGAATTATCAATCGCATTGCGATTTAGTTGGTCATTTTGGCAAATCCAAAAAAAGTTGGTTAAAATCGTATATTATAAGGCATTTTTGGTCAATGAGGTTATTTTCTCATAAAAAAATCAAGTATATATAGAATTATTGATATATTATTGTAAAAATATGTCTTCTTGTTTATTAATCTTATCATTTAGGCCTAATTTCAATTCTCAATTGTTTAATATTTTGATTTAAACCATCATTTAGAGATGACAAATCGATAATTTGATACAAAAATGATCCTATAATACATGTTAGAATTTGTTATCAAAATTAGAATTTGTTACCAAATTTTTATATTAATCTCCTACGGAAAGTTTATAATGATAACTATTTGATAAAGAAATAATTTTTTATTAAAATTTTTATTACCAATTATAAATTTTAATATTTTTTTATTAAATTTTAATTAATAAATAACTTTATTTGTTAAGTTTTAGTCGTAACATAAATAAACTTTATATTATTTTTATTATGAATATAATATTATCTCCTATGTTTAAGTCGTTTTTTATTATTTTTATTATAAATCTAATATTTTTTATTACAAGTAAGATAAGTAAACTTTATTTATTACTATTTTCAATCTTACAATTAGATTCTTAATTTTATATTCTTCTTAAACTTTCTATTTTTTATAATAAATCTAATTTTTTAATAAATTACCAATTTTATTTAAATTAATTTATTATTCAAAATAATTGTTTATCATTTAAATTAAAGTAAATTTCCTTATATATATTCAAAATAAAAAAGACCTCACTATTTAGGTTAAAGTATAATTTTATTTATATAGAATTTCTTTTATATATTATTTACAAATACTATATATATAATATGATGTTCTTCTTTAACTCTAGAAATCCAAAATTCAAGAATTTCCTTGTCATCACTCAGTCTTGTTAGTTTCAATCGTCACTCAACTCCTGCCAGCTCCAACTGTCATGCACAAACGTCTCTGTTTCTAATTCAATTCACACATACAGGCACCTCTTCACCCAATGCCCAACTCCTCATACGTTGTTGTGGGAGAACCTTACCCTGGCATTGCTTGCTGCTATAACCGATAACTTCCAATTTCCAAATACATCATATTTCATTTTTTTCAAGATCACTTTAATTTAATTTCATTAGTTAGTTATTTTAATATCATATCACTTTATTATTTCCATTATTATTTACAATTATCCCTATTCATTCATTACTAAAATCTGTTACGATCATTATTATTATTCTAAAAATTAGTATTATTTTCTACTAAAAATTTTAAATGCAAGAGTTTTTAGTAATCAAAGTGGTCACCGATATCTTTTATCTTATTGTATAAATTCAAATATCTTATTCGTTAGTCGATAAAAATTCTTATTTGAAAAAAGACTTATTCTATGCCACTCTAGGTATATTTCTATATCATAGTACATTATTTATTTAAAATTTTCTATTCAGATTTTTTGGTTCTATATTATTAATAGAATTATGTGTGTATTTATTACATGTTCATCAATATATTTGTGTGATTCATTATGTGTCTTTGACGTGCATGTAAGGTTCAACTTAATACTAATAATATTTTTCTTTGCTTTTGCAGTCATGGAATCTAATGTTATTGCATGTGAGGGTCTATGTGATTCCAATAATATTGTAGTAGAATCACAATTTTTTGTCTATGAGACAAAGTTTGGAAACATTTTCTCTTTATCAATTCCACAAAGACTAAAGATGGAAAAGAGATGGCACTTTGCAAACATTGTAAGACTACTTCCTTTATTTGTAACTCACATTATGGAACCTCCAATATGAAAAAACACATTGAAAAATGTAAACAATATAATAGTTTGATAACAGTGGGACTAGAAGGTAATGTTTATGACCAAAAAATATATAGAGAGTTGGTAGCTAAAGCAATTATAAAGCATTAATATGTTTTTTCTTGGGTTGAACATGAAGGTAATAGAAAAATTCATGCATATTTGAACAGTCAAAGTTAGAAGCATATGTAGAAATACTACAAAAGCGGATTGCTTGAAGTTTCATAAAAGTTTGAAAGATAACTTAAAGAAAACTCTTCGCAATATCTCCGGTCGTATTTCTTTGACGTGTGATATGTGAACATCTTGTCAAACTGAGGCATAATTATGTTTAGCTGCTCATTATGTGGATACTAATTGGAAGTTAGATAGTAAAGATTTAAAATTTTGTCATATTGACTCACCACATATTGGAATTACTATGTATAGTATTTTGCTAGACTTACTTTAGGATTGGGGTATTGACTATAAGATTTTTTCCATTACACTTGATAATGTTTATAGTAATGATAAAATGTAAGATCACTTGAAGGAAACTATTAATGCTCGATGGGCTTTATTATGTGGAGGGTTACTTTCATGTTTGATGTGTTGCACATGTGTTGAATCTCATTGTTAAGGATGATCTTAAGGTCATTGAAAATATTGTTGTCAAGATAAGAAAATGTGTGAAGTATATCAAATGGTTAGAAACATGAAAAAATGCTTTTCGAAGTAGTGTGAAATTAGCCAAGATAGAATAAACTAAAGTATTGTGGCTTGGTGTTCATACAAGATGGAACTCTACATACATGATGCTTGATAGGGCTATTTTATATCATGAAGCTTTTAACAAATGGTTGTTGTTGATTCTTCTTTTTGTCACTGTCCAAACACCGAAGAATGGGAAATTCTTGAAAACAATTGAGATATTTTAGAACCATTATTTGATATAATTGAGTTATTTTCAAGAAATGATTATCCTACTGTTAATTTATACTTTTGAATGTTTGGAAAATTTGTATGATTTTAAGAAAGTTGACTAGAATTAATGATGTAGTTTTGAAAAAAATAGCCATAGAAATGAAGAAAAAGTTTGATAAGTATTGGTTCAACTCAAGTGAGGATGACTATGACACGTTGTTTACCTTTTTGGTGATTCTTGATCCTCATTTTAAGTTGTCTTTTCTCAATTAATGTTATGGAAAATTATTTGAGGATGAAACAGATGCCATTTTAAAAATTTGTGATGTAAGATTTAAGTTAGATATGCTTTTTAAAGAACATGATTCAGAAACACACATCTCACATGAATCTTCCTTAGAATTGAGCTGGAACTCAGATACTTTGAGCATGTCATCTGCACATCAAAAACGCAAATTTGACCTTTTTGCAGTAAGTTTCTTATATTTTAATTTTTTAATTTTCTATTTTTCAGTTAATGTATTTAATTTTTACTATCTTTTTCTATAATTTATATAATACAAGTTATATTATTTTTTCTATACTTTTACAGGATTATGACAAGAAAGATGCCATGTTTTCTTATTGCGCCAAGACACAATTAGATGTATACTTAGACGATTCCAAAATTGATAGGAAAATAGAGCTTGACATCCTTAATTTTTTAAAATAAAGTGAGCATTGATATGGACAACTTTCTCAACTTGCCAGGGATATTTTACTGTACCTCTTACAATTGTTGCTTCAGAATAAACTTTTAGTATAGGTGGTCGAATTTTAAATAAGTGGGGAAGTTCTATATCCCTGAAAATGTGGAAGCTTTGATAACGTCTCGTAGTTGGTTATTCGGTTATGAATGTAAGTTTTTATTTCCTTTTAGATTTCTTTCAATTTCTTATAGTAAAGTTTGTTTACCACACCATCTTTTTTTATTAATCTATTTCATTTTTTATCTTGATAAACAAATTAATAATTTCTTCTTTTAATTTATGTCGCTACAGAGGAAGATGAGTTTGTCGGTTCTGATGTGGATTGGATTTAATTCAACAATTAATGCATGTAATATTTATGTCTACTGATATTTTAAGATTTAAGAGGGTTGAATTTGATTCTTTCAAACTATTTTGTTGATATTTTATGTTTTATTAAGAAAGTTTTATGGAGAAACTCAATGTAATTGAGTTTGATGTGCAAGAGTAGTAGCTACATATCACTTTTGATTTTTCGAATGTGTCAACACACCTTTTAGTCCTACTAGGATTCAAACTCCTAAAAATAGGATAGAATTTCCCTAGGATTTAAACTCCTAAAAATAGGATAGAGTTATACTATGATTTAAACTCCTAAAGATATAATCCACAAGCACTATAAATAGCCATTGTAACTCACTATTGTAAGACACGATTTACAGACAAAATACAGAGGAAAACACGGAAAATACAAAGACAAAGCTATTGTAAACGATTCGAAGTAATAAAGGTGAAAGCTTTTTTTATCATTCGTTTGTTTCTCTTTACTCTTCACTTGCATGCGTTGTTAATCGTGTTTTCTTTGGAGAACCCCAAAGACAAATGTTTTAGCAGATGACCGAGAGGGAGTTTTTTCGAAACTTTTATTTCAGATCTACGCTCCCTAGAGGCTATTTCGCAAAAATAAATTACATTTTTGGAATGAGAGTACGAAAATCTATCAAAAAATGAAAACTTTTTTATTTTTGCCGGTTTTAATCTTCGATGTTCTTTGACATTTACCCACTTAATTTACATTCCTTTCATTTTAATCCCTTAATTAGTTTTTTTTTATATATATACATACTTGCTAATTTTATTTTTAATTTATCACTTTTTTAATTTTTCTCTATTTATATACGTTATTACCCATATATATATTTATTTTCTTTGCATTTTTATTATTACTATTATATTTATTATTATTTTTAGTATTATATTTTCCTTTTATTCTACTTATTTATATTATATATGTATATTTTTTATATTTTATTATTATTATATTTTTTTACTTTCTCTTTCTTTTTATTATTCTTGTATTATTACTTGTATTATTTATTTTGTTATAAATATATATATATGCGTATGTTCTTTTTAAATATTTTAGTTTTTATACCTATTATTAATAACTACTTGGTTTTTTTTATTTTAAGTGCTATATTTTATAATATTATACATATATTTTTCTATTAATTTTCTATATTTTTTATTATCATTATATTATATTTATTTTCTTTTTTATTGATATTATTGTTGTTATATATACATTTTACTATTATTATATATATATATATTCTACACAAGTTAATTATATCTACCTACTTTGTCCCCATCCCTCATCATTTTTTCTTCCTGTCAATTATACTTCACCAAACCTTACTTTCTTTTCTTCCCTTTTCAGTGTGATTGTCTTTTTTAACTACTTATTATCATTATTAGTATTGTTACTATATATATATTGTAATTATCTTTATTTGATTTTTTTACCATTATATGTGTATATGTTCTTTTCGTCATTTAATTTATTAATTTATATATATTTACTTTTTTATTTATTATATATATATATTATTCGTACTTTGTTATTATTATTTTGTTTATTTGTTTTATTTATTTTCTTTTTCTTTTTTATATATATTTTATTATTTGTTTTTTTACTTACTATTTTATCTTTGCTTTATTCATTTTATCATTTTACTTAATTGGTTTTCTTTTCATTTCATTTTAATTTAATTAATTAATTTCTTACCATTTTATCTAACATGGCTTTTTTACTTTCTTAAGGGTACATTTTCAATCAATCAAATTAAAGTTTTGGATCGTTATTTTACCTTTCAATTTAAACTTTCAACTTTCTTAATTAAAGACAACTGGAAATTACATAGTACCGAAAGGGCGGTTCAAGGGTGCTAATCCTTCCTTGACCGTAACCGACTCCCGGATCCGACATATCACTGGTAAGACGCAGATCAGGTAAGAAATAAGGTAACCCATCAACCCACTTTTCGTAAAGTAAATGATCGGTGGCGACTACCAATCCATTTTTCACGTCGAAGCCCAATTCCGGGGCACAACCGAAAGACAGTTGCGACAGCTTGGCGACTCCACTAGGGACACAGGTAAGTGAGTCAGGCTATGGTAATTTCTAGTTTTCTTTTTAACGAAAAGGGTAAGTTTAAATTTTAAGGTAATATTTTGATCCTTTTTACTTACTTTTGATTATATTTTTGAGTAAATAGTTGGACTAATCGTTTTCTCATGATTTCAGCCTTCAAAGTTTTTTTTTCATCTAAGGCTCTATACCTGAGCTCCAAACCCTATTTTAAGTGGGGGGTGAAAGCGACGCCTTCGTGTGAATTTATTCACCGTGCGGGCCTAGCAAGTAGCCTTCGGGATTCATATACCTTATGTCTTCGTGTGAATTTATTCACCGTGCGGGCATAAGGGAATGTGTCCTCTCGAGTTTAACTTAGTCCACACAAGCATGTAATGGGTTTAGGACTAAGGGTCTGGCAAGCCCAAGGGGGCACCGGCAAGGAGAACTCGAGTACCTTTTTTTAGAACCTAAACCCGGAGACTATAAGGAGTTAGTGCCCACCCCAAAACCTCATTTTAAACCCTAGGATGCTGAAATTATTTTCTACTTTACTTTCTGTTCAAAACATGTGAACTAGAAATTTATGCTGTTAGGACTTGTTCAAAATCAACTTGCGGGATAGATATCATGTCCGGGTAGGATTAATAAGCATGTGGGGTAGATATCATGTGGGGTAGGACTTTTATTTTCATGATTGCTTTGATTATTATCTTTACCTTACTAACTCTTTTCATTTTTTTCCTCTCTTTTATTTTATTTCCATCATCTGCATCATTCAAAAGAGGTGTTGATCCACCAAAAACGTGTTCGTTAACCATAAATAATCTGCATTAATGAACAAAGGTGTTGTAATACAGGAGATTAAAAACCCCGAGGTACTACTATGGTCCGAGAAGACTCAGAAAGAAAAGGGAGACAGTCTTTAAGGAAGTTATGTGTCAGAGCTTGTTAGCTATGCCTCTATCAGCCTAAAATAGAACAATGTGCAAGAACTTCGAGACATCTGGGACAGTTGGAAGAATGATCGAAAACAGAAGTTCAGTCAGCAGTATGGTGACATTGCACTTTTGCTTCATGTTAAGACCGGTGAACCCTTAATCAGATCCTTGGTTCAATTCTGGAACCCGGGATACAGTTGTTTCACTTTAAACCAAGAGGACATGGTACCTACCATCGAGCAGTATACTACACTATTGCACTGTGAAAGCATTAAACTGGAGCGAGCCTACATCAAACACATCAAGAGTCAGCCTTTCAAGAACATACTGGACAAGATTGCAGGGGTTGATGAAAAGTGGGTGACTGACCAACTCCAAAACAAAGGTAACAGGCAAGGAATTGAGTGGATCCACATAAGGAAACTAATGAATGACCACCTGATGAATGGAAGACTATAGACCTTTTTTGCACTAGGTCTGTATGGCTTGATCATCTTTCCGAAGATTTTGGGATGCATTGACGCAGTTGTAGTGGAACTGATTGAGCAACTTCCAAAACGAGTCAACCCAGCACCAACCATCTTAGCCGAGACCTTTCGGTCTCTCAACCATTGCCGAAGAGCTGGCGGAGGTAGATTCATTGGATGTGTTCAGCTCCTTCAAGTCTAGATTCACAGCCACTTCCGGAAAACTAATGGGGTTGCTTACCGCCGATTTAGCACTACGTATTCACCTTTGAGAGAGTTCATCACCATGAAATGGCTTGAAGGCGCTTCGAAGGAAAAATGGATGAAGGTCTTCACACATCTTCAGGACCGGGATATTACTTGGAGAGCCCCCTGGTTGTTCCTCAGTGACGTTCTTTTTTGATTTGGGGATTTTGATACTATGACCTTACTTGGACTTTGGGGTGCAGTTGGGTATGCTCCGTTGTTGACACTTAGACAGTATGGGGCACGTCAGTTTGTCCCAGTAACATACAAATTATCTATATCAGAGTTTGTGTATCACGGTGACAGTTATAAGAAGAAGATCAAAGAGATAGCCGAGTCATGGAAGAAAGTATCCTGGATAGATGTTGTGGCTGCTAGAGATATGCTCACTCCGGATTATGTGGAATGACGAAGATTGAGAAAGAATGATAACATCACGGTGCCAGACTGTGAGGACAAACGGACCATGAAGGAGCATCTCAGGCATGTCCCTTCTGAACATGAGATAACTAAGGTGGAGTTTGAAGCTGTGAAAAATGAGTTAAAGTAGAAGGTCATAGAACTTGAAGCCGAGCGCTATCAGTGGAAGCTAGATGCTGACTCTCAGAAAGATCGAGTAGATAAACTGGAAAGAGAGCAAAAAGAGATCGTTTTGAGCTCGAAGATTTGAGAAAGGGGTATCAAGATGCTGTCAAGGATAACTCCAAGTTGAAAGTGTCTGAGTATTGGAAAGATGAAGCCCATATCCTAAAAAGAAAATTTGAGGGGCCTGATGAGAGAACTTGGAAGGAACAGATGAAGACTGCCCAGAGCCGCTTAGCAGACAGTCAGCATCAAAACCAATGCTTGAGAATCCAAATGGCTGATCTGGAGAAACAACATGAGAGAGATGGTAAAACAATAGCTGAGTTAGAAGCTATTGTAGATGGATTCAAAAATCAAGCGAGCGAGTTTCAGATAATGCCCTTCGATGGGGGTTTGCAGTGGCGTTTCCGTTGGGAGCAAGCACAACAAAGGGTGAAGTCCAGAGACGCAGTCATCCGAGACTTCCTGGATCAAGTACAGAAGGCAGCTCTCCATCTACATGGCCTGACAAGGGGAGCTGGAGTGGTTCGACAAGGCCTACAACCAGTGACAGATGAAAATAGAAGACTTGTCAACCTGTTGGAAGCTGTTCGGGGTCTAGAGGATTTAGTCCGAATGTACCTTTGATTGTTTTTATGTCTCTTACAAGATAAAATATTTTTGTCGAAATAAGGATTATTTATAATAATGGACACTTTTCTGGATCAATGCCTCGAACATTTCATGCATTTTTTTCATTTTGCGTTGTGCATCTACATTTCATTTTTAAGCATTTTCATAAACATGAAATTTCTTCATAGAGGATTCGATGAAGTGGTTTTAACCACTTGACACCACATGGAAGCAAAATTATAACATCAAAAGAAAAAAACTGAAAACAATACAGTGGGAGCCTGATCAGCTGATTGTAGGACAAAGCCTGCCAGGATGATCTAAGAAAAGAATCCTCATATCCTAAGAGCTACGATGTTGAAGCTATTAGCTGTTACAACATAAGAAGCCCCAAACATTCCTCTAAAAACTGTAAGGCGCTTGCCGAAGAAGGGGGCATGGCATATACCATTTGCACTTAGAGGATTGTTTTGTTTGAACACGTCTTTGATCTTTTATGTTTGCTTAATCTTTTAAATGATTGAATTTATGCTGCTTTCTAAGGTGGAGCAATTGAACAAATTTTAATCTTTAGTTCTTCGAATATTAAATGAATTAATGATTCTTTTAATTCTTCAAGAATTATAGATTTTTGACATATGGAAAGATTAGACCTTTCTTACCCTGTCTCAAACCCCAGAATAAAATACCTTGATTCTTTGCCCAAAATAACTCGTGGTCATTACCAAAAGACAAAATTTTGACATTACCTCCTTTTGAAATTCTTGAACATTGCCTTTATCTTTTCGATACACTCATACCTTTCTTTGAGTCAATAAGATCACACCACTGTCTTTTTTAGACTCAAAAATAACCTTTCTTACCATTAAAACCCAAGGCTTTGAGTTGTTCATTTTAACATGAGCATTCTTCTAAAGAACCAACTTGGGGCATCTCGTGGGGAGCCTGAACATTGAGACATCTGGGAAAAAAGAAGAAGAATTCATTCGAAATAATTCTATCATGCATTAATTACACTATTTTCATGTGAATAGAATTAATCCTGAAAATCTATCCCCCTGGGATACATTTTCTGTGAGGACTTCCATGTATGAAATGATGAACGACTTTCTTTCTTTATCCCTTCACAACAGGAGAAAAAATATATCCCTTGTGTCCTCTTTTGAGCCTGTAGTATTTTTCTTCTGATTCAACTCTAACCAAGGATCACCCTCCACACTGGGGGGGAAGGTAGAGAAAATTTGCTCGCATGAGTGAAGACATTGATTCAGATGAGGTACCGAAAGGTGAACCAAACGCCAAGTGCGAAGATTCAATCAGAACAAAAAGGGCAAAAAAAAAAGAAAAGAAGCAAAAAAAGGAAAAAAATAAAAGAACAAAAAGAAAAAACAAAAATCGAAAGAAAAAGGGACAAAAAGCACATGCAAAGATTCCCTAAAGACAAATGGCACATCAAGCTTCAAACTATGAGATTGATCAAGGACAATAATTCTTGAATCTCTGAATCACTTCACTCGAAGATCATAGAGCATCAAGAGAGAGAAACATTTTAAGCAAGATTGAAGGCATCAGAATGAATTGATCCTTGGTTCAACACCCTAAAACACTTATTTGGGCCTATTTATCCTTTTCTTTCATAACCATGAACCCTGGCCTACATTACGTGCCTTAAAAGTCCCTTCTAATCATACATGGATTTCTAAACAAAAGAGAATATCTTCATATTTCATCCCGCCCATCAGGATTAATCTTTGTTTGCAAAAAACAATGTAATTAATGCATGGTAGAGAAAAATAACAAAGGGGGTTCAAGACGTAAATCCTGAATAACGTCTTGAAACCAAAGGAGGATTCGAGTTGAAAACCTGAAAAGGCGGCTCGAATATAAAAAATTGTGCAACTGAGGCGATCACACAAATTCCTTGATAAGGCATCGCACAATCCAAATATGACTATGAAAGCTGGGAGTCGGAGAACACTTCCAGTAGAGGAGCATGCAAGCTACCCCATCAAACCTTTGAGCATCAAATGCCAAACCTTTGTGCATCAAATGTCAAACCTTTGACCAAACACAATAACCTAAGACCTTTTTATCCTTTCCTTACTTAACCATTTCCCAAAGATAGCTTTGATCTTGGCACGTGTCAAATAGCTATAATTTATTGAAGGATTAACATTGTAATTAAACATTTGATATCCAATGAACTCTAGTTTTATGATTCGTCTCAATTGTATAACCGTGAAAGAGACAATATTTTCAAAAATTTTGATTAAACATTTTTCAAAACTCTTTTAATTGATATTTTCATAACTTTGAAAATAAAAGAGAAAGAAAAACATTTTTTTCAAACAAGACAGTCTCTCTAGAGTGGATCTTGGTAAATGACATGTGACTTTTAGACACAAAACTCATGCTCAGAATCAATGCTGAAGCAAGAAATAAGGAACATTTGGGGCATCTTTGAAGATTCAACATCAAATACCGGGGCATTTTTGGATATTGGGGCATCATTTGGGGATTCAACATCCTAATGCAAATTATCAGACCTTTTTCAGGAGATAAAATATAACCAATTCATGTTACATGCATCTTATGCATACATTTTAGAGCATCATATTTATCATTTTCCACATACATAATTTTTTTGCAGCTTTTAGAGTCAGGTCTCGACTTCAAGATGAAGGATACTCGATTCAAAAGCACCTTTAAAGATTCATGTTGGTTGCTTAACTCAGCAGCAAGAAGCTACACTTCGACCAACTCGACAGATTGGAAGTTTCTCTCGAACTCACAATTTGCTCGAGAGTAGATTTCAACTTCACAACGAAGGATATCTAGCTCGAAGCCAAACATCCACGATTTCAAATCCACGACGGAGGATATCTTGCCAGTCAAGACAACACAAGTTCAACTTCACAACGAAGGGACCGCTGGTTGTCAACAACAATTTGCCAATTTCGGAGCCAATTTCAACTTCACAGCGAAGGATATTGGACTCCAGACAACGCAAGTTTAACTTCACGAAGAAGGGACCGCTGGTTGTCAATAAACAATTTCCCAATTTCAGATCCAATTTCAACTTCACAGCAAAGGATATTGGACTCAAGATAACACAAGTTCAACTTCATGACGAAGGGACCGCTGGTTGTCAATAAACAACTTTCCAATTTCAGAGCCAATTTCAACTTCACAACGAAGGATATTGGACTCCAGACAACACTAGTTCAACTTCACGACGAAGGGACCGCTGGTTGTCAACAAACAACTTCTCAATTTCAGAGCCAATTTCAACTTCACAACGAAGGAGATTGGACTCCATATAACGCAAGTTCAACTTCACGACGAAGGGACCGCTGGTTGTCAATAAATAACTTCAAAATTTCAGAGACAATTTCAACTTCACAGCGAAGGATATTGGACTCCAGACAACGCAAGTTCAACTTCACGACAAAGGGACCGCTGCTTGTCAACAAACAACTTCTCAATTTCAGAGCTAATTTCAACTTCACAACGAAGGAGATTGGACTTCAGACAACGCAAGTTCAACGTCACGACGAAGGGACCGCTGGTTATCAATAAATAACTTCCCTATTTCATAGCCAATTTCAACTTCACAGCGAAGGATATTGGACTCCAGACAACGCAAGTTCAACTTCACAACGAAGGGACCGCTGGTTGTCAACAAACAACTTCTCAATTTCAGAGCCAATTTTAACTTCACAACGAAGGATATTGGACTCCAGACAACGCAAGTTCAACTTCATGACGAAGGGACCGCTGGTTGTCAACAAACAACTTCTCAATTTCAGAGCCAATTTCAACTTCACAATGAAGGATATTGGACTCCAGACAACGCAAGTTCAACTTCACGACGAAGGGACTGCTGGTTGTTAATAAACAATTTCCCAATTTCAGAGCCAATTTCAACTTCACAGCGAAGGATATTGGGCTCAAGACAACGCAAGTTCAACTTCACGACGAAGGGACCGCTGGTTGTCAATAAACAACTTCCCAATTTCAGAGCCAATTTCAACTTCACAGTGAAGGATATTGGACTCCAGACAATGCAAGTTCAACTTCACGACGAAAAGACCGCTGGTTGTCAACAAACAACTTCTCAATTTTAGAGCCAATTTTAACTTCACAACGAAGGATATTGAACTCCAGACAACGCAAGTTCAACTTCTCGACGAAGGGACCACTGGTTGTCAATAAACAACTTCCCAATTTCAGAGCCAATTTCAACTTTACAGCGAAGGATATTGGACTCCAGACAACGCAAGTTCAACTTCACAACGAAGGGACCGCTGGTTGTCAACAAACAACTTCTCAATTTTAGAGGAAATTTTAACTTCACAACTAAGGATATTGGACTCCAGACAACGCAAGTTCAACATCACGACGAAGGGACCGCTGGTTGTCAATAAACAACTTCTCAATTTCAGAGCCAACTTTAACTTCACAACGAAGGATATTGGACTCCATAAAACGCAAGTTCAACTTCACGACGAAGGGACCGCTGGTTGTCAACAAACAACTTCTCAATTTCAGAGCCAATTTCAACTTCACAATGAAGGACATTGGACTCCAGAAAACGCATGTTCAACTTCACGACGAAGGCACCGTTGGTTGTTAACAAACAATTTCCCAATTTCAGAGCCAATTTCAACTTCACAGCGAAGGATATTGGACTCAAGACAACGCAAGTTCAACTTCACGACGAATGGACCACTGGTTGTCAATAAACAACTTCCCAATTTCAGAGCCAATTTCAACTTCACAGGGAAGGATATTGGACTCCAGGCAACGCAAGTTCAACTTCACGACGAAAGGGCCGCTGGTTGTCAACAAACAACTTCTCAATTTTAGAGGAAATTTTAACTTCACAACGAAGGATATTGGACTCCAGACAACGCAAGTTCAACATCACGACGAAGGGACCGCTGGTTGTCAATAAACAACTTCCCAATTTCAGAGCCAATTTCAACTTCACAGCGAAGGATATTGGACTCCAGACAACGCAAGTTAAACTTCACAATGAAGGGACCGCTGGTTGTCAACAAACAACTTCTCAATTTTAGAGGAAATTTTAACTTCACAACTAAGGATATTGGACTCCAGACAACGCAAGTTCAACATCACGACGAAGGGACCGCTGGTTGTCAATAAACAACTTCTCAATTTCAGAGCCAACTTTAACTTCACAACGAAGGATATTGGACTCCATAAAACGCAAGTTCAACTTCACGACGAAGGGACCGCTGGTTGTCAACAAACAACTTCTCAATTTCAGAGCCAATTTCAACTTCACAATGAAGGACATTGGACTCCAGAAAACGCATGTTCAACTTCACGACGAAGGCACCGTTGGTTGTTAACAAACAATTTCCCAATTTCAGAGCCAATTTCAACTTCACAGCGAAGGATATTGGACTCAAGACAACGCAAGTTCAACTTCACGACGAATGGACCACTGGTTGTCAATAAACAACTTCCCAATTTCAGAGCCAATTTCAACTTTACAGCGAAGGATATTGGACTCCAGACAATGCAAGTTCAACTTCACAACGAAGGGACCGCTGGTTGTCAAACAACTTCTCAATTTTAGAGGAAATTTTAACTTCACAACTAAGGATATTGGACTCCAGACAACGCAAGTTCAACATCACGACGAAGGGACCGCTGGTTGTCAATAAACAACTTCTCAATTTCAGAGCCAACTTTAACTTCACAACGAAGGATATTGGACTCCATAAAACGCAAGTTCAACTTCACGACGAAGGGACCGCTGGTTGTCAACAAACAACTTCTCAATTTCAGAGCCAATTTTAACTTCACAACGAAGGATATTGGACTCCAGACAATGCAAGTTCAACTTCACGACGAAAAGACCGCTGGTTGTCAACAAACAACTTCTCAATTTTAGAGCCAATTTTAACTTCACAACGAAGGATATTGAACTACAGACAACGCAAGTTCAACTTCACGACGAATGGACCACTGGTTGTCAATAAACAACTTCCCAATTTCAGAGCCAATTTCAACTTCACAGGGAAGGATATTGGACTCCAGGCAACGCAAGTTCAACTTCACGACGAAAGGGCCGCTGGTTGTCAACAAACAACTTCTCAATTTTAGAGGAAATTTTAACTTCACAACGAAGGATATTGGACTCCAGACAACGCAAGTTCAACATCACGACGAAGGGACCGCTGGTTGTCAATAAACAACTTCCCAATTTCAGAGCCAATTTCAACTTCACAGCGAAGGATATTGGACTCCAGACAACGCAAGTTAAACTTCACAATGAAGGGACCGCTGGTTGTCAACAAACAACTTCTCAATTTCAGAGCCAATTTCAACTTCACAACGAAGGATATTGGACTCCAGACAACACAAGTTCAACTTCACGACGAAGGGACCGCTGGTTGTCAACAAACAATTTCCCAATTTCAGAGCCAATTTCAACTTCACATCGAAGGATATTGGACTCAAGACAACGCAAGTTCAACTTCACGACGAAGGGACCGCTCGTTGTCAATAAACAACTTCCCAATTTCAGAGCCAGTTTAAACTTCACAGCGAAGAATATTGGACTCCAGACAACGCAAGTTCAACTTCACGACGAAAGGACCGCTGGTTGTCAACAAACAACTTCTCAATTTCAGAGGAAATTTTAACTTCACAACGAAGGATATTGGACTCCAGACAACGCAAGTTCAACATCACGACGAAGGGACCGCTGGTTGTCAATAAACAACTTCCCAATTTCAGAGCCAATTTCAACTTCACAGCGAAGGAGATTGGACTTCAGACAACGCAAGTTCAACGTCACGACGAAGGGACCGCTGGTTGTCAATAAATAACTTCCCAATTTCATAGCCAATTTCAACTTCACAGCGAAGGATATTGGACTCCAGACAACGCAAGTTCAACTTCACAACGAAGGGACCGCTGGTTGTCAACAAACAACTTCTCAATTTCAGAGCCAATTTTAACTTCACAACGAAGGATATTGGACTCCAGACAACGCAAGTTCAACTTCATGACGAAGGGACCGCTGGTTGTCAACAAACAACTTCTCAATTTCAGAGCCAATTTCAACTTCACAATGAAGGATATTGGTCTCCAGACAACGCAAGTTCAACTTCACGACGAAGGGACTGCTGGTTGTTAATAAACAATTTCCCAATTTCAGAGCCAATTTCAACTTCACAGCGAAGGATATTGGACTCAAGAAAACGCAAGTTCAACTTCACGACAAAGGGACCGCTGGTTGTCAATAAACAACTTCCCAATTTCAGAGCCAATTTCAACTTCACAGTGAAGGATATTGGACTCCAGACAATGCAAGTTCAACTTCACGACGAAAAGACCGCTGGTTGTCAACAAACAACTTCCCAATTTCAGAGCCAATTTCAACTTCACAGCGAAGGATATTGGACTCCAGACAACGCAAGTTCAACTTCACAACGAAGGGACCGCTGGTTGTCAACAAACAACTTCTCAATTTCAGAGCCAATTTCAACTTCACAACGAAGGATATTGGACTCCAGACAACGCAAGTTCAACTTCATGAAGAAGGGACCGCTGGTTGTCAGCAAACAAATTCTCAATTTCATAGCCAATTTCAACTTCACAACGAAGGATATTGGACTCCAGACAACGCAAGTTCAACTTCACGACGAAGGGACCGCTGGTTGTCAACAAACAATTTCCCAATTTCAGAGCCAATTTCAACTTCACAGCGAAGGATATTGGACTCAAGACAACGCAAGTTCAACTTCACGACGAAGGGACCGCTGGTTTTCAATAAAAAACTTCCCAATTTCAGAGCCAATTTCAACTTCACAACGAAGAATATTGGACTCCAGACAACGCAAGTTCAACTTCACGAAGAAAGGACCGCTGGTTGTCAATAAACAACTTCTCAATTTTAGAGCCAATTTTAACTTCACAACGAAGGATATTGGACTCCAGACAACGCAAGTTCAACTTCACGACGAAGGGACCGTTGGTTGTCAATAAACAATTTCCCAATTTCAGTGCCAATTTCAACTTCACAGCGTAAGATATTAGACTCAAGACAACGCAAGTTCAACTTCATGACGAAGGGACCGCTGGTTGTCAATAAACAGTTTCCCAATTTCAGATCCAATTTCAACTTCACAGCGAAGGATATTGGACTCCAGACAACACAAGTTCAACTTCACGACGAAGGGACCGCTGGTTGTCAATAAACAACTTTCCAATTTCAGAGCCAATTTCAACTTCACAACGAAGGATATTGGACTCCAGACAACGCAAGTTCAACTTCACGACGAAGGGACCGCTCCTTGTCAACAAACAACTTCTCAATTTCAGAGCTAATTTCAACTTCACAACGAAGGTGATTGGACTCCAGACAACGCAAGTTCAACGTCACGACGAAGGGACCGCTGGTTGTCAATAAATAACTTCCCAAATTCATAGCCAATTTCAACTTCACAGCGAAGGATATTGGACTCCAGACAACGCAAGTTCAACTTCACAACGAAGGGACCGCTGGTTGTCAACAAACAACTTCTCAATTTCAGAGCCAATTTTAACTTCACAACGAAGGATATTGGACTCCAGACAACGCAAGTTCAACTTCATGACGAAGGGACCGCTGGTTGTCAACAAACAACTTCTCAATTTCAGAGCCAATTTCAACTTCACAATGAAGGATATTGGACTCCAGACAACGCAAGTTCAACTTCACGATGAAGAGACCGCTGGTTGTTAATAAACAATTTCCTAATTTCAGAGCCAATTTCAACTTCACAGCGAAGGATATTGGACTCAAGACAACGCAAGTTCAACTTCACGACGAAGGGACCGCTGGTTGTCAATAAACAACTTCCCAATTTCAGAGCCAATTTCAACTTCACAGCGAAGGATATTGGACTCCAGACAACGCAAGTTTAACTTCACGACGAAAATACCGCTGATTGTCAACAAACAACTTCTCAATTTTAGAGCCAATTTTAACTTCACAACGAAGGATATTGAACTCCAGACAACGCAAGTTCAACTTCTCGACGAAGGGACCACTGGTTGTCAATAAACAACTTCCCAATTTCAGAGCCAATTTCAACTTTACAGCGAAGGATATTGGACTCCAGACAACGCAAGTTCAACTTCACAACGAAGGGACCGCTGGTTGTCAACAAAAACTTCTCAATTTTAGAGCCAATTTCAACTTCACAACGAAGGATATTGGACTCCAGACAACGCAAGTTCAACTTCACGAAGAAGGGACCGCTGGTTTTCAACAAACAACTTCTCAATTTCAGAGCCAATTTCAACTTCACAACGAAGGATATTGGACTCCAGACAACGCAAGTTCAACTTCACGAAGAAGGGACCGCTGGTTGTCAACAAATAATTTCCCAATTTCAGAGCCAATTTCAATTTCACAGCGAAGGATATTGGACTCAAGACAACGCAAGTTCAACTTCACGATGAAGGGACCGCTGGTTGTCAATAAACAACTTCCCAATTTCAGAGCCAATTTCAACTTCACAGCGAAGAATATTGGACTCCAGACAACGCAAGTTCAACTTCAAGACGAAAGGACTACTGGTTGTCAACAAACAACTTCTCAATTTTAGAGCCAATTTTAACTTCACAACGAAGGATAGTGGACTCCAGACAACGCAAGTTCAACTTCACGACGAAGGGACCGTTAGTTGTCAATAAACAATTTCCCAATTTCAGAGCCAATTTCAACTTCACAGCGTAAGATATTGGACTCAAGACAACGCAAGTTCAACTTCACGAAGGGACCGCTGGTTGTCAATAAACAACTTCCCAATTTCAGATCCAATTTCAACTTCTCAGCGAAGGATCTTGAACCCAAGGCAACACAAGCTCAACTTCACGATGAAGAGGTGGCTGATTGTCAACAAAATTTCATTCAGAGTCAATTTCAACTTCACAGCGAAGGATATTGGACTTGAGACAACACAAGTTCAACTTCACAACGAAGGGACGGCTGGTTGTCAACAAAACATTTCTCGGTTCCGGAGCCAATTTCAACATCACGACGGAGGATATTGGACTCCGAACAATGCTACTTACTTGGATTTCAACTTCACGACGAATGATATCCAATTTCAGGCTCAACTTCACGACGAAGGGTCCACCCGCGGTTTCAACTTCACGACGAAGGGAATTATGCACACAAGCATCATCCATCTTTAGATTAGATTTCAACTTCACGACGAAGGATATCCAACTCAAAGAAGGAGTATCTGTCAACAAAGACCTTCGAGTTTGACTACGCTCAGCTCCAAGGCATATCATTTACAGCATAACTCAAGGCTAGAAGGGTTATCTGCCATCAAAATTATCGAGTTCGATTCCATTCAGCTCGATGACACATCAATCGCACTACATTCCGGTTGCAGTCGAGGTTTTCAAGTCGAGAAGAGGACCTGGGTTAACCGTGCTTTAATGACAAGCAACTATTTTCAAGCAAAAGCTATCTGTCAATTAAAATTTCTGAGTTCAATTCCGATCCAAGGTCTTTAAACCAAGAAGAAGACCGAAGGGCAACGAGAAGCCAAGTGCTGATTCAAATTCTGAACTACGGCTTCAATTTCATATCATTTCAAGATGAACTCGGCTTCACGACGGAGGAGTCATCCGTAACTCAATTCGACAGGGAGTTATTGAAACATCAGAGTCAATTTTTAACTCCACCGAACGAAAAGTGTGTCTTTTAATCTTTTCCCTATCCCCGTTACACGACTATGGGCAAAGAGGGGCAGCTGTCAACACATCTTTTCGTCCTACTAGGATTCAAACTCCTAAAAAAGGATAAAATTTTGCTAGGATTTAAACTCCTAAAAATAGGATAGAGTTCTACTATGATTTAAACTCCTAAAGATAAGATCCACAAGAACTATAAATAGCCATTGTAACTCACTATTGTAAGACACGATTTACAGACAAAATACAGAGGAAAACACAGAAAATACAAAGACAAAGCTATTGTAAACGATTCGAAGTAATAAAGGTGAAAGCTTTTTTTATCATTCGTTTGTTTCTCTTTACTCTTCACTTTCATGAGTTGTTAATCGTGTTTTCTTTGGAGAACCCCAAAGATAAATGTTTTAGCTGATGACCAAGAGGGAGTTTTTTCGAAACTTTGATTTCAGATCTACGCTCCCTAGAGGCTATTTTGCAAAAACAAATTACATTTTTGGAATGAGAGTACGAAAATCTATCAAAAAATGAAAACTTTTTTATTTTTGCCGGTTTTAATCTTCGATGTTCTTTGACATTTACCCACTTAATTTACATTCCTTTCATTTTAATCCCTTAATTAGTTTTTTTTTATATATATACATACTTGCTAATTTTATTTTTAATTTATCACTTTTTTAATTTTTCTCTATTTATATACGTTATTACCCATATATATATATATTTATTTTCTTTGCATTTTTATTATTACTATTATATTTATATATTATTTTTACTATTATATTTTCCTTTTATTCTACTTATTTATATTATATATGTATATTTTTATATTTTATTATTATTATATTTTTTTACTTTCTCTTTCTTTTTATTATTCTTGTATTATTACTTGTATTATTTTTATATTATTTATTTTGTTATAATATATATATATATATATGCGTATGTTCTTTTTAAATATTTTAGTTTTTATACCTATTATTAGTAAATATTTGGCTTTTTTATTTTAAGTTCTATATTTTATAATATTATACATATATTTTTCTATTAATTTTCTATATTTTTTATTATCATTATATTATATTTATTTTCTTTTTTTATTGATATTATTGTTGTTATATATATACATTTTACTATTATTATTATTATTATTATATATATATATATATATTCTACACAAGTTAATTATATCTACCTACTTTGTCCCCACCCCTCATCATTTTTTCTTCCTGTCAATTATACTTCACCAAACCTTATTTTCTTTTCTTCCCTTTTCGGTGTGATTGTCTTTTTTAACTACTTATTATCATTATTAGTATTGTTACTATATATATATATTGTAATTATCTTTATTTGGTTTTTTTTACCATTATATGTGTATATGTTATTTTCGTCATTTAATTTATTAATTTATATATATTTACTTTTTTATTTATTATATATATATATATATTATTCATACTTTGTTATTATTATTTTGTTTATTT
This sequence comes from Hibiscus syriacus, assembly GCF_006381635.1. Lineage (NCBI taxonomy): Eukaryota > Viridiplantae > Streptophyta > Magnoliopsida > Malvales > Malvaceae > Hibiscus > Hibiscus syriacus. Next base: position 534,518 of record NW_024062339.1, on the reverse strand, counting down.
CTTTTATTTATTTTCTTTTTCTTTTTCTTTTTTATATATATATTTTATTATTTGTTATTTTTACTTACTATTTTATCTTTGTTTTCTTCATTTTATCATTTTACTTAATTTCTTTTCTTTTCTTTTGATTTTAATTTAATTAATTAATTTCTTACCATTTTATCTAACATGGCTTTTTTACTTTCTTAAGGGTACATTTTCAATCAATCAAATGTAAGTTTTGGATCGTTATTTTACCTTTCAATTTAAACTTTCAACTTTCTTAATTAAAGACAACTGGAAATTACATAGTACCGAAAGGGCAGTTCAAGGGTGCTAATCCTTCCTTGACCGTAACCGACTCCCGGATCCAACATATCACTGGTAAGACGCAGATCAGGTAAGAAATAAGGTATCCGATCAACCCACTTTTTGTAAAGTAAATGATCGGTGGCGACTCCCAATCCATTTTTCACGTCGAAGCCCAATTCCGGGGCACAACCGAAAGACGGTTGCGACAAAATGGAAATTCTTTATTTGAAATTTGTGTTTCATGTTAATTTGTGTTTATAAAAAAGTGATTTTTTTCTTTTAAAGTTAATTAAAATATATAGTATTGAGTATACTATCTAAATCATGACAATAAATGTTAATCATATAAAAAATACTAGGTAGTAAAGTTATTTTATAATTTTTTATTCAAATAATTTTTAATTATTAAAAATTATCGAATTAAATATGAATATAATTTTTTAAACTAAAAATTAATGTTAATTATTAAACTATTATCAAAGGTGATAATGATATTCATTAAACTATTACCAAAGTTTGTGGCTAACCAGGAGTAGAATTAAAAAAGAGAATAAAACATATATTATTTTACTATCCATCACATTGTTAAAAATATATAATAAAAATAAACCACTCATCCACTTTTACTCATTTATCAAACAAAAAATAGGGCAATGTTTGGTTCAAATCGAATTTGGGTAAATTAAAGTCAGTTTGGTTTCGGATTGGGTTACTTCCAGTTCGATTAATTCCTATTTAGGTTGCTTTTGGGTCTGGTTAAATTCGATTCATGTTGGTTTTAGTTCGAGTTTCTTTCGATTCGGGTTGCTTTCAGTTTAGGTTAGTTTCAGTTCGGGTTGTTTTTGGTTCGGGTTAATTTCGATTTCAGTTTGGGTTAGTTTCGTTTCGAGTTGCTTTCATTTCACTAAAATTTGGATCGGGTAAGGTATGGGTCGGGTATCAAATCAAATTTGATTATTATATATGGGTTAATATTGGGTATCGAGTCAGTTAAATTAATTTGGGTAATCGACAGATCAACTTGGCGAGGTCTAGCGTTGGTTGTCTATTTTGATAAGGGCTTCATAGTCTAGGTTGGTCTTCCTCTTCACTCTTATCATCTTCAGTATCATCATCATCATCATCATCGACACCAATTACATTTTCTTGATTACGAATGGATGACGATGAAGGAACTCTATAGAATAATAAGCTTAGAGGGGTATAATTAATGACCACATCGCTAAATGAGAACTGAAAAATTGTGAAAATTTGACATTAATGTCTACGATCCATACAAAGGTAAATATGTATATGGAGGAGCACATACCGCCAGATAAGATGCCTATGAAGAAAATGTTAGATTAATAGACATAGGCATATAATATCTTCCATGGGGTGTCATAAAACTATGTGGGCTCGGTATGTAACCCTGCGGCGGTGGAATTTGAACAGACAGTGGTGGTATGTGAATCAACGATAATGGCATTTAAACCAGAGATGTAGCCATGTAAACCGATGGTCTAGGTATGTAACCTGGGGTGGTTATAATCGGTGGTGATGGTGGATCTTGCGATGTTTTCGATGGTACTTTTGAGGACGATCCGAAAGCGCTTGCTTTTTGTTCACAAGTCAGGGGACGATGATATTGTGTCGGTGGACAATTTTCTCGGGGATGAAAAATAACCCAACCTCGTGCTTCCTTAGAAAATATGAAGGGCTTCATGTTTTCGTTAAACCACTCAATAAATTTATCTGAAAACAAGGAACCAACTTCTAAAATATACTACCGAGGGGGCATGCATTGATATCGATTCTCCCACATCATTATCCAGTCTTTGTGCTTCACCACCCAATTAACATCTTTTTTGCGTTGTTTATCAATGTTATACATGTTAGGGTTTTTTTGACTATATATATATATTAAAAGAATTATAATTACCATACTTATATTCTTTTAATATTTATTTAGTATATCCAGGATAATTAAAATTAGATATATATTTAATATATATTAACTTTAATTCTATACTTTATTCATGTACAATAAAATTGTACATGAATAACTCGTTTAATATTTGTTCATTTCAACTCTGGGGTGTGACCCTGTAGGTTCCTAACATAGGTAGTAAATATTAGAACCATTCTAGTATTACAAAATATGAGTGACATCTAGCAATGTATTTTTTCACCTAAGTTACGAGAAGTCGTGATTTGACATAACCTCTTAGTGGCTAACTCTTTTTATGTATTATATCCTTTTGTCATTTACATCTAAGATTGGGAACAAATCCTAGAATAGTCACACTTGTATAGCTTATCTAATTTATCTTGATATCTAGAGTAGACTATAATAAACGGACAACATGGCCATGCATTTCTAGTCTCACTCAATAAGTGGCTTATGATTTCTATTATGTAGGAAAGAAAAATCCTATCTTGATCACTCATACCCCACTACATATATCGTGATATGTCCAACATCAATCTTTATATTGCAACCAATTACATTTAACTGTATCAAAACATACAACTATATATGTTGAGATAATGATGATCTCAAGTCTGAGGATCATACATGTAGTCATCATCATGAGCATTGCTATGACCATCACATCATAATCCAAGACATATGCTCATAGCGTGTCAATCCAATATGTTGTTCTCTAATAAAATACTCATGTATCGATTTTGACATCTCTATGCCAATGATAACTCGTTGTCATCAATCAACTACATGTTATCCTTGAATGTATTGTTATTGTCCATGCCCCCAATAATACTTGACTAAGGAACTTTTAATAATAATCATATTATTATATGAACTTTATTATGTTTTATTTTATTTAAGACACATAAGTATAATTGGAAAAAATAACAATATTGCATTTCTTCAATAAACATGGTAAATAAAGTATATCATTACAATCATCTCATGATTGGTCTTTGGGCATACTCTAACAATGCATATTGTCGAGATTTATAGGTGTTTCAGGAATATATTGTGTGAAACCAAACTGACGAAGCACACGGTTAATCACTCAAAAATAGCATAACATATAAGAGGCACAACTGTCAGCCATACGTCTAATTACCCACTAAAGTAAGGTGGGATGCAAGCTCTCATTTCATCATTCATATTGGTTAACCATTGGAACTATATATTTATATATATATATATATATATATGTATATATATTTCTTATCAAAATTAAAAATAATATTTTAATTAAATAAAAAATTAAAATTTAAATACATAACTCTAAACCATATTTTTTATCATTGAGTAATTGGATATCTTCTAATTCATCAGAGATATCACGATGATTTTTTCTTGTTGATGAACACCTATTCAATGTAAAAATATATTTCATTATATAGTAAAAAATATTTATAAATAAATTCAGTATTGAAATTACCTTAATAATTATGGGAAAACAAACGACTCCTTTATGATCGAATATAAAAAAACACATGTGATACCACACCCACTATTGGAGAAGAAGGAGATAGTTTCTAATACCAATTTTACTATAATTCATTACTTGACACATTTTCTAAACAAATATCCCTAAACTACGGAGCCCCAAGTGAACGTGCCAGCAAATTCAAAATCAATGAGGTGATGCAACCACATGCAATGAACTTGGTTGCGAGATTTGTTAGGCATCAAGACTCCTCCTATGATTCATAATATATATGCCTGAACAAATGCTTTTGCCTCATCCTTGGAACAATTTTCGTTCAATTCTTCAAAAGTGGATTGTAGTTATGATAACATTACTCGACCACCATTGGACTCAATCAGGGATTTTCCTAGATACTCCATGCACAAACAATGCCAATCATAATCCTCCACACCACAAATAACAGTTCCATCTACTCGAAGCCCTAAATACAATGAAACATCCTTTAGGGTAATAGTGTACTCTCCACATGGAAGATGTAATGTGCGTCTCTGGTCTCCACATCTCGATTACTGTAGAAAAGGGTGGGATCAATTTTAGAACCTCCAATAATTTTTGCTATATAATCGAATCCATCCAGAAATAAATACATCCATATACGACGTGGTGTGTTCATCTTATTGTTACGAATAAACATGCCTAATATAAGATCATTTTCCTAATTAATAAAAATTCTACGAATTAAAATTTGAAATAATATCAAAAAAATATTAAAATATATACAATAATAAAAAATTAAAAAAACATAATTTAATATTTTTACCATATCGACAAAATGACTCGAAATATGATTTGCTTCCAATCGTAGCATCCCGACTTCAATTTTATAACTGCAGAAAATAAAAAATATTGTAATTACTAAAATAATAAAATATTTAATAGATATATTAAAGGAATAAAAATATATTTTTACCTTCAAAAATATTTCCCGATGGCGAACCAACTTAAAAGAAATTATAAAGAGAAAACTGAGATTATATTAGGGAGAAAGATGATAATTTTTGGAGTGATTAGTTTAGAGATGGGGAGGGATTTATATAGGGGTGGGGGAGGGGTTTTAACGAGTAAGTTGGGCGAGAAAAAAGAAAGGTGCGCCTTGTGCAACGCACCTCCCAGTTGGGAGTCAAAATCCTAGAAAGGCACGAATCCTGAAATACACCTTCCTCTGTGGCTTGCCAAATAAAAACCTCTTGGAAAGCTTTCCTCCTACAACGTGCCTTTGGGCTGCATCGACAAAACGCGCCTCCTTCTGTTTTTTTCAGAAAGTGTGCTAGTTTGGTACATATTCCAGAAATGGTGCTAAATCAATTTTTTTTTATTTTTTGGTGATTTCTGGATACAATTGCCCACCAAAAGTCCATTGTGATGAATCATTCTTGTGGAGCAATAATTAGATTACATGGACAAAATTTCATGTATCTATGACCATTAGATGTTGTAAGGAGACATATACAGATTGCAGGTCTTCAATCTTTATCGATTCAAGGGTGATTCATGATATAGAAACACATACGATGGGCTTACTACTAGCGTCCATAGTTAAGAATTGAGACAATTGTTTACAGGCTTCTACATTATTACATCAAGATTATTCCTTTAGTAGCTGTTAGATTTATGGCATAAGACATGACAAAGGTTCAACTCTAGATTCCACCTTGACTGTCACATCCCTAATCTTGGGTTAAATTAAAAATTTTAAATTCTTTTTTCTTAATCTTGAATTTTCAGAAGTTCAGGTCTTAAAATAAATGATTTTGGCAAACATTATATTTGTAATCCTAGGATTGCAAACGGTTAAAGTAATATTTTACATTCTAAAGTTAAATATTAGTTTGGTCTAAATTATTTGATTTCCTTCAAACTCTCCATAAATCAATTCTGATATTTGCTAATAGTTTCGTCATTCGGGTTAATAAATATAGTATTTGTATTATTCTAACTTAGTCTGACTTGGAGAATTGTCTCAACACTACCATACCCCTTTCTCTAGAATTATTAACTTATGTATTTGATGTTCATTATTTTAAAACATGAGTATAAAAGTTTTGAAGTATTCTGAAGGGGACCTTATATACTAATTCTCTATGTATTGGATATATACTAAAAACTGAAGGATAAAATTTGTATCACTCTGATCCATACTATCTCATGGGGAAAGAGTCAATTTTGAGTATTATTCTAAAAATTGTATAGATTTTAGAGTAAGAATGGAAATGAGTAACTGAAGACTTTTTCAGTGGAATTAAATTGACAATGCCCAAGTAAGATTCATTTTGTGTTTTATTGATCATCAAGTACATTCATTTTATTTCGATTTGAATGAATTATATTCATGATAATTAACTTGATTATTTACACCTAGATTGTTTGCCTTTGTAAGGTCTTATTATCCATTAATTTTGACCGATATATGAGATTTATGTAATAATTTTAAAAGACTCTTCTTGAGGCTTTGTATATGTCATTAAAACTTCAGTACAACTTATTATCCATTGTTTGATGGTCTATTGGAGCGTGTTATTTAGATTCTAAAAGATAAGTAGAAAGGTTGCATTATAAGGTTTTGAGATAGTTAAATGATTTGTTTACTGTTGGGTGAGTGTGCCTACAATAATAGTTACTAGATCAATATTTAGATGGAACTGTATAAGGCTTTGTATGGACGTAGGTTTCATACCCCATTAGGTTGGACTAAGTTATCCGATAGGAGGGTTGTAGGACCTGATCTTATTTAGGAGGCTGAGAGTATAGTTAGGTTGATTCGAGACAGGCTTAAGGTTACTTTTGATTGGCAAAAGTCTTATGATGATATAAAGAGGTGAGATATTGAGTTCAACTTGGGTGACCTAGTCTTTTTTATAGTATCTACGTGGAATAAAGTTTTTATGTTTGATCGTAAATGAAAGTTGAGTATGAGGTTTACTGGACCTTATCAGATTCTACATCGAGCTGGTCTAGTTGCTTATCAGATTGAGTTATCACCTAAGCTTGAGCTTATTCGCGATGTCTTTCACGTCTCAATGTTAATTCGTTACCGATATGATCTGTCTCATATTATTTATGTTGAGGATATTGAATTTGGACCTGATTTGAGTTATGAGAAGGAGCTTATTTAGATCTTTGCTTTTGAGGATCATGTTCTAAGAAGTTGACGTATACCGATGGTTAAGGTTTTATAGAGTAACCATAGTCTTTCAGAGGCCACATAGGAGGCTCGAAAGTATATGAAGGAGCAATTTCCTTATCTTTTTCTGCGAGGTAAAATTTTGAGGCTTAAATTTTATTAAGGGAAGAGAGTTATCACATCCCAAATCTTAGGTTAAATTAGAAAGTTTTAATTTTTTTGCAACTAATCAAGAATTTTTGAAAGTTTAGGGCCCAAGGGTTTAATTTATCCAATTTTAGGGTAGTTTGAAAACTCCCAGTTTTTCTTCTTTCTCCCTTTTCCTCCTGTGCGTGCTCTTTCTCCCTCCCAAAATATTTCTCCTTTTTTATTTTCACTTTTACTTTGGGTTTTCTTCGATTAGTTGCTAACTATGAGGTGGTGTTCGAAATCTCCAACACCATTACGTTCGTCTCATTGACCCTGTTTATCATGTGTCTTTGGATTACCGTTCGTCCTCACCATTGGTAACAGGTGATGGTTCAAATATTTAGGTTTTGTTAAAACCCCATTTTCATCGATCTTTTCAGAAAATCGACGTTCATACACTTGTTTCTTTGGACAACTCTCCAATATAGCCCCATCATTCCCATTTTGTTCAGCTCGATTCCACCCATTCATCTCGTGATGCGTGTTCTCACTCTACAGGACTTAGTGCAACCGATCGTTGGAAGCAGAAGGCTTAATTGATGTTCTTTAGCTACTATAGGTGTTTACCTTAGACCAATTCGATACTTTTGATATGTTATGTTATTATGATATATGTTACTGTCTGAAAGCATATTCGTAATCATATTATATTTACACGTGACATTTCTTTTTTTGAATAATGTTTCATAATTCATAATCTGTATATTGATGCATTCTTGATTCTGCATGGGATTATATCCCCGTCTTGATTTTACATGGGATCCTTTATGGAAGGCAACATCCCTGTAATATTTCTAATTTATGATAAGTTCCTCCTTATAGGGTAATTCGGGCTCCTCTTTAGAGTGTAATGTCCTTATCTTGATTTCTATTCTCTGCTTTGGATCCACTTGGGAGATCACAGTTCCTCTAAGCAGGTAGTTTTTCCAATCTGTTTGTCTATGATGAGGAGTAAGGTTGTGGGAAACTTTGCATGATTTTCTGTTAATAAATATTTGGGTATACCGTTACTTTATTATTCCTAGGGTAACGATTACCGTGACGTTGAATTTTATGTCACATAACACAAATATTGACGTAAATATAAGTTTCAATGACAATATTTCTAACGTCAAAAATAAAAAAAATTGTTGTCGAGTTTTTGAAATATTCCTAGTAATCACATAAATATTCACTATCCTTTTATTGAACCCCTACAATGAAACTTCTTAGTTCGTTTGCTTTAGCCGCATAGAAAAATATGTCAAGAAACAAGCGAGACATGTCAGTACACGGTTCCTCATTTTGCAAGCCGTGAAAGGTTAGAAATCATAGAGTTTAATTTGATCTTCAGAAATTCCATGTGGTTTCATACTCAGGCAAACAATAAGAAACTCTTTCAAATGTTTATACGGTTCCTCATTTTGCAAGCCGTGAAAGGTTAGCAAAAGATGGATCAAACTCATCTTTAACTTGAATAGAGTTTTGTCATTCAGGAACATGATGCAAAGTGACTATTGTCCATCAGGTGTAGTAGCTAGCTCTCTGATTGTTAGATCATTCATAAATGCTAATTCTTCTCCATCAAATGTGAATAAAGTTTCGATGTAAGAGATTTCTACTAAGTCTGAATCGATTTTCAGTTGATGTTGCTTTTGTTGTTATCTCTACGGTCGAAAAGTTTCTCCACATCATCTCTGAGAAAGCGCTTCAATTTCATGTTCTTAATTTAATAATTCTACCGGAAGCGACCTGATTATATAACAAAATAAGAAAAATATAGTACTTTTGTCGAAGTCCCCGAAACGACGCTAATTTGACAAGTGTAATACCCCTTTCCCCATATTCGTACCAAAAAATGAGTCAGAGATTTCATGTCAACTACTTAAACATGTACCATTAAAAAACCGAAATTTTTTTGTTTCTTTAAACTAAAACAATTTAACAATTATTAATAAAATCAATTAATCGCGTAAAACCAAAATAGAATATTTTAACATCTAATTCAAGTCCCATTTTTAGGAAGCAACTAGGCAGTTCAATATTATATCATATAATAAATAAAACTACCTGAAAACTTTATAATTTTGAAATCATTTTGATAGCAAGTAAAATATAATTTAATAAATACTAAGCATACAAAATACTATTCATATATGGTAATACCCATTTTAAGTCAGTATTAATTTTATACTACTAACCATTTTAAAACTAACATATCAGAGTAACTATAATATTTATAATATTCATGCCAAATAGTAAAGTCATAAACATAAAAATATGTCATATTGATACAGGAAGATGTCCTTGGTTGATGATGCCAAACTACACTCCTTACTCTGCTCGCTTTCTTTTACCTACTTATGAAACCATCACACGCTAAGTATACACTTAGTGAGACATTTAATAACTATAGTAAAACATACCGATATATCAAATAAAATATCATATAAACCATCATGCAGAAAATAATATATAAAAGCATATTTATTAAATCACTTTTCATTTAAATAGCCTGAACATCAACAGTTTCAGTATCAACAACTTAAAATCAACAGTTCAGAATCAATAGTGCAGCTTAAATTGTTTAAAGATAATAGTTCAATCATAAGACAATGTATGCTAAATCAGAATATTCGACAAAAGATTTAGTTTCAACTAATCAGTCAAACCTGCTCTTTTCACATTCATTCAATAGCCAAATGGATAATAAAATGAGAATATATGGTACGTGTCAGACGAGTGTGAGCTCTATATGTAGTTTTCCTGCGAGTAACAAATTGCACTTTTAGTGCCAGTATTAGTAAATGCACAAATACTATAGAACACAACATCATTGTACCATTAATCAAATATGGTATCTCACAATGTCAAATATGATATTTCTAGAATCTCACATATGCAGATTCTAGAAATAAAAATAATAAAAATTTATTTGATACTTGTTTGATACTAAATCTATTTAAAATGATCATTGTTGACCTTGATTCTTCTAAATGACATTTCAACTACTAATTATGAATTCCTTTAGAATTCATGTCAACATTTCTAATTTATTTAAAAGGGTCAATTGCCATTCAACTTCAAACATAAATGATATCAAGTATCCAAACAATGCATTTAAACTTAGTATCTCAAGATTAATAAAATTTCCATTTCAAACCCAAACTTTCTATCATTTATGATTTGGTCCGCAAACTTTGTCAAATTTCCAATTTGATCCAAATCAAGATTCTAACATCAAAATCAACATTCTAACATTTAATTTCAGCATAGTACATAAACTTTCAAAAAAATTCATCTTAGTGCTTAAATTTCCTAAAATATGCAAAAAGGTCCATATAACTTTTAAAAGTTCCAAATTGGTCTAAACAACTTTCTAAAGCATGTAGAATCATTTAAACATAATTTCTAACCCTTGTATAATTTTCCCAATTTTCTTCACTATGATCGAATGTAATTTGTATCTTTATGCATGATTTCCACTTTGATTCAAGCATGAATTCAAACTCCTAACATCAATTCCATGCAATTCCAATAAACTCAAATTCAAAAACAATCCAATTTCAACATTTATCTACAAACCCTAGCCGTGGCTGAATTCAACATAATCATTTCTACAAGTTTTTAATCATCACACAAGTTTGAAAACAACTCTACTTCATCACCAACATTAAAATCCAACCTTAAGACATTGGATTTTAACTTCCCTTTCATCCACCAATTTCATGAAATCAATCTTCGAAGCAAGAAAAACATGAAATATTTATACTAAATGATAGAGAATTTGATGTAGATTAATTCTTCTTAAAAATATATTATACATGGCTTATAATCTAGTTAAATGAATTAAAAATTCATTTAATGAGAAATTACCATTTTACCATTACTAAATCACAATATTTTAACATGGAAAATCAATCTTAAATCCAACTATCCATGTTTAATCCAAAAATCACAATCTTGTCACTTTAATCCAACGGTCTTGAATTAACATGGAAAATCAATCTTAAATTCAATGATCCATGTTAAATTATACTAAATTAATTTATGAAAATGAAATTATTAATGTTTTAATGTCGTCCTTCAAAATTTCATGAATTTCATATTCGATCTGATTATCTAAATATTTTACCGAAATTTATCACTTAATAGCTTTTAATACAAATTTTGGATAAAAAATCTAGAACCCATGAAAACGTCACTCTTGGGGGTGAACTATTCATTTATGGGAAATATATTTTTAGGAAAATTACCACTTTTGTCCCTGAACTTTCCCTAATTTATACTTTAGACACTTTCATAAGTTTAACAATTATAACTTTTATAAATTTCGTTTTGGTCACTAGCCAAAATTTTGGGTAGAGACCACGAAAGATACAAATACATGATAATATCACATGTATCTTAAGATTCAATATCTATACCAAAACTCGGAGCATCCCAAATCATTCTCCCATTTATCATAAGTAGTTTCTACTTGATGCATAACATATACATATATCATTTGTAAAACACAGTTTTGAACACACTAATCATTGATTGTCATGATGAACCCTTATCGGGTAGCTAGGAATGAACTTACTCATCCATGGATAGTAGGGAATGAACCTACCCATCATTAACTAAATATCACATCATTTTTTCTATGTAGTTTTCAAATTATTTATGCTCAAGAACTTAATGCACATAACACTACTTAACAAGCATCCTATGCAATGCAATGCAAACATATATAAAAACATACCGTAAGGAAGCACACTTACTCTAGAGTATTAGATCAAGAATACTTTCATATAAACCTTCATTCAACATTACCAATGCTCATTGCAAGTGAATGAACAATTACTCACCTTATCAATCCGATTACACGAATCAGCACTCTAATACACTTGTAAACTTGTTGTCAAACAATGATGCACTAAATTCTTTACTTTAATCACTTAATAAAACCTTAAAGAAAATATTAGTGATTCATTAGAGTGCACAAAACATGGCAAAAAATGTTGATTTAAAACAGAACTGAAAAACACTGAAAAACTTATTAATCTTGCAAATCTAACTCCTAAACACAATGACACTTCTTCCATTTATTCAAACAGATCAAATACAGATAAAATTAAGATTTAGAGTCACTCTAAACACAACAACAATTAGGTAACCTATGAATTTCTATTAAACTCACCAAAAACCTATTAACCACTTCCAAAATTTAATCCACCTTAATTCTATTTATAAATTTGTTTTAGTAACCTCATTAACACCTAAAAGTCATCAATACATATCAATAATTCTTTAAAAATCAACTCAATAAAATGCATCACTTAAATACTTTGAAAATAACCATTTAACAAATCACCATTAAAACATTTGATCTTTATAATCAATTACAATTGAATCAACAATCATTAAAGCACAAAAGGAACCTAAGATGAGAAGATTTACATTGTTGGAAAATGAGAAGAGAAAATTAAAGATAATGTTCAATAAATTGAAGAGAAAAAAAGCTTGAAGATTAACAATGGTGATCGTCATAATGACTTTTGGGGTCATGTACTTGATGGGGGTTTTGAAATATTTGTACAAATATTGAATTCGTCACCAATCCTTTTTAATGTGAGATTGGAACTCTTAAAATCGAGTAATTTTAATAAAACCTTTGATTTAAAAATACCAATGTTTTAGTCTACGAAATCAGAAATCAGGTTTGAGAGTCATGTACACGTGGAGAAGGATTAACAGTCCCATAGTGTGCAAAATTAGTGCCTAGTCGATTACTATTTGTTTTTAAAATTGAAAAATTTGAGTTTGAAGTTTTATTTAATTAATGATCCACTTTGCATGCAATTCAAAAGAAAATGATATAAAATTATTAGAACTAATAATAATTACCCACAAGCATGGGTGATTTTTTTTTTTGGTAAAAAAATGACTAGCAACACAATTTAAACAGCCACAGAGCTCCGTAGATCATCTTCAACCAGCGTGGTCACATCTCACGGCGCGACCTGAAACTTAATGCACTCATGCGTATCCTTCTCTGCCAACTTATGCATACCATCCATGACTTGATTCCCAACAGAAACACATGTTAGAAGCACACCTCCCAATCCCATAAAGTCGTAACATAAGCCAAAATTGTAACCCTGTTATGGACATCCTTAGCAACCTATATCATCCTCAACACCTCAGCGCTGTCAACCACCACGATCACTCGACGTCACCCCAACTCCCAAGCACATAAAAACCCAACGTAGATTCCTTAATGCTCCGCTTCAGCAATAGAGCAGATAACGATGAACTTAACAAACCCCATTCACCAAATACCTTCATGATTTAGATTAACACCATCACAAAAAAAGATACTGGAGCTACGATGGTGAGCCCTATCCGAATTAACTTTCATCCATCCAACTGATGGGCGTTGTTAAGACTGAGAACCATAACTCGACTGCAGTGGTAACCCCTAGTTATCTTCTCTAACGCTATTGCCCTGGTCGTCATCTCCAATAACTAACGACTCTTAACCAAAATAGGATTAGTGTCTGTACCAGCCGTACCAAACGTCATCAAGTTGCGATGCAACCAGATGTTCCACACTACTGCTCCAAACAAAATGTCCCAATTCTCCAACTAAGGTATAGATTGCTTCGCATAGTTAAGGTTCAATACTAGCTACGCTTGCATATCCATGGTAAGAAATTCTTACAACTTTGTTGGTTCAACCACTGTAGACTAGACCGATGTAGCGGATGGGCAACCTTGCAGAACGTGGCTTTATATCCTCTAGGTGCATGACGCAAAGAGCAACTATTATCGGTGGAAAACTGACGTTTCACATGTTTTTCATTCATCATAACACAGTCATAATAGGTTAACCATGAAAACAAATTAACGTTTTTGAGACCCCAATCCTTTTTGATCAACAACCAAACTGTCTCCCCGATCCCTGATCATGATCCTCCATACTTGTATAAGCCGAACCAACAGAGAAATGACAATCCTCTCAGAGACTTCAACCCACCACGTCCTGACCAAAATACGACAGCGGACCCTTGGTTCAACAATATTTAACATAATATTCCCAGGAAGAAACGACTCAATGAAGGCCCATTTATAATTCCCTGCATCGTCTACCATGTCTGCAACTGTTAAGCGAGAAAAACCGATAGCTCTAGCTACTGTCACGTGATCAATTAAAGGGTCACAATCTGCAAGCCAGACATTGAACAAAAAATTCACTGGTCTGCCATTGGCGATGAACCAATTAATATGTTGTTGAACATCAGACCAAACAACCGATAAACCTTGCCAAAGCTTGGAGTTGCTCGCACGCCTAACATAAACTGGAACCAATTATGTGCATTTATATTTAGCCCTTAAAAACCTGACCCACAAATGGTCATTTTTGGCTAATATATTAAATGCAATCTCATAATAAAATCATAATTTTGTCGAGTAAGATGCCGAAAACCCAATACTCCTTGTTTATTTGGAAGAAAAAACATCCTACCATTTGATTAAATGGACCATAGTATAAAATAGCGGTTGCGGCATCTGTCACGGTTGCAGTGTCGCGGTTGCAGATACTGCGGACGTTACGTAACATGTTGCGGCTGCTACGGGCGTGATTTCTTCCTCAAAAATCACAATACTTATAAAATATTTTATCGCGTTGCGTTAATATTGCGTCGCGGTGACCTTCAAAACCGCTACAACGCGGCCGTTACACTGCGTTGCAGCCGCAATTTAATACCATGAAATGGACTCCACCTTTACTATCAACACCACCCAAATAAAAGTTCATATAATGCTTTCAAGATCATTACATACTCGTTTTGGGTAATCATAGATTGCATCGTATAAACGAAAATAGAGGATAACAGTGACTTGGTGAGCGTAACCTACCTAAGAGAGATTTCATCGCCAACCCACTCAAGCGAGCTTGAACCATCTAAATTAAATACTGATAAGAACCAATCATAACCCGACCATGTAATAACGGAACACCAAGATACTTTCCCAAATCCATCACCTCCCTAAAAGCAAAAAAGTGGCTAAGCTGGGAACGATCCATCAGGATAACATTGTTAGAAAAGAATATTTTGGTCTTATACACACTCACCTTTTGACCCGAAGTCCAGCATAACTACGAAAGAACTATACGAATCAATTCTCCCTAGTTCAAAGAAGCTTCAACAAACAATAACATATCATCCGTAAAAAATAAATGAGATAGACCAGGTCTTGAACTAGACGTACAAAAAGGTTTCCAGCAACCTATATCTACTTTTGCTCAGATCACTTGAGCCAACCATTTGATGTATAGAACAAACAAATATGGAGGCAAAAGATCCCCTATCAAATACCGCGGGTAGGAGTAAATGCCTCAGTCGAGGTCCCATTCTAAAGAATAAGAGTACTCATAGTTGAAACACACCGCATAATCAATCTAATAAGCGAATCGGGAATACCCAAATCACCCAAGGTGTCCTCAATGAAAGCCCATTCTAACTGATCATAAGCTTTTTCCAAGTCAATATTGATGGTCATCCAACCCTTCGGACTTGTTTTCTGTCTCATGGAGTGAATAGACTCCTGAGAGATAATAATGTAACATCCTAATCTTGTATGACCCGATGATCCATGGATTACGATGCCACATGGAACTATCAAAATGGTCAATTCGGAAAATTCTTTTTAAAAATGTTTAATAACATAAAAAATGATTCGTCATAAATTAAGAAAAAACAAATCAAGTTTACAAAATGTTGTAGTCTCCTGATACGTACAAATACATTCACAGAGTTTTAAAAAAATAGAGTTATGACTCGATCGTACAAATGACCACATAAATACATGCCTTCTAAAATAGACTCAAGACATACTCTGCATACGTCTGATCTGGAATGTACTGTCGCAATAGGCTCCTCAGCGATCCCCTACTAACCTACGCATGGAAACATGTTCCATATGATGAGCTTATAAGCTCAGTTCCACAAGAATAACTATGCAATACTACATCCATCCATGACATGAACATGTTGGCGTGCAGAGTCACAAAAATGCATAAGTACACAACAAACATGAGATAGGCTAAGTGGGGAGGTCGGAGGAATTTACGTGCATCTCGAAACAATATACTAGACTATCTAGAAAATGGTAGTGTAATACCCCAAATTTTGGTTAGTGACCACAATGTAAATTTTTGAAAGTTTAATAGCCCGAGTATAAAGTTTAGAAAAATTTAGAGACCAAAGCGATAATTTACCAAAAAGACATTTTATTCCATAAATGTATATATCATCCCCAGGAATGATGTTTTTTTGTGAATCAAAATTTCAATATAGGATTTGTATTAAAAGCTATAAGGCAGTAAAGTTCGGTACAAAATTAGATAATCGAATCGAAACAGTATTTCATGAAAATTTTAAGGATGATAGATAAAGGTTGGAAATAATTATTTCCAAATTTTAGAAAGGTGAAATATAATTTGGGTCAGTGGAATTGAAGTCGATTTTTCATATTTAGCCGAAATTGAAAAAATAGTGATTAAATTGAAATTTTCAAAAAATTACAGGGCGAAAGTGGAAAGTGGATTTTTATTTGTTCATCTTTAACTTTGAAGATGATATAGATAAGATGACGTCATGGATGATGTTATATAAATGGAAAAGTTACATCTATATCATCTTCAAAGTCAAAGATGAACAAATAAAAATTCACTTTCCACATTTGCCCTTACAAATTTCCGAAAACTACAATTTAATCACTAATTTTTCCAATTTCGGCTAAATATGTAAAAACGTCTTCAATTCCACTTATCCAAATTAAATTTCATCATTCTAAAATTTGGAAATAAATATTTCCAACCTTTATATATCATCCTTCAAATTTTCGTGAAATTTCGATTCGATCCATTTATTCAATTCTATATCGAACTTTACTACCTTATAGTTTTTAATACAAATCCTGCACCAAAATTATGATTCCCACAAAAACATTATTCCTGGGGATGATCTATTCATTTATGGAATAAAATTTCTTTTCGAGAACATTATCGCTTTAGTCCCTAAACTTTTCCAAACTTTATACTTTATCCATTAAACATTTAAAATTTATGTTTTGGTCATTAACCAAAAGTTGGGGTAGTACAAATAGCTTCGGGATAAGAGCGAAAATTAACTTGCATCAGAACTTATAGCCTTTAGTATACCTCGGACTCTCAATAAGTCATTGTGAGGACCGAAATTTACGTGCATTGGAAGTTCACAGCTCGAACCTAATCGAGCATAAGGTAGGATTTTTGAATTTACATGCGTTGGAATTCATACTGGTATGACGCAAAATTTACGTTCCATGAAATCACTCTAGCGTGGTTACATGAACAAAACATACCATTCATGAACATTTAATGAACTACATGTAGTATGGACAAGTTAGAGTCGTGTTACCTTGATCTCAAGCTACAAAAAAACATTCTTGAATCATCCAAGAATGAGTTTTTCCTTGCCTCTTTCTATTGAGCTCTCACCATTCTCTTCTATTAATTAAGACATGAAAAATGAGTTACAAACTCATTGAAATGCTTGGAAAAAAGCTAAAAATATTTCCTTACAACCAAAATCTCATAAAACTTGCTAGAACTCAAAGTCCCTTAAACTCCACTAAAACCCCTTTTTTCTAAAACTTGGCCAAAACTTTCAAAAGTGGGTTTGAGAGAATGCTTGAAGGATGAAGATGGTGAATCTTACCTTAAATTCTTAAAGTAAGCTTAGGATTAGTAAAGCTTGGACCTTTGTTGATTTTTTTGGGAGAAGAAGATGGCAAAAAGAGAAGAATAAGACATAGAAACGGTGAGAAAAAATAGATGTATGCCACAGACGTGATATAATCCTATTAATTGGGAATTCAACCTTTCTTTCATAAAAGTGGGATAATTACTCACCTAGTCCCTCAACATCTAGATCCAAATTAAAATCACCTATTTTTAATACTTATTGGCTCATCTCAAGCCCAAATCAAATCCATTTGGGTCTAAAGCTTCATGAGAAACCACTCTAAGGTCCAAATCAAATATACCTGAAACTCCTAACCCAAAATTCAGGGCGTTACAACTTTTCCCTCCTTTCATCCTCAAAATTTACCTGAATAGAAGAGGTGTTGATATTGGACTGCATATCCTCTTTGGGTTCCCATGTCACTTCTTTTACGCCATGGTGTCTCCACAAGACTTTCAACAATGGTATCCTCTTGTTTCTTAGCTCCTTGACGTCCCTGACAAGGATTTAAATTGGTTCTTCCTCGTAAGTCATGTCTTGTCTCACTTCCACTTGCCCAATAAGGATAATGTGGGATGGATCAGATCAGTATCTTCGAAGCATGGAAACATGGAACACATTGTGGATGTGCTCGAGTTCTAGAGGTAACATCAAATGATAAGCGACTGGCCCAACTCTCCCTAAAACCTCATATAGTCTGATGAATCGCGGAGGTAACTTTCCCTTTCGTCTAAATTAGAGTACCTTTTTCTATGGGGGAAACCTTGAGAAACACCTTGTCTTCCACTATGAACTGGATATCCTTGCGTTTCAGGTTGGCATACGACCTCTATCTGTCAGAAGCCTCTTTTAAACGACCCTGAATTAACTGAACTTTTTCTGTGATTTTCGGATCAAGTCAGAACCTACTATCTTGCCCTCACTAAGCTCCTTCCAATACAATGAAGTTCTGTACTTGCGCCCATACAAGGCTTCATACGGAGCCATCTGAATACTTACTTGATAAATGTTGTTATACGTAAATTCTTCCAAGGGTGAATGATCCTCCCAATTACCCTCAAGATCCAAAACGGTGCATCAAAGCATATCTTCCAAAATTTGAATAACACGCTCGGACTGTCCACCTGTCTGCGGATAAAAGGAAGTACTATAGTGTAATTTAGTACCAAAGCTCCATACAAGGCCTTATAGAAAGGTAGAGCACGAATCTCTATCGGATATGATCGAGATGGGGACTCTATGCACTCTCACAATCTCACGAATATACAACTGTGCCAATATCTCCAAGTGAAATCTATCCAAACCAAAAGAAAATGAGCAAAATTTGTCGAACGGTCCACTATAACGCATATTGCATCATGCCTGAATCTTTTTATCGGTAGATCGGTTACGAAGTCCATAGTAACTCTCTCCCATTTCCACTACGGGATCTGAATCGACTGCATCAATCCAGAGGGAACCTGATGTTTCGCCTTGAATTGCTAGCACACTAAGCACTTAGCAACAAATTCATAGACTTATCTTTTCATGCCCGACCATCAATACAGTGGTCGGAGTTCTTGTTTCATCTTGTTGCTACTTGGGTGAATGAAAAGAGGGCTATAATGCTCCTCATGAAAGAACTTATCACGAAACTATTTGTCAGCGGCACACATAAACGCCCTCAAAAGTACAACACACATTCCTAACGTAACTCAAAACCTGGGGCCTCACCTTAGAGGACTTGATCTACATGGGTCTTCAATCGGTCGTCTGAACTTTATAACCTCATAAATTCTCCCACTAGTTTGGGTTCAACTCTCAGTTCGGCTAGCAGATAGTTTGAATCTGTAAAACTTAGTTACACTTGTAAAACCCTCAACTCTACTATGGTTTTTCTACTCAAGGCATCCACAACCATGTTCTCTTTACTTGGATGATTATCGATCACACAATCGTATTCCTTTAGCAGCTCTACCCATGTTTGCTACCATAAGTTCAACTTCTTCTGAGTAAGCATATACACAAGGCTCTTGTGATCCTTAAAGATGTGGCATTTCTCTTCGAACAAGTAGTGTCTCCAAATATTCAAGGCGAAAACCACTACGACAAGTTCCAAATCTTGAGTAGGGTAGCATCATTCGTGAGGTTCGAGTTGACGAGATGCATAAGCCAAAATTTTCCCTTCTTATATCAAAAGACTTCCCAAACCATTTAGTGTCACATCACTAAACACGGTAAAGTCTTTACCAGATTTCAGTTGTGTTAGAACGGGGGCTTGTGTGAGGATTTCTTTCAACTGATCACAACTTTCCTAGCACTTCACTTTCCATACAAAAGGAACTCCCTTCTGAAGAAACTTGTAAACGGTTCTGCAATCATGCGATACCCTTGATGAAACGGCGGTAGTACCCTGGTATGCCCAAGAAGCTACGCACCTCGGTGACATTCTTAGGTGGTTCTCACTCTAATAGTGCTTTAATCTTTTGGGGATCCACTCAATGCCATCGGTTGCTACCACGTGACCCATAAACTCCACTTCGATCACCAAAACTCAAACTTCCCAAACTTGGCATATAGTTGATGCTCCTGAAATGTCTACAAAACGACTTGGAGATGGTGATCATGCTCTTCCTTGGAATGGGAGTACACAAGGATTTTATCGATAAAAACTACCATGATCTGATCTAGATAAGAATAAAAGACTCAATTCATCAAATCCATGAATGTCATCGTGGTATTAGTTAGTTGATGCACAACCTTATGGACCCATTTTTTCATAACAAAAAAGACAGACGATCCCCAAGGTGAGATGCTCGGTCAGATGGATCCCCTGTACAACAACTCTTGAATCTGATTCTTAAGTTTCTTTAACTCTGTTGGTGCCATGCGATAGGGTAAAATTGACACCGAAGTTGATCCTGGCAAGACCTCTATGTTGAACTTGACATTACAATTAGGCGGTAACCCCGATAACTCCTCCGAAAATACATCAAAAAACTCTCGCATGGTATGAATATCCTCAAGCATCAGAATAAATACTCGCATATCCACCACATGAGCCAAGAAGGCTTCACACCCCTAACTTAACAATATCTGAGCTTTGATCACCAAAATAACTTTAGTAGTGCAACCCAAACTCTCACAGTTCATCACTACATTGGTCCCATCGTACTTGGGAAGTTTGAGTCGTATTTCCTTGTACCTCAAACTTGCATCATGCTCGATAAGCTATTTTATGCCTAAAATACATCAAACTTCTAAAACGACAATTCTATCAAATTGGCTAAGAATACCTCACCCTGAAGCTCTACAAGGTAACGACGATGAACCTTGTCAACTAAGATATCTAACCCTAAGGGACTGGACACTCTCATCCCCATGTCTAAATCCTTATCCAGGATATTTCTCTCTCAAACTAGATGGTAACAAATATAAAAATGGTGGAACCCATATCTACTAGTGAAGTAACAGGAATAAAAAAGATTGTAAAGATACCTGAAATCACATCATCATCATCACATTCATCCTGAGCTATAACGACATATTGTCGTGAGGCCACTCTGGGCTCTTGGACGATCTCATACTTGGTAGCACCTCGGTTGTATTGCACCGAAGTGGCTTTACCACCCTTCGAGGACCCTCGGTCTCATTGAATATATAAAACATATCTCTAATATGATGTAGGGGTTGAACTCTGTACTCGGGGGTAGTCTCTACGAAATTGTATAGGGACTCACAATTGAAGCAACCTCTTGTCCCTCGGTAGCACTCTCTCGAGTGTTTATGCCCACAAGTCAAACACACTAGGTGAGATGGTGCATGCTCAAATCTACTGGTGCTCGATCCAGATGCAGAAGATAAGGGTATCCTACGTGAATCAGACTTACCACTATAACCTTAGCTCTGAGTAATCCCTTAGATGGCCTTTATGATAGTCTCCCTGAACTTTGAGGGCCTTTGGCCTGCTTTGTCGATGACTTTGACAACCTAGATAACTCGCTTCCTGACTTTCTTGTTAAGAATCATCTCTATAGATTTTACCTAATGGGTCAGTTCTACGAAGACCCGAGGAGGATCGACTTCCAGAGGAGGATCGACTTCCAGATGAGTCTGAATATCCAAATGTAGGTCATTCCTGAACTTCCAAAATTTGTGAGCCTCTGTCGTAATAAGCTCTGGTGCATACTTGCTCAGCCTGAGAAACACCTTTTCATAACACTATAAGTCAAATTAGAAACTGATCGCGTATATCATTGATGTACAATTTTTAGATATAATTCTCCATAAATTTAATCAGGAAGTGATCCAATGTTGGCCTCTCTGGCTCCATCACCAGCTCGACTGTCTCCCACCACTTAATCACGACACCCTTCTAAAGGGCGGTGACACATTCCAACTTTCCCTCGCGAGTGAGGTGCAACTGAAGTAACGTGTGAAGTGTCTCTAGGAGCCACTATTTTACAAAGACGGGATTGTCATCCTCATATACATAGAAATCAATCATCTTATACCTATGGAGTCCCTCACCGAGGGACTCCTGAGTGACCACATCAGGCTGAACTGAGGGCACAAGTGAAGGATGAGGCATAACATATATGTTTGGAATAACACATACTATTTGTCTAAGAGTCGAGAACAGATCGTGAAAGAAAGTAGCCTCTTAAACTTCTATGTCCATAGGTACCCCATGCTCGGGAATCTAGGGTGTACTCATCATCAAAATCTCTAGCCATGGAGGTACGACTCTCCTCCTGGTCCACATAACTAGGAACGTCATCTTCAACAATAATCAAATCATACAAATAAAAGGAAAGAGAGGTCACTATCGCCATTCTAGAATATTAAGTATTCTTGACACTCGAGGGGCATGTACTCACACAGACACTTACTGGTCTTGACTTGCGAGTCCTAAGATCGACTAAAGCTAGACGCTCTGATACCACTAAATGTAACACCTTAATCTAATTTGACCCAAAGATCTATGGATTATGGTTCCACACGGAACCATCAAAATGGTCAACCCGAAAATTTCTTTTAAAAACATTTAATAACATAAAAATCATTCGTCATTTTTAAAGCAGAAGTGAATCAAGTTTACAAAAATGTGTGAGTCTCCCGATCATACAAATATATTCCTAAAGTTCAAATAGAATAGAGTTATGACTCGATCTTACAAAAGGTCCATATAAATACATGCCTTCTAAAATAAACTCAAGACATACTATGCAGATGTCTGATCTGGAATGTACTATCGCAATAGGTTCCTCAATGATCCCCCACTAACCTGCATACATAGTTACATTCCATATGCTGAGCTCACAAGATTAGTGCCTCCAAAATAACTATGCAATATTATATTCATCCATGACATGGACATGCTTGCGTGTAGAGTCATAAACATGTATAAGTACACAACAAACATGAGATAGGCTAAATGGGGAGGTCGGAGGAATTTATATGCATCTTGAAACAACACACTAGCCTATTTAGAAATTGATAGCTTTGGGGTAAAAGATAAAATTTATTTGCATAGGAAGTTATAGGCCTTAGTCTACCTCAGACTCTAGAGAGGTCGGGGCGAGGACCGAAATTTATATACATCAGAAGCTCTCACCTTGAACCTAGTCAAGCATAAGGTTCGATTCCAAAATTTACGTGCATCAAAATTCATGCTGGTACGACCGGAAATTTACATGCATCGGATACGTACCATCAGACAATATCCTTATAAATTTAAAACAAGAAGATCATCATCATAATGCTAATGTATTAATACCAAATTTAGCTTTGATGTTTTCAAAAATATTTGGGTATTGATACTCATATGGGGAGTATCGATACTCTACCCTTGGTATCGATACTCTTATGAATATCATTACCAAATTGGTATTCGGGAATCTAAAACTTGTCACCAGTATCAATACTACCCTTTGAGTATCGATACTGGACCCTGGGTATCATACTCCTTGAAGGGGTATCAATATTATTCTTATAAAAATACCTGATTCTTCCTTTCACGAAAAACGATATCGGTATAATTCTTACACTACCAATACCGATAGATCCGAGTGCTCTGTTTTGAGCACAAAAACACACCCATCACCCATTCACTCCTCTAAGACTATCACATATTTTTAAAGTTTTATTTGGTGTCTTAGAGGCGTATTAACTTTCATCCTTATAACAAGCAAATATGAAATATGCCATGAAATCATTTTAACATGCTTACATGAACAAGACATACCATTCATGCACATTTAATGAACTACATGTGGTATAGACAAGTTATAATCATGTTACCTTGATCCCAAGCTACAGAAAACGTTATTGAATAACTTAAGAGTGAGTTTCTCATTGTCTCTTGCCTTAGAGCTCTCACCCTTCTCTTCCGCACTAATTAAGACATGATAAATTAGTTAAAACTCATTGAAATGCTTGGAACAAATCTAAAAATGTTTCCTTACCACCCAAATCTCATAAAACTTGCTAGAAGTCAAAGTCCCTTAAACCCCCACTAAAACCCATTTTTGGGAAACTTGGCCAAAACATGCAATAGTGGGTTTGAAAGAAAGCTTGAAGGATGAAGATGGCGAATCTTACCTTAGAATTCTTAGAGAAAGCTTAGGATTCGTAAAGCTTGGACATTTGTTGATTTTCTTGGGGATAAGAAAATGACAAGAAAAGAGGAAGAAGACAAGGAAATTTTGAGGAAAAAGATATGCATTCCACAGACGTGATATCATCCCATTAATTGGGAATTCAACTTTATTTCAAAAGTGAGATAAATACTACCCTAGTCCCTCAACATCTGATCTAGATTAAAAACATCCCTTTGTAATACTTATTGGGCTCATCTCAAGCCCAAATCAAATTCATTTAGGTCTAAAGCTTCATGGGCTAAGAGGAAACGACTCTAAGGTCCAAATCGAGTATACCCAAAACTCTTAACCTGAATTTCAGAACATTACAAATAATGTTATCCATAATTGACTGGCCTGGCAAAAAGCTAGTATGGTTCACTAACACCCAATGAAGAAGAAACAACTTCAATCAATTCACAATGATATTTTTCATTGCTTTATAAACTACATTACAAAGACCAATGGGTCTAAATTGACTAATCGATTCTGGTATAGTCACATTTGGCAGTAAAATCAACAAAAGAAACATTTCCTTAATAATTTTGAAACTATGACATTTGAGTTTGAAAATGATGTTGATTTATTTCGGGAATTAATAACAATCACTCTCCAGCAATGATGAAAGATGCATTACTAACCCGAAAATAAAGGAACATTGCCTTGTAAAAATTAACAATGTAGTCAAACAACCAATTAGTAGACCTAATTATACTAAGTGAATTAATTATGACCTTATTTAACTAAAGAATAAAATTATTAATTTTTGAGGAACTTAAGGAAAAAACCTAAAATGTAGCCATTTTTATTAAAGCCTAACCTATTTTAGAAATTTTACTGAATCTAATAATTAAATTGGAACCATAAAAGGTGAGGACTAAATTAAAAATTTACCTAAATTAAAGAACTAAGGTGAAATTAAGCCTAAGGTTAAGCCTCTTATTTTTAAACCTAACTAATTTTAGAAATTTTATTGAATCAAATAATTAATTTGGAACATTGAGTAAAAAACGAGGACCAAATTAAAAATCCACCTAAATTAAAGAACTAAGTTTAGAGATTAAATTATAAGAACAAAAAAAATCATACTAAAAACAGAAGCAAAATACAATAGTTAAATGAAGAATAAGCGTAACAATGACACAAATAAACACATTATATTTAAACACATGTTTTTTTCAATAAATTTAAAGACATTTTTTTTAGAAGAAGCCGGCCGTGGCCCAAAAAAACAAAGCAATACAAGTGTCATAAGTTCTCACTAACCGAGATAATAAAGAAATAAAATAAAAATAAACAAACTTTAACCATAAGAAGGAAACGAAAAGACAAAACATGCCGACTGATCTTCTCCTCGCACAGTTAAACATTGAGCAGGCACAGCAAGGGAATGTTAAAAAAAACGCTGCAAAGATATATCTAGGGATGGCAAACGGGCGGGTCGGGTTCGGATACCACCTCCCTCATTCTCATACTCACCTAATATTTTTCAATCCACCATCCGCCCACCATCCATGATGGGTACAAATTTTCAAATCCATACCCGCCCACGCGGGTATATTTTCAAATCCATCCCCACACCCACTAGCGACATACCCATCTAGACCCGCCTGACAGCAAACTAATGGGATGTTGGAGTTGGTTCCCAAACAGTTCGTGATGGGGTAGCAGCGCATGCTTCAATTTTTCAGAGGAGTAACTCTACGAATATTATGGAGACATATTGTAGGGAGCATGTAGTCGCAGAGCTAGATTGTTGTGTTGTTTTCGATGTTAATGCTCATAGTGCGCCTAATATGGGTTTTGAGGGACTAAAGAACATGGAAACTGTTGCTTTTGATGTTAATGCTTATAGTACGACTAATTTGTGTTTGGATGGGCAACATGGGCTAAAGAACATGGAAAGTGACGTGTTTAGTGGGATTATGGGTTTAATCAAAGAGCCGAATATTTCCCTAATTAAAGACCAGATTAAAGACTAAATATCCTTAATATTTGGATAAATTATATGTTATATATTATACAATATTAAAATTTATAAATTAGTCTCTAAAATTACACCTAAATTTATAATGGTCCAAAATTTAATAGATATTTAGCTGGGTGGGCGGATGTGGGGCGGGCGGATGCGGGACGGGCGGATGCGGGGCGGGTAATGTCTCAAACCCATTACCCGCCCACCACCCACGACAGGTACCACTTTATAAATCCACACCCGCCCACTACCCGTTAAAATTATACCCATCCCCGCTCCAATTGGAACAGATACGGTACAGAATCAACGAAACTGTACCCGTTTGCCATCCTAGATATATCCTTTCTACACCAAGAAGAACTTACGAAGGGTCCAGAAAGCGGCAATCCTCAGCCACTTGGAGGGTCACTTGTTTCGGAGCTTCCTCTACCCAAAAGTGGCCCCCATCTCCGATCGTTGAGTCACCTTCCAAGAGATGCATCGCCCGGTTGCATTTCCTATGATCAAACATGTATTTCGACGAGCGAAGGAGACCCGAGAGACCTTTCGCTTCACTAACCCGCCCACTAATATCCAATAAATCATGCTCATCAGAGGATGGCTTTAAGATCATTGAACGAGAATCTCTCTAAAAAATTGCATGCATGAAACCCATGCCCACTGTGAGTGCACTGCATGATCCACGGCCACCGTTTCTGCTGCAAAGGCTGAGCTATTGTGATTCACTTTTCGTCTGCAAGCCCCCAAAATATGTCCCCTAAGATCTTGAATAACAACCCCTGACCAGGATATGTTTTCTGTTGGTCTGAAATGGGCGTCAAAATTAACTTTGACGGTAGGTTCGATTGGAGGAACCCACTGTAATATTGTGAATCTGGGTGGAGCATGTATATGTGCCTTGAACATTCCATAATCAGTGCACTGGAATCTGATGAAGGTAATTATTTTCACTACATTTATTCGCTGTTCTTCATGGTAATGCATATTGCCAGCATACCAAATTGCCCAAACAGCAACTAGTATTTTCCATGTTTTACACCAGGATTATTAGCAAACATCCTATTCATCCAGTCCTAACATGTCCACTGATCCCCAATAATGGGTAATTGTAGTTGTAGCGACTGCCAGATTATATGTGTAAAAGCACACCCATAAATGATATGAAGAGTTGTTTCAGGATATAATATACTGGGCAAATAGGATCTTGGTTGCTGCGTTTAATATACATGTTCTGTCTAGTAGGCACATAATTTCTTGCAAACTTCCATCCCAAAACTCACATTTTCTATAGGAAATCACTCGTTCATAAGCATCTATAAAATCGCACATCTGCATTACCATCAGTAGGTAGAAGAAAACGATAAATGGCCAGATTTTTCACCACTCCACACCTGTTTGTCGATATGTTTGAAATAAGATA
The DNA here is from genome assembly GCF_006381635.1 of Hibiscus syriacus. Taxonomy (NCBI): domain Eukaryota; kingdom Viridiplantae; phylum Streptophyta; class Magnoliopsida; order Malvales; family Malvaceae; genus Hibiscus; species Hibiscus syriacus. Next base: position 506,693 of record NW_024062339.1, on the reverse strand, counting down.
AGGGTATACTTAATATTGACTCCACATCATCATCGGAAAAAGAATTTTTATCACATCTTCATTCCATCCCCACACCTCACTGTCAATCAGATTAGATACCCTATCAATGGAATCAATGGAAGGGCTAAAAACTTTGCGCGGTGGGTAAATATGCAACCAATAATTGTTCCATCAAAAAATGGATGTAACCCTCCTACTTTCCAACGAAGACCTTTTTCGAGAAGACCACGTGTACTCCAAATGCTACGCCAAGCATACGAAGGTCTAGCTCGAAGGGGTGCATGCAGAAAATCAGTCGAAGGGTAATATTTGACTCGCATCAATCTACTGACTAGTGATGATGGGTGCAAAAATACCCGTCAACCCCGCTTCGCTAGCAATGCAATTTGAATTTCGTTAAATCTCTAAAACCCATACCTCCATAATCCTTTAGAGTACTTAAAGTTACCCACGAACACCAATGAATCCCTTGTTTATTGTCCTACTTCTGCCACCAAAAACGTGCCATAAACCCCTCTAGTTCTGGACAAAGACCCATCGGAAGAAGGAAGCAGTTCATTGCATAAAGTGGTAGAGCTAGCAAAATCGATTTAATGACAAACTCTTTTCCCCCTTGCGATAAGAATATATTACTTCAAGAGTGAATAGTGCTAAGAACTTTTCCTTCAAATATAGGAACTCTCGCATCTTCTTTCGTCCAATGATCACAGAAAGGCCGAGATATTTCTCAGGACAAGAGGTATGAAAACCTCCAGAATCCGTCGCACATCATGCCTTTTCTCATCAATCACGTTTGAACTAAAAAATAGCCCAAACTTATTAAAATTCACCATATGTACCGACTTCCTGCTATAGGTAGCAAGAATTTCCTTCAAAACCATAACCACGCGAGTATTTGCTTCACAAAAAATAATGCAATCATCCGCAAACAACAAGTGAGGAATAGTTGGGGCATACCTATTTATTCCGACTCCCTCTAGAATACCCATTTTAATTTCTCTTCGGATGAGAGAAAACAGACATTCACGACAAAGAAGAAAAAGGTAGGGACTCAGAGGGTCACCTTGCCACAATCCCCTTTGTGGAAGAAAAATATCTCCTGCTTTTCCATTGATGATAACAGTATAGGAAATTGAGCATACACAAGATTGTAGTAAAGAGATCCAGTGTTGGGAGGAACTTATACGCTCCATGATAGCCCGAATAAACGACCATTCATATGATCATACACCTTGCTCAAATCCAGCTTTAAGGAAAAATAACCCTTAGTTCCTCCATGCTTTTGAATAAAGAAATTAAGGAGTTCATATGCCGTTAAGATGTTATTCGAGAAGTCTTCCTGGGATAAATGCACTTTTAGCCTCATCAATACACCCATCCAACATATTATGCATACTATTAGCAAGAATCTTTGAAAAAATTTCGAACAAAACATTATAGAAACTAATTGGCCGATAATGGTTATTTTCCTCGGAGATTGAATTTTTGGTTTGAACATAATGTGTGTTCTATTAATCTCATGCATTTGATGTTGGGACTGTCAGCGCAGCGGAAACAAAAATGTGACGGTCTCACCAGCGATCTAAGTACGTTAAATCCAAAAACGGAAGGAAGAGATGTGATTACTTACATTGTGTTCCTTGAAAATCAGCAAATACAATAGCGACTAATGGAAATCACGAACAATTCGAATCTTAACCTCCGCGAAAATTCGTCTCGACCTCTACTTAGTTCACCTGGTTGAATAGTTGTTAAGAGAAACCTTTTCTAAAATGGTTCTAGAAATTTTGATATTTTCAGAAGACATAAAAATGACTGCTAGACTAATATATCCCTTATATGTGTCTCCATAGCTTTTAGGGCTTTTTAAAATTTTCGAATTTAATTCGGAGTATAATTACTTTAATTATATTATTAAATCTGGTATTCTTGTGCAATTAAAATTACTCACATATATATATATATATATATATATTAATATTAGATACACAATTTATTCATGTATAATCAAATTGTACATATGTGATACATTTATGAGTTGCTCTCTTTTCAACCATTGGATGTGACCCTCTAGGCTCCTGTAACGTTAGTAGTAATAATTAGAACTATTCTAATATTACAAACAATGAGTGACATCTAGCAATCTTTCATTGTTACCTAATTTACGAGAAGTCATGATTCGACAAAACATGTCCCTGACTAACTCTTTTATTGTAGTTTATCCTTTTGTCCTTTATTCTATAATAGACATAAGTCTTGGAACAATCACACTTGTGTAACCCATCTATTATTTCTTGATATCTAGAGTAGACTATAATAAACGAATAATTTGTGATATCTCATATCAACTTATTCGAGCATGGCCATGCTTTTTTGGTCTCACTCAATCAAGGGCCTGTGATATATTTCCTATTATATAGGAATGACAAATCTTATCTCGATCATTTACATCCCGCTACATATACCGTGATATGTTCAATGTAAGTCTTTATAGTGCAACCAGTTATGGAACACACTTAACTTTATTAAAACATACAACAATATATGTTGAGATTGTAATAATCTCAAGTCTAAGGATTATACATATAGTTGTCACTATGAGCAATATCGTGACCATCACATAATAATCCAAGACATATGCTCATAGCAGGTCAATCCAATATTCTATTCTCTGACAATATATTCATGTATTAATTTTGACATCTCTATGTCAAAGACAAATCTTTGTCATCAATCAATACCATGTTAGTCTTAAGTGTATTATTACTACCCATGCCCGTAATAATACTTGACTAAGGATCTTTTAATTATTGATTATTATACGAGCATTATTATCTTTTAGATTATTCAATGCATAAAAATAAAATAAAATAACGATAATGCCTTTATTTGATAAATACGGTAAATAAAACGTGTCAATACAATCATCATATGATCAGTGGGTATGCGATAACAGACCATCCCTTGACTCTTTCATAGGTAATATATTGTAGGCCCATATTGGTAATTAAAAAAAAGATAATAACATATATATGATATGTTTGATTTGCATGGTGTTTGACATGCATGGTTATAGCCCTTTAATTTAAAATGGTTGTAAATTTTAAGTACAACCCGTATGTCATGCCTTTATATATTTCAATTGTATTTCTCTTCTCGTCTTACTCCCTCGTATGTAAAACAAGTTTCTTGAATTGTATTCCCTTGAAGTTACAAAGAAGCAGACGAATGGACCGAATAAAGGAGAGAAGGTGCTTGAGAAGCAGTATTATGTTTTAGGACTCTTGGTTCTCCCATTGGCTTAGGGTGGGCTACCTTAGTTTATGTTTTGGGCTATAACCATTGCATTTTATTTACTGTTTATATTTTTCATGTTTGTGATGAAACAAATGACACGTTAGCATGCTAAAATAAGAATGAACCTTGATGAGATCAATAAAGGGCCTAATATTAACAATGGTGAGATAATTTCGCAAATCCCTTTTCATAATCTAAGTTAGCATAACCGTCCAATATTTACCCTCGTTAAGACTTCGATCGATATTGTGTGGGATTTTCCAAAGCATTGGCACATAAATCTATCTTGGTTAAACGCAAAGAATAAACAAGTGATATTCTTCAGTTGAAATATCGCTAATATCTTAGCTAGGTTATTCTAATAGGTTTAGAAAGCTAGAGGTTAGTTATTTGGATGAATCGTGAGATGATTTGAACAAATAGTTGTTCACCAAATGGAGAAGTTACATAAGATGTAATTAGTAAAGTGTTACTTACCTAAATAACCATTTGCCTAAAAGAAAAACCAAAGCTGATATAAGAAGAATGTGAAATATGGATCATCACTCACTAGAAAAACTTTCGAGATGTTTTTACGAAATTAAAACTAGAGGGTTTTTAATTTTGAATAAAATAGAGGGAGTAATTTGTAAATAAAGACCTATTTATAAATTTTCGGTAAATTTAATTTAAATATTTCCATTTTTTAGATTAATGGCAAACAACACTTTATCAATGCGATCGCTCCTTGAGAAGGAGAAGTTGAATGGAATAAACTTCATTAACTTGTTCCGTAGTTTGAGAATATTTCTCGAACATGAAAGGAATGAATATGTCATTGAAAAACCTGTTCTTGATGAACCGACAACTAATGCTTTTAGAGCTGACAAAGACAAATTTAAGAAACATATGGATGATATGTTAGACGTAGGTTGTCTAATGCTTGCCACCATGACTCCTGAGCTTCAGAAGCAATATGAGGACATGGTTTCATATGAGATTATTCAAAATCTCAAAGAAATATATGAGGGGCAAGCATGTCAAGAGATGTATGAGACCTCTAAAGCTCTGTTTCAATGTAAAATGGTAGAGGGATCTCCTGTAGGAGCTCATGTCATCAAGATGATGGGCTACTTCCAAACGTTGTAAAAGATGGGATTTCCTCTCAAAGATGAATTAGCTATAGATGTTATCCTACAATAGTTACTGTATAGCTTTAACCAATTTGTCCTTAATTTCAATATCATGAAATTATAAGACTTTGCCAATTACTAGGCATGTTAAGAACAGTTGAAAGTAACATGAAAAAGGTTAGAGCTAAGCCCAAGCCCAAAGGAAATGATACATTGACACCTAAAGGGGGAGTTAGAAAGGAAGGAAAATGTTTCCATTGCGACAAGACTAGACACTGGAAAAGAAACTGATTCATTTACCTTAAAGAGGTCAAGAAGACAAAAGCAAAGAGTGACGTGACCCTACGAGTTGGAAATGGAGTAAGAGTTAATGCATTAGCTATAGGAACATATGCTTTATCTTTGCATATGGACTTTATTTGCATTTAGAAGATTGTTATTTTGTGCCCAGTTTGACTAAGAACATATTTCTATTTCTTGTTTATCCAAGATTGGTTTTGAGATTATTATTATGAATAATTGTTGTTCTTATTATATTGATAATGTTTTTTATGGTTTGACACAGTTGATGAATTATCTCTATATTTTAAATAAGGAAAATACCATATATGACAGAAATACTAAAAGATAAAAACAAATAACTCAAATCAAACTTATCTTTGGCACTATCGTTTAGGCCATATAAGTGAGAAAGACATATCAAAGCTCCATAAAGATGGATTCTTAGATTCATTGTTTTCAAACAATTGGATGTATATGAATATTGCTTATTAGGAAAAATGAATAAGGTTCCCTTTAATAGTAAAGGTGAACGAGCAAGTGATTTATTGCGATTAATACATAGTGATGTATGTGGGCCAATGAATACACAAGCCAGAGGTGGATTCCAATACTTCATTAAATTTATTGATGACTTTAATCGATATGGGCATATTTATCTTATGCTCCATAAATCTGAAGCTCTTGAAAAGTTCAAAGAGTTTAAAAATGAAGTTCAGAATCAATTAGGCAAGAGTATTAAGCCACTTCGATCGGTCGAGGTGGAGAATACATGAGCATAGAGTTTGATGAGCTCCTAAAAGAATGTGGGATTGTCTCACAACTTATGCCACCTGGTGCATCACAGTGGAATGGAGTTTCTGAGAGGAGAAATCGAACATTGCTAGACATGGTTCGATAAATGATGAGTCATAGTGATATTCTGACTTCTTTGTGGGGACATATACTTAAAATAACCGCTTTCACACTAAATCATGTTCCATCTAAATCGGTTCAAAAGACACCATATGAGATATGGACTGGGAAGCGTTCTAGTATGTCTTTTATGAATTTGGGCTTTTGAAGCTTATGTCAAACATTAGATGTCTACAAAGCTTAAACCTAAATCTTATAAGTGTATATTTGTTGGATATCCTAAAGAAACTAAGTGATATTATTTCTTTAACCCTAACGAGAACAAATTGTTTGTTGCTAGAAAAAGAGTCTTTTTTGAAAGAGAATTTCTCTCAAAGAAAGGGAAGGGTAGAAATGTTGAAATTAAAGAAGTTCAAGAACAACAAATCGATGAACCTGAGGTTAAGCATGTTTCACAAGTTGTTAAGGAACATTCAACATATTTAGTAACACAACCACTGCAAATATCTACAAGAGAATGCCATGTACATGAGAGATATGAATTTCTCATTACCATACATGGAGACGTTCTTCTTATGGATCAAGATGAGCCTAGAACTTATCCGGAAGCAATGTCAAGCCCAGAATATGAGAAATACCTTAAGGCCATGAGATATGAGATGGATTCCATGTCAGTAAACCAAGTATGAACGTTATTGAACCACCTCAAGGGGTTAAACCTATAGGATGTAAATGGGTTTCAAGAAGAAAGTTGACATGAATGGTAATGTACAAACATACAAGGGGTGATTAGTCGTTAAAGGTTTTTTAAAAGTTCATGGTGTAGAATATGACGAAACCTTTTCTCCGGTAGCTATGGTTAAATCCATACGGATTTTGATAGAAAATGTTGCATTCCATTATTATGAAATATGGAAAATGAATGTCAAAATAGCTTTCTTTAATGAAAAACTCAAAGAGGATGTGTATATGACGCAACCTGTAGGTTTTTTTTGCTCTAGGAAATGTTGGAAACTTTTGCAAGCTACAAAGGTTTATATATTGACTAAAGCAAGCTTCTCAAAGTTGGAATCTTTGTTTTAATGATGCAATCAAAGAATTTGGTTTTATCAGAAATGAATATGAACCTTGTTTTTATAAGAAGAATAGTGGGAATATTATTTATTTCCTAATCTTGTATATATATATGACATACTCATCATAGGAAATGATATACCTACTTTATAGTCTGTTAAGACTTGGTTAAGTAGTTGATTTTCTATGAAGATTTGGGTGAAGCAACGTATATCTTAGGAGTTAAGATCTATAGGTATATATATAGACAAATTCTAGGTTTGAGTCAAAGTACATATATAGACAAAGTGCTCAAAAGGTTTAGTATGGAAGAATCCAAGAAATGATTCTTGCCTATGAGACATTGTGTTTCTCTTTCGAAGGAAATGTGTCCTTCAACCCCACAAGAGAGGGAACGAATGAGTAAGATTCCATATGATTTAGCTATTGGTTCTATCATGTATGCCATGATATGTACTCGACAAGATATATCGTATTCTTCGAGCATGATGAGTTAGTATCAGGAAACCCTGGTGAAAATCACTAGGTTGTAGTTAAAAATATCCTTAAGTACTCGACGAGAACTGAGGATACATTTGTTGTGTATGGAGGTGAAGAAGATCTTAGTGTAAAAGGTTATATTGATGTCATATTTTAAACTGACCAGGATGACTCACGATCGCAATAGGGTTTTGTGTTTTGTCTTAACATAGGTACTGTGAGTTGGAAAAGTTCAAAGCACACAGTATATGATTCTACAACAGAGGCTGAGTATATTGCAGCTAGTGAAAAAATAAAAAAGGCTGTTAGGATCAGGAAGTTCATATCTGAACTAGGGGTTGTTCCTAGCATATCAGATGCTAAAGAGCCCTGTTGTGATAACAATGGAGCCATTGCACAAGAAAAGGAACCCATATCTCATCAACGATCCAAACATATTCTTATGTGTTTCCTGTTGGGACCGTCAGTGCACCTATGGTGACGAAGAAACAAAAATATGATGGTCTCACCAGCGATCCAATTATGTTAAATCTGAAAACAAGAGGAAGAGATGCGATTAATTACATTGGATTCCTTGAAAATCAGCAAATACAAGAGTAACTAATGGAAATCACGAACAGTTCGAATCCTAGCCTCCACGAAAATTCTTCATGGCCTTTACTTAGTTCACTCGGTTGAATAGTTGTTAAGAGCAAAACCTTTTCTAAAAGGGTTCTAGGAATTTCAGGCTTTTTCAAAAGACGTGAATACGGGTGCAAGACCAATATATCCCTTATATATGGGTCTCCCTAGCTATTAGGGTTTTTTTATAAAAAAAATTGAATTTAAGTGGGAGTATAATTACTTTAATTATATTATTAAATATGATATTCTTGTGCAATTAAAATTACTCATATATATATATATATATATATATATATATATTAAGTGCACAATTTATTCATTTACAATCAAATTGTATATATGTGACACATTTATGAGTTGATATCTTTTCAACCATTGGTTACGACCCTGTAGATTCCTGTAACGTTAGTAGTAATAATTAAAACTATTCTAATATTTCAAATAACGAGTGACATCTAGCAATATGTGATTGTTACCTAAGTTACGGGAAGTCATGATTCGACATAACATGTATGTGTATAACTCTTTTAATGTATTATATCCTTTTGTCTTTTATATCTTGAATAGGCACAAGTCTTGGAACAATCACACTTGTGTGACCCATCTATTATTTCTTGATATCTAGAGTAGACTATAATAAACAAATAATTTGTGATATCTCATATTGTCTTATTCGATCATGGCCATGCATTTCTAGTCACACTCAATCAAGTGGCCTGTGATATATTTCCTATTATGTAGGAAGGACAAATCTTATCTCAATCATTCAAACCCCGCTACATATATCGTGATATGTTCAATGTAAGTCTTTATAGGGCAACTAGTTATGAAGCACACTTAACTTTATCAAAACATACAACAAAATATGTTGACATTGTAATGATCTTAGGTTGAAGGATTATACATATAGTTGTCTCTATGATCAATATCGTGACCATCACGTAATAATCCAAGACATATGCACATAGTGGGTCAATCCAATATACTGTTCTATGACAATATATTCATGTATTAATTTTTACATCTCTATGTCAATGACAACTCTTTGTCATCAATCAATACCATGTCAGTCTTAAGCTTGTTATTACTGTCCATGCCCATAATAATACTTTACTAAGGATCTTTTAATAATAATCATTTTATTATACGGACATTATATTTTAGATTATTCGATGCACAAAATACAATAAAAGAAAATAACAGTAATGTTTTTATTTGGTAAATATAGTAAGTAAAACATGTCAATACAATCATCTTATGATTGGTCTTTGGGCATATTATAACCATCTCCCACTAGCACTAAGACCAATCAGTCACATATTTAATACTGAGTGACTCGGTGTGACGATCATGCTTCTGTTGTGACAGAGGCTTCGTCAAGGGATTAGCAATGTTGCCATCAATGTGTACTCTACATATCTACACATCTCCTCGATCTATGATCTTTCGAATAAGATGGAAATGCCTAAGAATATGTTTGGATCTTTGATGAGGGTTCATTTTCTTGTGTAATGGCTCAATTATTATCACAACGGAGTTCTACAGCAGGTAATGCTAGGAACAACCCCTAGTTTAGATATGAACTTCTTGATCAGGACAACATCTTTTGCTACTTCACTAGCTGCAATATACTCAGACTCTATCGTAGAATCAACTACTGTGTCTTTCTTTGAAAATTTCTAGCTCACAACACCTCCGCTAAGACATAACACAAAATCCATTACGATCGTGAGTCATCCTTGTCAGTTTGAAAGATTGCATTAGTATAACCTTTTACACTAAGCTCTTCTTCACCTCCATAGACAAGAACTATATCCTTTGTTCTTCTCAAGTAATTAAGGATATTTTCAACTACAACCTAGTGATTTTCACCAGGGTTTCTCTGATACCGATTCATTATGCTCAAAGCATACAATACACTTGGTCGAGTACATATCATGGTATACATGATAGAACCAATAGCCGAAGCATATGGAATCTTACTCATTCGTTCCCTCTCTTGTGGGCTTGAAGGACACATTTCCTTCGAAAGAGAAACACCATGTCTCATAGGCAAGAATCATTTCTTGGATTCTTCCATACTAAACCTTTCATCACTTTGTCTATATATGTACTTTGACTCAAAACTAGAAGCCGTCTAGATCTATCTCTATATATCTGAACTCCTAAGATGTAAGCTACTTCACCCAAATCTTGCATAGAAAAGAAACAACATAACCAAGTCTTAACAGACTGTAAAGCAGGTATATCATTTCCTATGATAAGTATGTCATCTACATACAAGACTAGGAAATAAACAATGCTCCCACTATTCTTCTTATAAGCACAAGGTTCATCTTCGTTTATGATAAAACTGAATTCTTTAGTCCATAAATATACCTTTGTAGCTTGCAAACCTTTCCAACATTTCCTGGAGTTACAAAACCTTATGGTTGTGTAATATACACATCCTCTTTGAGTTTTCCATTAAGGAAAGTGGTTTTGACGTCTATTTTCCATATTTATAATCATGCAATGCATTTATTACTAGAAAAATCCAGATGGATTTAAACATAGCTACAGGAGAAAATGTTTCTCCATAGTCTACAACATGAACTTGTCGAAAACCTTTAATGACTAATCACGCTTTATATGTTTGTACATTACCGTCCATCTTAGCTTTTTTCTTAAAACCCCATTTACATCCTACAGGTTTAACCCCTTGAGGTGGTTCAACCAAATTCCATACTTGGTTTACTGATATGGAATCCATCACAGATCTCATGGCCTCAAGCCATTTCTTAGAGTCTGGGCCTGATACTGCTTCCTTATAAGTTCTAGGCTCATCTTGATCCATATGAAGAACATCTCCATGTGTGGTAATGAGAAATCCACATCTCTCAGGTACACGGTGTTCTCTTGTAAATCTTCGCAGTGCTTGTGTTACTAAATAGGTTGAATGTTCCTCAACAACTTATAAAACATGCTCAACGTCAAATTCATTGATTTTTTGTTATGGAACTTCTCAAATTTCAACATTTTTACCTTTTTTTTTCTTTGAGAGAAATTCTCTTTCGAGAACATTTTTTTATCGTTAGGGTTAAAGAAAAATATCCTTTAGTTTCTTTAGGATATCCAAGAAATATACACTTATGAGATTTAGGTTCAATCTTTGTAGACATATGATGTTTGACATAAGCTTGACTAACCCAAATCTTCATAAAAGGCATACTAGGATGCTTACTAGTCCATATATATGGTGTCTTTTGAACATATTTAGATAAAACACGATTTAGTGTGAAAGCGGCTGTTTCAAGTGGATGTCCCCAAAAAGAAGTCGAAAGATCACTATGACTCATCATTGATCAAACCATGTCTAGATATGTTTGATTCTTTCTCTTGGAAACTCCATTCCACTGTGCCAGGTGGCGTAAATTGTGAGACAACCCTACATTCTTTTAGGACTCATCAAACTCTATGCTCAAGTATTCTCCACCTCGATCTGATCGAAGTGCCTTAATACTATTGCCTAATTGATTTTGAACTTTATTTTTAAACTCTTTAAACTTTCTAAAGCTTCAAATTTTTAGCGCATAAGATAATATACCCATATCGACTGAAGTCATCAATAAACGTAATGAAGTATTGAAATCCACCTCTGGCTTTTGTATTCATTGGCCTACATCACTATGTTTTAATCCCAATAAATCACTTGCTCGTTCACCTTTACTATTAAATGAAACTTTAGTTGTTTTTGCTAATAATCAAGATTCACATACATCAAATTGTTCGAAAACAAATGAATCTAAGAATTCATCTTTATAGAGCTTTGATATGCGTTTCTCACTTATATGGCCTAAACGACAATGCAATAGATAAGTTTTATTTGAGTCATTTGTTTTTGATATTTTAGTATTTATGTTATATATGGTATTTTCTTGATTTAAAATATATAGATCATTAATTAATTATGCCGAACCATAAAAACATTATCGAGATAAAAAGAACAACAATTATTCTTAGTAATAATATAAAAACAAATCTTGTCCAAACAAGAAATAGAAATGGTGGCTTGGGCTTATCATTACCCTTAGGCTTGGCCACTTTCTTGTTATATCCATTTCCTTTGTCCTTGCAAATCATCAGAATGGGCTTAGGTCCAGCCTTATTCATGTTACTTTCAGCAGTTCGTAACATGCCTAGTAGCTGTAATAAAGTCTTATTAATTTCATTCATATTGAAATTAAGAACAAATTGGTTAAAGATATCTGGTAACGATTATAGGATAGCATCTGTAGCCAATTCAACTTTGAGAGGAAATCCCATATTTTCCAACGTTTGGATGTAGCCCATCATCTTGATGACATGAGCTCCTATAGGAGATCCCTATGCCATTTTACATTGAAACAGAGCTTTAGATGTCTCATACCTCTCTTGACGTACTTTCCCTTCATATATTTCTTTGAGATTTTAAATCATCTCATCAACCATGTCTTCATGTTGCTTCTGAAGATCAGGAGTCATAATGGCAAGCATTAGACAACCTACGTCTAACATATCATCCATATGTTTCTTAAATTTGTCTTTGACAGCTCTAGAAGCATTAGCCACCGGTTCATCAGGAACAAGTTCTTCAATGACATATTCCTTCCTTTCCAGTTTGAGAACTATTATCAAATTATGGAATCAGTCAAGGAAGTTTATTCCATTCAACTTCTCCTTTTGAAGGAGTGATCACAGTGATAAAGTGTTGTTTTTCATTAATCTACAACAATTGAAATATTTAAAGTAAGTAAATTTACCGAAAATTTTATAAATAGGTGTTTATTTACAAATTACTCCCACTATTTTATTCAAATTAAAACCCTTTAGTTTTAATTTCAGAAAAACATCTCGAAAGTTTTTCTAGTGAGTGAGGATCCATATTTCACCTTTTTCTTAAATCAACTTTGACTTTTCTTGGTTATTTAGCTAAGTAACACCTTACTAATTACATCTCATGTAACTCCTCCATTTGGTGAACAAATCTTTGTTTAAATCATCTCATGATTCATCCAAATAATTAACCTCTAGGTTTCTAATCCTATTAGAATAACCTAGCTAATTTATTACCAATATTTCAACCGACAAATATCACTTGCTTATTCTTCGCGTTTAACCAAGATAGATTTATGTGCCAATGCTTTAGCATTGTCCACACAATATCGATCAAAGTCTTAACAAGGGTAAATATTGGATGGTTATGCTAACTTAGATTATAAAGAGGGATTTTTTAAATTATCTAATTATTGTTAATATTAGGCCCTTTATTGATCTCATCAAGGTTCGTTCTTATTTTAGCATGTAAAGTGTCATTTGTTTTATCATATACATGACATATATAAACATTAAATAAAATATAATGGTTGTAGCCCAAAACAAAAACTAAGATAGCCCATCCTAAGCCAATGGGAGAACCAAGAATCCTAAATCCTAAATTGTTTCTCAAGCCCCATCTCGCCTTTAGTCGGTCCATTCATCTGCTTCTTTGTAACTTTAAGGGAATACAATTCAAGAAACTCATTTTACATACGAGAGAGTAAGATGAGAAGAAATACAATTGAAATATAGAAAGGAATGACACGCATGTCGTATTTAAAATTTACAACCATTGCAAATTAAAAGGGCTATAACCATGCACGTCAAACATCGTGAAAATCAAATATATCATATATATGTTATTATTTTTTAAATTACAAATATGGGCATACAATCTATGTTGCCTACGAAGGGGTCAAGGGGTGGGTCGGTCATAATTTTTGAAAAACAACACTTATTGTTTCTATGAAAAACCTCACGATTTGATAACATTTATCAACAAAATAGTGTTTTTTATATTGGAACAATCGTTGTTGCTCTGCCGAACGCGATCTGTTATCGCATACCCACCGATAAACATGTTAACAATTAACATATCAATATCATAAACTCTTGTGGCAACCAATATATGATTAACTCTTAATTAATGATTGTAAATTTAATAGATTAACATATTAATCATAACGATTATCAAATCGAACAATAATATCATACATATTCATCGAAAACGATAAAACTAAAACATGCATCTCATACATATTGTATCAACCAAGAATTTAACCCGAATTCAGGTTATACAAGTGGCTATGATGTCACCGTTGTGATCGTCAGCGCACTTATGGTGCATCGGAAACGAAAACATGACAGTCTCACCAGCGATCCAAGTACGTTAAATATGAAACCAGGAGGAAGAGATGTGATTTCTTACATTGGGTTCCTTGAAAATCAACAATACAACATCGACTAATGGAAATCAATAACAATTCTAATCATAGCCTCCACGAAAATTCGTCTTTACCTCTACTTAGTTCACCCGGTTGAATAGGTTTTAAGAGAAAAACCTTTTCTAAAAGGGTTCTAGGAATTTCAGGATATTTCAAAAGACATAAAAACGGTTCTTAGACCAATATATCCCTTATATATGTGTCGCCCTAGCTATTAGGGCTTTTTAAAAATTCCGAATTTAATTGGGATATAATTACTTTAATTATATTATTAAATATGATATTATTGTGCAATTAAAATTACTCATATATATATACATGTATATTATTATTAAATACACAATTTATTCATGTACAATCAAATTGTACATATATGACACGTTTATGAGTTGCTCTCTTTTCAACCACTTGGTGCGATCCTATAGGTTCCTGTAACATTAGTAGTAATAATTAGAGCTATTATAATATTACAAACAATGAATGACATCTAGCAATATGTCATTGTTACCTAAGTTACGGAAAGTTATGGTTCGACATAACATGTCAGTGACTAACTCTTTTAATGTATTATATCATTTTGTTCTTTATATCTAGAATTGACACAAGTCTTGGAACAATCACACTTGTGTAGCCCATTTATTATTTCTTGATATCTAGAGTAAACTATAATAAACAAATAACTTGTAATATATCATATCAACTTATACTAGCATGGTCATGCATTTCGAGTCTCACTCAATCAAGTGGCATGTGATATATTTCCTATTAAGTAGGAAGGACAAACACTATCTCGGTCATTCACGACCCGCTACATATATCGTGATATGTTCAATGTAAGTCTTTATAGTGCAAACATTTATAGAGCATGCTTAACTTTATCAAAACATGCAACTATATTTCGAGATTGTAGTGATCTCAAGTCTAAGGATTATACATATAGTTGTCACTATGAGCAATATCGTGACCATCACATAATAATCCAATACATAAGCTCATAGCAGGTCAATCCAATATACCGTTCTCTGATAATATATTCATGTATTAATTTTGACATCTCTATGTCAATGACAACTATTTGTCAATAATACCATGTTAGCCTTAAGCATATTATTATTGTCCATACTCATATAATACTTGACTAAAGATCTTTTAATAATAATCACATTATTATACTGACATTATTATCTTTAATATTATTCGATGCACATAAATACAATAAAAGAAAATAACGGTAATTCTTTTATTTGATAAATACGGTAAATAAAACATGTCAATACAATCATCATATGATTGGTCTTTGAGCATACTCCAACATTTGATACTAGCCATTCATGAGACCGATGCAAAACTCTGAAACAGCAGGTCCGATTATATGCTAGAATCGTTGGTAAAAAAATAGCCCCATACTGTCTTCCCTCGATGCATTAAGAGGTCCCATTGCCTTCACTGCCTTGAACACTTCCTCATGAGTGAATTCCCGTGTCAGCCTTGCATTCATCTCTGTCGTGATATAAGGGACAATCTCTTCCAAAACTTCGTTTCAATCGTGTTGCCACTGGAGGAAAATAACTCTTGAAAATAATTTATGACGCACTCCTCAATGGCTTTATCCCTTTCAAACGTGCCAACCCCCTCAGCCTCCACCACCTGCATTTTATTTCGCTTCTTACGTGCAGTCGCAAATCGATGGAAGAAGGTAGTGTTCTTATCACCTTTCTGAAGCTAGTTTGCACGAGCCCGTTGTTCCCAATAAATCTTCGCATTGTCATCCTCCATATTCATATGAAGCTTCACATCCATAATATCTTCAAGAACCTCATCAATCGACTATATCTCCAGAAGGCCTCTCAACTTTAGTCGCAATTGTTCACTTTTGATCCATTGTTCACGTCGCAGAGTTTTTAACCACCTGTCCAAACCTCTGTACACTATTGCAAGTTTAGCGTTCAAAGAACCTGTGGAAGAACTCCATAAACTTTTAACTTATTCCACTCAGTGTAGACATCAATTTTTTTCATTTAAGTTTATTATTATTATTAAAATTACTATTATTATTATTATTATTATAATTATTATTATATATTATTTATTAAATATTACAAAGCCCATTTACAACCCGGTTACATCCAGGCCCAAACATGACCCAAAACCCTTTTAGGGTTATCAGAATCTTCTCTCAGCAGCCTTAGCTCATCACCGTTGGATCTGGCTTTGATCCAACGGTCTCCAGATGCTTCCGGTTTGAAACCCTAGGGTATCATAACCCTAGGGACCACGCGGCGCCACCTCTTCCAGGTGTCTCATCTCGCCGTTACCGACGCTTCAGTACTGCCACGACGCCTCCGACGAACATTCCAGAAGCTCTGCTGCCACGACTCTGACCGTCCACGTCGCAGCTATGGGGTGAGTCACCACATAGTTTGGTGACTCACCGAAGCTTCCCTCTCGGGACCGGTCCGACGAGAGCCTCGGTGGTGGCTATAAAAGCCACCACACCTGCAAGAAAGAGGGGGACAGAGAGCAACCAAGATACAAACAGAGGAAAACGGACAGAAAAAAAAAAGGGAAAAAAGAAAAAACAGCCAACGGAAGACAACAACACCAACAGCAAGCAATCCAACCACCATAAAACACCAAAATAACGAGATAAAAATCAAAGAAACCTTACCGAGGAAAGCCAAACCACCACGCGCCTCCACGCTCCACCACAAACCTTCGAAAACCGAAGGTATTTTTATAGATTTGCTCTGATTGAGAGCTTTTTAAGGGAAACAAATACCGGAATCGTCATTAGGACGATCCGATCTATGTTGTGGTATAAAGTTTGATTTTCCGGCCACCGGAGGCGGTGGCCGGCGGTGAGGTTGGCGGTGGCTATTGTCGCCAGAATTCCCTCCGGTGAGGGAATTAAGAGAGAAAGAGAGAGAGCTTCTTCTCTCGTTTTGAGAGAAGAAGAAAAAGGAGAACAATGAGGCTGCTGGCCCTTCGGGCCAGCTATGAAGGGGTATATACCCCTTCCCGAACGACGTCGTTTTGGGAAGGGTATATGCGTAATTTACTTGTATGGCTAAACCTCTTCCGTAGCTATCTAAGTTTTGTAATTATTCATTTTAGTCACTAAACCTAATTTTTGAATGTTCTAATTCAGTATTCGAATGTTATTTTATTACATTTTAGTCCTTACCAGTATTAAATAATATATTTAGGATAAATATCACATTTAGTCCCTAATAATTTTAATATTTTTATTTTAATCACTGATTAAATAATTAATGGCTAATTACACTACTAGGATTTATATTTTATGATGACTCTAGCCATGTCTCTTAAATATTTATATTTTATAATTTGATCATTAAATTTTATATGATCTTAATTTTAACCATAAGTTTTTATTATTTTTACATTTTAAGTTCATATTTATGAATATGATTCAATAGTTTTAATATTATTACTTTTATTTTCTTTCATTTTAATTATTATTATTTTATTTTATTATTACTTTTGATATATGTTTAAATTATTATCTTCATGATTATTTTATTATTATTATTAAAATATATAAATATATATATAATAGTTATTTATTTATTCTATTTTTTTTATTAAATAAAAATACTATTTTATAAATTTAATTTTATAAATTACTTTTAAGAAAAAATAAAACATATTTTGATATGTATTTATTTTTTAAATATCTAAGAAAAGAACTGTCTTAAAATACCTAGAAGTCCTTTTCTGATATTATTAAATAAATAAATGTCCTATTTTTTTATAAATCATATATTAATATATTTTAATTATTTTTAGATAAATGTTTTATTAACATTTATTTATTTATTAATATTAAGAAAGGAGCTGTCTTAAAGCAACTAGAAGCCCTTTTCTGATATTTCTAAGTAAATAAATATCTTATTATAAAAATAAAGATATATATTATATATTTTATTTAAAATTATAATAATAAATTTAAATTAAATAGGATTATAAATTAAATATATTTTGAATTTTTAAATTTCCAATAATAGAGACAATTTACAATTAAAAAGTACCAATTTTGGGCGTTGTAGGGGTGCTAATCCTTCCCTAAACGTAACCGACCACGAATCCCTTTTATTAATAAAAAGAATGAATTTTTGGTTAAACGCAGATCAGTTTATCTTTTAACTGATGTTTTCTTAAAAACTCTTTTAAAAGATGATTTTTAGGTATTCGACCTACCTGACCCAAAAGGCCGATGGCGACTCCAAATTATTTTTTAAAAAAATATTTATTCACATCATTTTTCCCGCCAAGTAAAATATTTCGTGCCCGGACAAAAACCGGTTACGACAGCTTGGCGACTCTGCTGGGGACCTGTCAAACTTTAAAATCAATTATAAATTGTCTCTATTAATTAGAAATTAAAAATTCATTTATTTAATTTTTAATTCTTTTCTTTCAAATTTTTTATTATTTTTATATTAATATTGTTTTTTTATTCAGGTATTAATTATTTTATTTATCTGTTAGAGGTTTGAATATTTCTCCTCACACACAACACTTGCATTGCATAATATAAAGCTCTATAATTGAGCTTGTCCCTTTTAAGTGGGAGTGAAAGCGACGTCTTCGTGAGAATTTATTCTCCGTGTCAGACCTAGCAAGTAACTTTCGGGGTTCATATGCTTTATGTCTTCGTGAGAATTTATTCTCCGTGTTAGTCATAGAGAAATGTATCCCCTCGAATTGAACTCGGTCCGTTTAAGTCTGTAATGGACTAGGATTGAGGGTTTGACAGCCCAAGGGGGCATCAACAAGAACAATTCGAGTACCTTTACTCCTAGAACTGAAACTCTGCATATAATGAACCCTAGAACTTCTCCTAATCTAAGACAGTACTGAACCTCTGTTTATAGGTGTATACAAAGGAGAAATAAGCTCTAGTTTTTAATTTATTATTATTTTTTCTCCCTGAATAAATGCATGCGAACTAGAAATCATGCGATTAGGTTAATTTTTCCAAACAAAGCATGGAACTAGAAAGCATGAGGTTAAGATTTATTATATACCATGATAAATAAATTTTTTCTTTCAATTAGTTGGTATTAACCATTTTATTTTTTTTCTTATTTTCCCATGTATGTTATTTTTGCTCTAATTTGTTTAAATTATTTTCTTTTGTTTGCATTGCATGATCATGACCAAAAGGTGTTAACTGAAAAGACTATTCATCAAATTAGAAAGAAATCATAAATGGACAAAAAGTTTTATGATCGAACAAAATATGACGCGGCCAAGAAAAGACATCCTGAGGGAACTCTGAAGATAGAGAAGAGCTATGCACCCAAAGATCGTATGACCATTAAGGAGCAAGAGGAGATACGAGAAATAAGAGAGCAGATGTCCAAGATGATGGATAGAATATCTGTGTTGGCCAAAGGAAAAGAGATTCCAGCACAGAAAGAGAGAGAGCTCAATGAACCTAACTCTGCAGTTTCAGATACGCAAGGGATTTCGATTCCTAACCAATTAGAGAAATTACAGACAGTCATCATTCGTATTCACAAATCGTATGGAGATACCAAAGAAATGGTGACAACCGTACAAGCTCCCAGAGAAGAGAAGAAATCATGTAATCAGAAATCATCAAAGTTTGGTCTGCTCCCGATGTCTAAAACTCAGGTTCAATCCAAGACAAAAGGTGGTTCTCATCTTGATACTATCCCCATATCATATAAAGAGTTGTATGAAAAGCTACTTGAAGCACGAGAAGTGGATCCATATTATATAAAACCGTTCCAACCTCCGTATCCAAATTGGTATGATATCAATGTTCATTGTGAATATCATGCCGGAGCTCAAGGACATACCATCGAGAATTGTTTTGCCTTCAAACGCCGAGTCCAAAGTCTTTTGGATCATGGAACCTTACAATTTATGGTAAATGATCAACCTAGTTTGGTAACTAAGGGTCCTGATAGATTAATACCAAAAGTCTTCAAAGGTAAGAATATCAGTAGGGGCGCCCAGAGAAGAAGATTTGCTGAGGTTTGAAGCTCAAATACGTCATTTGAAGATTGAAAATGATAAATTGAGCACCAAAATGGAAACCATACATGAAGACTTCCAGAAGGTCAGTCAAGCTTTTCAAAATGCTGGTATAGGAAACACCCCAGAAGAGTGGATATCAGGGTCTAAACTAAAAAAGAGTTGCAGCATACATGAAGATATTCTCCAAAAACTTTTTATGTTCTCTCGCAAAGGAAAATGATCAACTCCAAGAATTAACATAGGAGATGAAAGAACACCAGAATGTCATGGAAGAAGCTGCAGTCCATACAAGCAATATGGCCCATAAGCTGATAATCTAACTTGGTTTTAGAGAAGAAAATGGGAAAGTTATTCCCTATATGTAAAGTTTGTTGAAGTTAGGATTAAAAGTTGTCCCCTACATGTAAAAGTTTTGTTTGATGTACTGAAGCTTTTTTGTTCAATGAAATCTGTTCTAAGATGATCACTCTTAAGTAACACCTTTTCATACATGCATTTACATTTTGTATCTGTGCATTTTCATTTTGTATTTTTATATCTTTGAATTGCACATTTTGCATTCTTATTTTTCATTTATGCATTTTTCACATTTTTATTTAAGTACTGTCATGTACTTTAATTATAAAAACATATAAATAATTCAAGAAAGGTTTCTGTAACAGTAAAAACCAAGATCATTCATTTATTTTACTGTACCATCATCATGAAAACAATGGAGCAATCTTATGAAGGACTACAAGACCATTGGCCAGAACCATTGACAGGGTTACCTCGGGATACAAGGAAAGAAGTTTCAGATTCAGTACCAGATGGATCAGATCAAATTATCCAGAGAATGGAATCTGATAAAGAAGATACAACTGCTATAGAGAAATCGTGCTATCAGATTGAAGAGTCGAGAAAGATAACATACCCTGGGGCATCCCACTCAAACCCAAAGAATAGCCTCATTAATTATTCACAATATGAGGAGAAAGTCAAGAGAACAGAGAAAGCAATCAGAAACATGAAAGATGTTAGTGCCTACCACAAAGAATTAGAAGCAAGAGAGCTTAGCTTAGTTCCAGATTTGATTATTCCCCATGAATTCAAAATGCCTGATTTTGAGAAATATGATGGCACCAGTTGTCCCTTAATCCATTTGAAAATGTTTTGCAGAAAAATGGGAGGATATTTAAATTCTGATGACCTGTTAATTCACTCTTTCCATGATAGTCTTGTTGGCCCAACAGTAGTCTGGTACAATCAGTTGACCCAAGAACAGATCAAGAGATGGGTAGATCTAGCTGATGCATTTTTGAGACAATATCGGTATATTAAAGGCCTAGCTCCAACACGTATGGATCTTCGAAGAGTAAAGAAGAAAACCAATGAAAGATTTCAAGAATATGCCCTAAGATGGAGAGGAGTGGCAGCACAAGTTCAACCTCCCATGTTAGAAGAAGAGATATCACGTATGTTTCGTGATTCCCTTCCCGCTCCTTTCCGCGAGTTGATGCATGCAAATCCGACAAAGGAATTCGAGAATCTTGTGACAACTGGAGTTTTAATTGAGAATGTAATCAATGAAGAAAACTCAAAAGTCATATCTAAGAGCCCGATTGATCAGAAAACAAAAGATGATGATGTAAATGTATGTCGTATCCAAAATCCCCGCAACTGCAAAAGAAAAAGAGAAAGTAACTGTTCGGATCGACCAAAGAAAGTCATGCGATCAAGAAAAACTTTGGAAGTGTTCCAAACTTCCATTTCAGATTTGTATCCTCATTTGGTTAAAGGTCAATACATCACACCAAGACCAACTAAAGTGATATCAAACCCTTCTGCTCATAGCTATGATCAAGATAGTGTTTGTAATTTCCACTTGGGGGTAAAAGGGCATTCTACAGGCAATTGTAGGCCATTGTTAAAAGAAATTGAGATGCTTGTTGATAAAGGGGTTTTGACACAAGAAATGATCAAGAAATGGGGAGCAAATGAAGAAAAGAACCCTGATCCTATTACATACCATTATAGGAGTAATGAGGCATAATAAAATAAATAAGTGGAAGTGTTATCTACCACTGTAGTACTTTCTATTTTCAGCATCTTGTTTGAACTTGTTTTTGTTCCTTTCTCCGCTTTTTGTGCAATAAATAAATGTGTGTTGCTTTTATGGTTATGAGTAAGGAATCAAGTTTTAATTTTGAGATTATTGAGTATCAAGTATATTAAATATTATTTTAATTTATCAAGAGTTATAGATCTATTGGCAAGTGATAAAATTATATCTTCCATATCCCATCCAACAACAATTACTTAACCCTTACCAAAACCAAATCTTGACACTACATTTATCTGAGTATCTGAAGTAATGTCTCTACCTGTTTTTACACCTACTCCAGATGTTTACCTTTTTGGGTATAGTTGATTGATGATACTACATTCCACCATATATACGACTTCAAAAGTCACACATTTGTCTTTTCGAACACAAAACCATCATAAACCAAAAGACCTCAAAAGAACCAAAATTTCAATTATCCGTGAATCTGACTGTAAGAAGAGACGAGATGAGGTATCATAGACCAACTCATTGATGATAATTTCGAGTGATTAGGGCATACTCAAGAAGAAGGGAAAATGATTGATTGAAATAAATATATCATGCATTAATTACATTTTTCATGTAAGTAAAATTAATCTTGAATATTTATCCCCCTGGAGATACCTCTTTTTACAAAGGTTTCTGTGTATGAGATGATGAATGGCATTGTTTCATTTATCCTTTAATATATATATATATATCCTTTGTTGTCCCCATTTGAGCCTGAATAATTTTTCTTCTAATTCAACCCTAACCAAGGATCACCCTCTACATTGGAGGGTAGGGTAAAGGATATTGGCTCACAAGAATAAAGATTGTCAATACAGTTTTATTATGAAGACAAGTTTCCATGAAGTCATGAAAGTTTTGAACTACAAAGTATGTCAAATACAGAGTGCTTGAAGATCAATCCAATCAAGAATAATGGAAAACCTCCAAAATGCAAAAGGAAAAGGATGTGCTCAAAGCAATTGAAGTATTATACTCATCCAACAAAGAAAGAAGACAAAAAAAAGAAGAAGAAAAAGGAAAATTGAATCAAGATGGGTGACTTATTGAGCCTCAAGTTACAAGGTTGATCAAGTACAAACAAGAAGAGCAAGAAATGCTTAAGATATGAGAAAATAGAAATGAATCCAAAATTTGGCAGTCTAGAGGGATCCAGATGATGGAAAAATCCCCAACAAAGCATATCCAAGTTAAGCAAGGCAAGATTGATGGCATCAAAATGAATTGATCCTTGGTTTGATTACCCTTAAACACTTATTTGGGGCCTTTTTATCCCTTTCTTTCGTAACCATAAGCCATGGCCTACATTACGTACCTGAAAAGTCCATTCTAATCATACATAGATTTCTAAGTAAAAGATGATATCTTTAGAATTCATTCCGCCTTCCAAGATTGATTTTTATTTGCAAAAATTATTTTTTTAAAATCTTTACTGCATGTTATGAAAAATGATAAAGGGGGGGTTCAAGATGTAAATTTTTAAATAACATCTTGAAACCAAAGGTGGATTCAAGTTGAAAACCTGAAAAGGCGGCTCGAATATTGAATGGTGCAACAAACGACATAAGAGATGATCTTAAATGAAGCACCGCACATCCCAAAAGACGTTCCTGAGATTCTGGAATCAAGAAGTATCTCTACAAGATGAGCATAACAACTATTTCTTCAAGTTAGTGGAAGCCCGAAGCGACATACTAAACCAACTTGAAAGAATCTACTTTACCAAAATCCACCCACACCTCAAATCAGTCAATAATTTTGACACTTGCCATAGGACTATTATTTTTGAATGATTTAAAAGTGTAGTTGATTTATTTGATATTTATTAAACTCATTGTTTATGATCTGATTCTATTGTGAACCTAAGAAGGGCAATACTTTGTAAAAGTCTTTCATTCTTCAATAAACAAAGGAGGAAAAAACATTTTCAAACAGGACAGTCTCAAATGAGGAAGGTCCTTGAAGCAATTGTTGTTTATTCTACCTCTGTTGTAGAAAAAGAATGAACGAGGCCAGAATAATGAAGCACTTCACATTTTTGAAGGCAAGTGGTCCAAGAAGCCAGAAAGTCTGGAGAATTGAACTTGTGACACTCCCCTATGACATTATTAGCTGCTCATCAAGAAAGATTATCGTTTATCTCCTGTTGAGGTCGATAAGCATCACCAGACAAATTACTTTCCCCAGTCATTAATCCATGTTTCTGGAAGATTACATCACAGAGATATAGGTCCCAGTAAGATGTATTATGGGAATGAACAAGTCAATACTTGCACTCTGGTTATACCGTGATGTTGGCTCAAGTCTTGATACATCATTGATACTTCTTCTATGCCGATCACTTTCTTTGTCAAGATGATACCCATTATGTCCTTCAAAAGATTGCTGAATTTGAATTTGAGGACTTATGGCACAGAATAAGACATTGGAACAAATTCTACATTTGTATGCCGTACAGGATTCCAAAAGTTGAGATAACCAGTTTTACCATCAAATAAACCTTTCCATGGTTAGGGAAGAGTGGGATAAGACAGTGTGTATTTTGGAGCAGCAGAAGAGACAGTCATTGTGGTAGTCATTGTAAGAAAATGCACCAGCAAAAATCTTCTATTGTATCCTGATGATGTTTATTTCTTCCAGTAAGGTTGTTACATTCGATGTCACCGACAACAAGGTCGAATTCGACAAATCTACTCATCAATTGCTCCAACCAATCATCATTCAGTTCTTGCACATCTGTTTTCAAAAATATGCCAAGACAGTAGAAGACAGCCTCTGCATTATTGATCCCAGAAGAAAAAAGAGACAGGACATTGATATCACCAGAGAACATGTCTCTAGCAGCTCCTTATATATGGTTTTTAGGGAAACCTAGAAGCATTTCTACCTCATCAGGTTCAAGTGAAGCAACTTTATTTCTTCCAACCCATACCAGATTACATTTTCGGCACTCATCAAGAGCATACTTCTGGACACTCGAAGGTAGCTCATCGTCATAAGCTTCAAGAGCCTTACAGATCCTTTCTGTCAATCTGGAACTTCTTGTACATGTTTGTAAGTAGTTCAACTTTGTTCTTGGATCCCATGAAGACTATCATTTCTTTGTCAATGGAAAAATATCATGTATAGTGCATGGAGAAAACAAGATAAGAGGAAATCTGTTCTCAATTGGCAGATTATGAATATAGCCTATTTTCAGTGTAACAGCATGAAAATGC
Source organism: Hibiscus syriacus (assembly GCF_006381635.1). NCBI lineage: Eukaryota > Viridiplantae > Streptophyta > Magnoliopsida > Malvales > Malvaceae > Hibiscus > Hibiscus syriacus. Next base: position 481,345 of record NW_024062339.1, on the reverse strand, counting down.
TTCGAATCTACAAATTCTGGCTATACATCGAATAAGTACTGTGATATTCCAGTCCAAACATTAACTGGAGCAAGTTCCACGTTCTCATAGTAGAAATAAGGAGACCCATAGCATCTTCTGGAAGTGTTCTTTGAGTTATCTGATATGGTTTGGTATGAACCACAGAACCAGTTATTAAATTTGGAAGAGGAATGTGCTGATAGCATCTTCTGGAAATGTTCTTTGAGTTATCTGATCTGGTTTGGTATGAACCACATGAACTAGTTATTGAATTTGGAAGAGGAATGTGCTGATAGCATCTTCTGGAAATGTTCTTTGAGTTATCTGATCTGGTTTGGTATGAACCACAAAACCAATCATTGAATTTGGAAGATGAATGTGCTCATAGCATCTTCTGGAAGTGTTCTTTGAATTATCTGATCTGGTTTGGTATGAAACCACATAATCAATCATTGAATTTGGAAGATGAATTTGCTCATAGGAGGAAGAGGAATGTGCCAATAGCATCTTCTGGAAGTGTTCTTTGAATTATCTGATATGATTCGGTAGGAACCCCAGAACCGATCATTGGAATTGAAAGATAAACTGCATGATCATCTTCATTAAGAAGCTTCTTTTCAAGCTTCCTTTTCTTATTCCTTTCCCACAAATCATAGCCCAAGTTTCGCCTTTGCTTGTAATTGGAATCATTGCATAATGGCTTCCTATCTTCTACCATAAGAAGTGCATCAGTAACCTTAGCCATTTGATCAGCACATATAAAATCTGTCAACTCTGTAAGTGATGAATCTGGATCACATCTCTCCATGGCTATTGAAGCTTCAGCCTCTGAGAATCACATTTTTGTCAAGCATAACAGTTTACTCTCCTCATCAGAATCAGAATTCATGATTTCCTCGGTATCAGAAAGAACTATCAATATCTGTGAAATCATCCTGAAAGATCGCTTCATAACCAGATGAGTTGTTATCAGAATCAACATGTTGCATGGGTGCGGATTTTTGATGAGCTTGTACCACTGTAAATGTAGTCTTGTTATTGCATCAGATTACTGTTTTCATAAATTGGTTTCTCTCCCACATAAAAGTATATTTCAGAGATGGCTTTCACTGAAAGATGATAAGCCACTGTGTCAGCCTGGAACGGATTACCAAGCTATTTTTACTTCACTGTCTGACTAAATTCCTCCATATACAGAAAACGGTCACCTCATTCAGAAGACACATATCTCAGACATTTCTGTTAGAATGATTGAATACTTCTTAAGTTTGTGATAACATGAAGAGAATTTCAGTTACTTGATAACACTACTGTTTAGTGACACCAGAATGAGAGTATTCAAGATAAATAGATTTGGGGCACGAATAAAGCTACAAGTACCTACAACAATTCATTGTCAAAATTGGACCTCGTGGGGATCATGACATTCCAGTCAAACAGAGATTGAAAGTGAATCAGATAAATCTAGAAGGATATCTTGAGGGCCCATTTCAACCAGAAATAGAATATTGGGGCATTTTGAAGGCTCACAGCAATATGAATATTTGGGCATTCTTGGAGGCTCATCTCAACAAGAAGTAATGTTGAGCACATTTTTAACATCTGTATCAGCAAATATTGGGACATTTTAAAGCTCACTTCAGACAGATCCATATGGGGTATTTTGAAGACTCAGATTAACAAGAAGCAAATATTGGGGCATGCTGAAAACCCATTTCAGCCAGAATCAGAACTGTTGATGCATTTTGAACACTTGTATTAGCCAATGGCGGGGCATGCTGAAGACCCACAATATCCTGTGTAAAGATCATTGACTTGAACAAATATTTCCAATGAGACAGAAAGATATGAAGAATGAAAATGGTGAAACATTGACAGTCGAGCTGACTATACATAATTGCTTCGTTTATCAGGCAATTACATTATGATCATGATGTTGAATAAATGTTTACTCAGCAAGTATGTTTTCAAATACCTAATCTTCTTAACTATATGTCACATGATAGTATGTTTTTTGTTAAGCTACATTACGGTTACAAGAATAAAGATTATCCCCAGGCAGACCACTCGATCCAGGGTTCAGTTCCTTAAGATCTCAGCATTGAATTTGGCCTTCTGTGTGTCGGTAATAACTGAAAATATTTCTTTGAGATTCCTAGCAAATAGTTTTAAACATACTATTGAGATTATAAAACTGTTTTTCACATCAGTTTTTGCTTCCTTGATGACATTGAAAAGGGAGACTCGACTCTCACTGTTATTCCCGTTGTTATTTGGGATCATCATTGCTAGCCAAGATGAACTGAGTTTTCATCTATTTTGATTTTATCATTTGTATTTCATCCCTAGCTGCAAAGATTCCACGGATATCTTTCTGTACATTGATCCTACAGTTGATGTGTTGCTACTTCCTACAAAGATCATTATAGAAGAAAATGTGATCAGTATCACATTTGTCTTTACCCAAGATGATATCAAGATCTGTTAGTGTCTCCTATTCAATTCGACACCAGCATATATTGTGAATTTGACCAACTTTTTGGTCATACCAACATTACACTTGAATCCCCACTGAGTTTGTGTTCTCAAATTGTCTTGTGACATTATTCAAAAGCTTTGGACACTAGGCAAAGAGGTTCAATGTTTGAGAACATCTGAGCAGAAGCCACAAAAAAATGAATGTGTTGTCAAATGTTTTACGAACATCTGAACAGAAACCACAGGAAAGGATGAATGTGTTGTCAAATGTTTTACGAACATCTGAGCAGAAGCCACAGGCAAGGATGAATGCACTGTTAAATGTTTTACAAACCTGTTATTCTGATGCTGAACCAATGTTACGATCATATGGTTTCCATTTATTGATCCAAGATGAAGTTTGTCTTCTTCAACCCCAAGATTAAAAGTGAGATATAATGAAGATTTCTTTCCAAGGAAAGCTGAAATTTTTGACAATAAGAAACTAGTTAAATATGGAGACATATTATATGGTCCAAGTTGCTTTGTTCGAGATCCAATTAGATGTGGAGACATGAAAGGAATTGGAATAAATCCTCCTTGTGATATGTTTCAAGAGTTAAGTTAGAACAGACTCTACTCTCTTAATTACTCCCTGCTGAGTCAGGCATATCTACATCTACGCTCTTCAAAGATGATAGATTCTCTTTATAAAGATGACAGATTCTCTTTTCAAAGATGAAAACTTTATGGGATTTCTACACAAGTCCAAACAAATAAAGTTGGTTTTATCCAAGACAAAATGGGGCATTAAGGTCATAATTCTGACTACGACAAGAGTTCCACAAATAAAACAATTCTTCTGATACTTTCATGAAGCAAAGAATACATAAAGATACAAGTTGATCAGATAGTTCTTCAGAAATGCAAGCTTGATAGCATAAGTTGCTACACTGATATCCAGAGTTGACCATGGCAATAAATGATGAAGTGGAGGAAAACCGAGTTCACCATTTTGAAGTCAAATGAAAATTGCATCAACATTCATGCATCATATTTAGACATTTGCAAAATAGGAGCATTTTCATTCATTTTATCCATGTTAAAATTTGACAGGAATTTCAAAGATTTTTAGCAAAGATATGAATTCATCATTCGATGATTCAGTATTTCCAGTTCGAGTTCATAATGAGAAGAACTCATCTGAAGAAGGAAGAAGAAATTCATAATGAGAAGAATTTATTCAACCTTTTGCTCAAATCCATCTCTTGATGGATCAACATTGCCAGTAAAAGTTCATAATGAGAAGAACTCATCTGAAGAAGGAAGAAGAAGTTCATAATGAGAAGAATTTGTTCAACCTTTTGTTTAAATTCATCATTCGATGATTCAGCATTACCAGATCGAGTTCATAATGAGAAGAACTTGTTCAACTTTTCGCTTGAATTCATCATTCGATGGATCAACTTTTCCAGAGAAAGTTCATAATGAGAAGAACTCATATGAAGAAGGAAGAAGAAATTCATAATGAGAAGAATTTGTTCAACCTTTTGCTCAAATCCATCACTTGATGGAGCAGCTTTTCCAGAGAAGTTCATAATGAGAAGAACTCATCTGAAGAAGGAAGAAGAAGTTCATAATAAGAAGAATTTGTTCAACTTTTTGCATAATTCTATCACAGAAGGAGATAGATTAGCATCAGCCTTTCTAGAGAAAGTTCATAATGAGAAGAACTCATCAAGAGCTTATTCAACCTTTTGAATGACTCTATCACAGGAAATAGGTCAACATCATCCCCAGCGGAAAGTTCATAATGAGAAGAACTCTTCTGAAGAAAGAGAAGAATTTATTCAACATCTCCATATTAATCAAGTGAAGAAGAGATGGATGCAATCCACAAGAATGAAAATTATCTTGAAATTGGGGCATGTTACCCAATCAACATGTTATCTTGAAAAGTAATGAGAAAACGATTTCCATAGTTTCTCATTCAATCTTTTCTGAAAATGAAATTGTTGAATAGTAAGAAAACAATTTCCATAGTTTCTTACTTAGTAAACTATTTCCCACATCTGTAAGTCCTTCAGTGCATGATGTTTCCAAAAAGCCTTCGGGAGCTTTTTGATGTTTTCAAAGCCTTCGGGTCATCTGTAAGTCCTCCAGTGCATGATGTTTCCAAAAAGCCTTCGGGAGCTTTTTGATGTTTTCAAAGCCTTCGGGTCATCTGTAAGTCCTTCAGTGCATGATGTTTCCAAAAAGCCGTCGGGAGCTTTTTGATGTTTCAAAGCCTTCGGGTCATCTGTAAGTCCTTCAGTGCATGATGTTTCCAAAAAGCCTTCGGGAGCTTTTTGATGTTTTCAAATCCTTCGGGTCATCTGTAAGTCCTTCAGTGCATGATGTTTCCAAAAGCCTTCAGGAGCTTTTTGATGTTTTCAAAGCCTTCGGTCATCTGTAAGTCCTCCAGTGCATGATGTTTCCAAAAAGCCTTCGGGAGCTTTTTGATGTTTTCAAAGCCTTCGGGTCATCTGTAAGTCCTCCAGTGCATGATGTTTCCAAAAAGCCTTCGGGAGCTTTTTGATGTTTTCAAAACCTTCGGGTCATCTGTAAGTCCTCCAGTGCATGATGTTTCCAAAAAGCCTTCGGGAGCTTTTTGATGTTTTCAAATCCTTCGGGTCATCTGTAAGTCCTTCAGTGCATGATGTTTCCAAAAAGCCTTCGGGAGCTTTTTGATGTTTTCAAAGCCTTCGGGTCATCTGTAATTCCTTCAGTGCATGATGTTTCCAAAAAGCCTTCGGGAGCTTTTTGATGTTTTCAAAGCCTTCGGGTCATCTGTAAGTCCTTCAGTGCATGATGTTTCCAAAAAGCCTTCGGGAGCTTTTTGATGTTTTCAAAAACCTTCGGGTCATCTGTAAGTCCTCCAGTGCATGATGTTTCCAAAAAGCCGTCGGGAGCTTTTTGATGTTTTCAAAGCCTTCGGGTCATCTGTAAGTCCTTCAGTGCATGATGTTTCCAAAAAGCCTTCGGGAGCTTTTTGATGTTTTCAAAACCTTCGGGTCATCTGTAAGTCCTTCAGTGCATGATGTTTTCAACGTTTCCATCCTGCTCAAACAAAAGCCAAATGAAAAAATTATTGTCTTTTTCGTCTTTGCTCTATTCTTGTTAACACAAGGATGAGCAAAGAGGGGCAGCTGTAGACATCAATTTTTTTCATTTAAGTTTATTATTATTATTAAAATTACTATTATTATTATTATTATTATAATTATTATTATATATTATTTATTAAATATTACAAAGCCCATTTACAACCCGGTTACATCCAGGCCCAAACATGACCCAAAACCCTTTTAGGGTTATCAGAATCTTCTCTCAGCCGCCTTAGCTCATCACCGTTGGATATGGCTTTGATCCAACGGTCTCCAGATGCTTCCGGTTTGAAACCCTAGGGTATCATAACCCTAGGGACCACGCGGCACCACCTCTTCCAGGTGTCTCATCTCGCCGTTGCCGACGCTTCAGTACTGCCACGACGCCTCCGACGAACATTCCAGAAGCTCTGCTGCCACGACTCTGACCGTCCACGTCGCAGCTATGGGGTGAGTCACCACATAGTTTGGTGACTCACCGAAGCTTCCCTCTCGGGACCGGTCCGACGAGAGCCTCGGTGGTGGCTATAAAATCCACCACACCTGCAAGAAAGAGGGGGACAGAGAGCAACCAAGATACAAACAGAGGAAAACGGACAGAAAAAAAAAGGGAAAAAAGAAAAAACAGCCAACGGAAGACAACAACACCAACAGCAAGCAATCCAACCACCATAAAACACCAAAATAACGAGATAAAAATCAAAAGAAACCTTACCGAGGAAAGCCAAACCACCACGCGCCTCCACGCTCCACCACAAACCTTCGAAAACCGAAGGTATTTTTATAGATTTGCTCTGATTGAGAGCTTTTTAAGGGAAACAAATACCGGAATCGTCATTAGGACGATCCGATCTATGTTGTGGTATAAAGTTTGATTTTCCGGCCACCGGAGGCGGTGGCCGGCGGTGAGGTTGGCGGTGGCTATCGGCGCCAGAATTCCCTCCGGTGAGGGAATTAAGAGAGAAAGGAGAGAGAGCTTCTTCTCTCGTTTTTGAGAGAAGAAGAAAAAGGAGAACAATGAGGCTGCTGGCCCTTCGGGCCAGCTATGAAGGGGTATATATACCCCTTCCCGAACGACGTCGTTTTGGGAAGGGGTATATGCGTAATTTACTTGTATGGCTAAACCTCTTCCGTAGCTATCTAAGTTTTGTAATTATTCATTTTAGTCACTAAACCTAATTTTTGAATGTTCTAATTCAGTATTCGAATGTTATTTTATTACATTTTAGTCCTTACCAGTATTAAATAATATATTTAGGATAAATATCACATTTAGTCCCTAATAATTTTAATATTTTTATTTTAATCACTGATTAAATAATTAATGGCTAATTACACTACTAGGATTTATATTTTATGATGACTCTAGCCATGTCTCTTAAATATTTATATTTTATAATTTGATCATTAAATTTTATATGATCTTAATTTTAACCATAAGTTTTATTATTTTTACATTTTAAGTTCATATATTTATGAATATGATTCAATAGTTTTAATATTATTACTTTTATTTTCTTTCATTTTAATTATTATTATTTTATTTTATTATTACTTTTGATATATGTTTAAATTATTATCTTCATGATTATTTTATTATTATTATTAAAATATATAAATATATATATAATAGTTATTTATTTATTCTATTTTTTTTATTAAATAAAAATACTATTTTATAAATTTAATTTTATAAATTACTTTTAAGAAAAAATAAAACATATTTTGATATGTATTTATTTTTTAAATATCTAAGAAAAGAACTGTCTTAAAATACCTAGAAGTCCTTTTCTGATATTATTAAATAAATAAATGTCCTATTTTTTTATAAATCATATATTATAATATATTTTAATTATTTTTAGATAAATGTTTTATTAACATTTATTTATTTATTAATATTAAGAAAGGAGTTGTCTTAAAGCAACTAAAAGCCCTTTTCTGATATTTCTAAGTAAATAAATATCTTATTTATAAAAATAAAGATATATATTAATATATTTTCTTTAAAATTATAATAATAAATTTAAATTAAATAGGATTATAAATTAAATATATTTTGAATTTTTAAATTTCCAATAATAGAGACAATTTATAATTAAAAAGTACCAATTTTGGGCGTTGTAGGGGTGCTAATCCTTCCCTAAACGTAACCGACCACGAATCCCTTTTTATTAATAAAAAAGAATGAATTTTTGGTTAAACGCAGATCAGTTTATCTTTTAACTGATGTTTTCTTAAAAACTCTTTTAAAAGATGATTTTTAGGTATTCGACCTACCTGACCCAAAAGGCCGATGGCGACTCCAAATTATAAAAAAAAAAATATTTATTCACATCATTTTTCCCGCCAAGTAAAATATTTCGTGCCCGGACAAAAACCGGTTACGACACTCAGGAATCCTCAAGTAGCCAAGATGCCTCAAACTTGAAATGCCAAAACCAACGATTTTGCAGCACGACTTGTTTGTAACGACAAGGGGCAGCGATCCGGCATAGAATGGACCAAGTGCTGAAGATCAAAATCTGGAAAGAGGTTCCACCAAGGAAAATTTGAAACACCATGATTAAAACGTTCCCAAATATTTGTTTCAGCTGGTCTTCCAATTTTCATGTAAACCACACACCAGTATAACCCACATCCTCAAGGCCACAATCACCAAGAGCCGAACGAAATTCCAGCATCTGCCTTTCACTGCGCAATCGACCACCCAACTTCTTACGTGAAAACATAATCTCGTTAAAATCCCCAAAAAACAAACTAAGGAAAATCCGGATAATCATCTAATTACCGAAGGATATTCCAAGATTCCATACGTCTGTTTTCCTCAGGAGCTCCGTAGAAACCTGTACATTTCCAATTCAAATCAGAATTTAAAGACATGTTTAAAGTGTTTAATTTGTAACTAAAATACCTAATCTTGACCAACGTTCAATATATACATGAATATTTAAACAAAACCATATATGAAACAAATATATATAATACCAGTAGCGTTAATATATATAATAATTAAAGTGAAATATCTACTATGCTATACTTGATGTAAATAATACTAATATGAAGGTTAAATCTCATTTAATAAATATATATGTACATATTAATATACACATAAGAACTAATAAACAAAGTATAACAGGTATTTACTCAATTAATAACTAAAATTATAATGCATATTTACATTAAAATAATACGTTTACACACACACACACACATATATATAAAATCATAACTTAGACTTAAACATAACAAATACAAATATGACGTGTCCCAAAATCTAAAGGCTTTAATATATCAAAATAAGAAAAATGCACTAAAATAAGAGTGTTGAGAAATTAGAGTCTCAACATAAGAAGATCCAAATTGCATTTAGTGGCTAAAATAAAGTTTTACAAACAAGAGGACCTTTTATACAATTTCTTCAAGGTCTAAAACACACATCTCTACCCCTCAAAAACTTTGCCTTTTTGTTTTTTGTATGTTAGGTCTAAATTAAGCCTAAAATGACCCTAAATCATTAATTTTCTTCATTTTCCAAATTTTGCCCGAGGAAATTATAAATCCTCTCCCTTTTATCTTTACTCTTCCACACAAAGGGAGTTGTTCATCACTTTGGTCGTCGTCAATAAACATCGGTCATTGTCACTGACCACCGTTGACAATAGTCGGAGTACACCAAACGTACCAAAATGACCCCTTTTAGATCAAGATCTCACTAAAATAACCTCTTCGACCTTAAAATCTTTCCAAACTTGATTTTTGGACCCTAAAATTAAAAAAAAATATAACCTTTGATCCCCATCCCACAACTTGTCCTTAGCCCTAAACTTTAAAGATAAAAAATTCCCTTTATATTTAGCGATGTAGGCTTTCTTTGGCTTTGACTACGACGACATGACCAGTGATGGAACTCAATATTATCTTTTAAGGGGCCATTTAAAATGTACATATTAATTAAAGTATTTTAAGGCTTTTTTCAATGTAAATTATATTTAAAATTATCATTCTAATAAAATAAATTTTTATAAATTCATAAAATTCATATATTCACATGAAAATATAAAAAATAAAATATATCTAATTTTTTATTTAAAGATAATTTCACATAAATCCATAAAATATGTCAATTCAATTTTTTATAATAAATTCTCATAATATACGCTTTGAAGCCGTTTCTGTGGCTATGAACTCTCTTGGCTACTTAGGCGACTCCCCCATAAACAAAAGGATCCGAGACATACACCTATATTCTTTTTTCAAAGAATGGCTTTACCTCCTGGTCATTGTAGTCTAGTTGGGTAACAGTTGTTTTCCTATCCCGTCTATTCTAGAGTTTATTGTTTCACGTCCGCCAGGTGACCAAAATAGAGACGATGACAGCGCAAGTGAGGAAGTTAATGATTGGGAAGAAAACATATTAAAAAGGATAAATTTAAATTTCAACCCTAAACAATTTTAAGTTTACTAAAAGACTCAAAATTAATATTTTATCTAAAGTTTAGGGGTTAAAATAAAAATTAAACTTTTTAAGTATCATGTCACATCATCAAACTAACAACATTCAACGTCTAAGTGACCAAAATTTAATAAAATATTAACGTTAATGACTAAAACTTGAGTTTTTTTAATTTGGCAAGCAAAAATGTAAAATTATAAAAGGTAAATGATTATTTCAGTAGTTTATCCTAATTTAATATTATATATCTAAGTGTTAACCCCCATTACCTTATGCCATTAGACAAGGCCTTCGAAAGTGGTGAGGTTCTCTTCCCTTGTTTTTTTTTCCAATTCGGAGATCTTGAATTCCTTCTCTTTATCTTGTGTTTCTTGAAACCCCCCAAAAGTATCCTTTTTTTATTTTCATTTTTTGGATTTGGATTTTTTAGTCTATATGGTTGTATGTTATATACATGGAGAAATTTTATTATTTTAACTTTTTATGCTTTTTGGGTTCTGACCGAGGAGGGGACAAATGCTGGGGACACCACTTGATGCAACAATGGAGATGGAATCGAAGGACGGGGGTGAAAAAACTTATCCCAAGTGTATACCTTCATTTTCATCCGATTTTGTTTTGTTTTGTTTTGTTTTTTATTTTATTATTATTATATATATAGTAAAATAGTTTAATTTTTTGAAAATGTTTTTGAAAAAATATAATTTTTAGGAAACGGTATTCGAAATATATATATATATAGTTTTGAAAATATTTTGAAAATATATACATTATATGGTTTTGAAATTTTTTGAAAACATATATTATATAGTTTTTAAAGTATTTTTTAAAATATATATAATATATAGTTTTTGAAAATATTTTTAAAAAACATATATTATATAATTTTTGAAAACATTTTTAAAAACATATATTATATAATTTTTAAAACCTTTTTGAAAACATATATATATAGTTTTTTAAAAATATTTTTTGAATTTATATTATTTTGAAAAACATTTTTTGAAATAGGATTTTGAAAACATTTTTATTTTTTATTTATTTTGTTATTATTATTTTTTATTATTGTTATTGTTATTATTATAATTTATTATAATTTATTTATTTATTATTTTTTTGTCAGGGTCAAAAAGGGGTCCAAATCCAGTCGAACGGGCTTGACCCAGCTCAGATTCTAAGCTAGGGTTTCTCAACTTAGTCCCAGCGCCGTATGGCTTACAACCATTAGATCAAGCAGTGATCAACGACTCAAATCGCGTGATAATTTTGGCTCTGAAGCCCTAAATATTTCATCAAATGCGCAGCCAGATCTAGATCGTTGGATCTGACCCAATCCAGTGGTCGAGATCAAATCAAGGAAGATTCCAGAAGCCTAAAAGCCATCAACAGCAAGGTCAAGCGTCAAGCCCGAACCGACCGTCCGGGAAAATCGAGACTGCACCATCCCGAGAATCCTGGCCATATGAATGTCAAGGGAAACCGACCCCGTCATCACCGGAAACAGCCCCGTTGGGGGTTATATAAATACCAACGGGCATCAACAGTACGAGGGGGATCGAACAGAGAACCAACACAGAAACCATCAACAAACATTCGAGCCCATCATAGAGGATCAACTGCTACACCAAACAGTAAACCCACAGAGGACCAACGGAGATCAAAATAATAGGGGAACCACAAGCCAACAATAATCAAACCACCATAGAAACAACTCGAGAACGTCGAACCCAATAAAAATAGAGAACATCGATCGAGGTAAACACAAAAGAAAATAACAAAAGTAAGTAGCCAAATAACACACAAAGCAAGGAAATACACAAAAGAGGGCCAAAAGCCGAAACTAACGGCCGTCATAAGGTAAAGAGTCGATGAAAAAAGGGTGAGAAGTTGTAACTTCTCGGCTAGATCTACTCAAATCTAGACGTTATCTCGATGTGTCGAGGCTGGATCCGGTATTAGGGGATCGCGGGGAACACTCGAAGGCATTTTTGTTTTTTCCGACCGTACGCAGTGGCGGCCGGAGCGGCGATGGAGATAGGTCGAGGAAGGCGACTGGCGCTTGGCTAACCACCGAGGAAGGGGAGAGCATCTAAGATGTGTTTTCTGATATTTTTTTGGGTTTAGACTCAAATTGATATTTTTTTGGGTTTTGTCCTATTTATATGCGAGGGACTAATATGCAAATAGAAAAATCTTAAATTCTTTCTGCCGTCTCCCATATTCTGAAGTGTAATTCATATTGGTCACTGTATGCAATTTGTCCTTTGGATTTCCAATTTATTCAATTTGGTCACCATTTACACTTTTTATATTTTGTGAATTAACCTCCTAATTTTGTTTATTTTCTATTGCAGTTCACTTTTAAAATTCATTTCGGTCTATAAATTCCAATCTCATTCAATTTGATCATTTTTTATTTTTTTTGGTTTTTTATTAATTTTATTTTATTTCTCATTATTTTACTATTTTACATTATTTTTTATTTTTTTTAATATTTTGTTTTGATTTATTTTATTATTGCTATTATATATGTTTTATTTATTATATCTTTCTTCTCACTTACTTTTTTTACTTTTTTCTATTTTTTGTTCTCTTTAGTTTTTTTATTATCTTTTTTTTATTATTTTTCTCATTAGTATTTTTTTTCTTTTTCCTCTTTTATTTATTTATTTGTTTTTCATTTAACATTTTTGATTTTTCTTTTAGAAGAATTTCAACAAATCAGAGGTAAGCAATTCGAATCAGGTTTTTAAATTTTAATTTTAATTCTTAATTTTTGCAATTAAAGACAACCGATAAATTAATTGGTACCGAAAGGGCGGTTCAATGGTGCTAATCCTTCATTGACCGTAGCCGAGTCTCGAACTCGACATGTTTCTGGTACAACGCAGATCAGGTAAGATGGTGTCTGACCCACCTAAATTCGTTTTAAAATGGTCGACGACGACTCCAAATCATTTTTCCTAAGTCGAAGCCCAATTCAGGCCCAACCGAAAGACGACCGCGACAGCTTGGCGACTCTGCTGGGGACAGGTAAGTGAGTCAGGCCAGAATTAATTTTTGGTTGTCTTTTTATGCGAAAATAGTAAATTTTAATTTTAATTTATTTATTCGATTCTAATTATTTTCCTTTGATTATTTTTCAAATAAATAGTTGTACTGCCATTTTTTTTCAATGATTTCAGACTTATGAAAAGTTTCTATCTCTGGATCTATACCCGAGATCTGAACTCTTTTTAAGTTGGGGTGAAAGCGACGCCTTCGTGAGAATTTATTCTCTGCACAGGCCTAGCAAGTAACCTTCGGGATTCATATACCTTATGTTTTCATGTGAATTTATTCACTACATAGGTATAAGGGAATGTATCCTCTCGAGTATAACTTAGTCCACACAAGCTTGTAATGGGCTTAAGACTAAGGGTCTGGAAAGCCCAAGGGGGCACCAGCAAGGAGAACTCGGGTACCGTTTTAGAACCTAAACCGGGAGAGTACAAGGAATTAGAGCCCACCCCAAAACCTAATTCCAAACCCTAGGCTGCTTTGTTTCCTGTTTTACTTTCTGTTCAAAGCATGCGAACTAGATAAATATGCGATTAGGATTTGTTTGGAATTAGCATGCAGGATAGAGATCATGTCCGGGTAGGAATTAAAGCATATGGGGTAGATATCATGTGGGGTAGGATTTTTCATTTTTATTATTGTTTTGATTTACCTCACTAACTCTTTTTATTTTTGTTCTCTTTTATTTTGTTTTCATCATTCGCATCATTTAAAAAAGGTGTTGATCCACCAAAAACGTGTTTGTTAAACATGAATAATTTGCATTAATGGATAAAGGGGTTATAATACAAAGAGATAAAAAGCTCAGAAGTCCAGCCGTGGTCAAAGAATACTCAGAGACAAAGGTTGTAGGGGCAAGACGAAGAAAAGGTTATTTATCCGGACGGTTCTTTTGAAAACTACGAGAACAAGATGGCGAAACCCTAGCTAAGCTGGAGACCATTATTGACGAATTCAAGAAACAAGCCGATAAACTTTGGATGGAGGGCTCCAATGGCACTTTCGTTAGAAACAAGCTCGGCAGAGAGTGAAAGTCGGAGATGCAGTCCTTTGAGACCTTTTGTTTGGGCAAGCAACTCGTTACCTGCACAAGTTTAGACAAAGGAGTTGGAACGGTTCGACATGATATTCAACCAGTGACAAAAAGACAAAAGATAAATCAACTTGTCAGGGGCTGTTCGGGATCTATACCATAAAAAAAGTTTTTTGTCTCTTCAAACGTAACACTTTTGTCCCCAATAAGGATTATTTCTAATAACAGACACAATTTTTGGATCAATGCCTCGAACATTGCATGCATCATGCATTTAGACATATTTTGCATTTTTTATTTTTCCTTATATTCACATTAACTAACAAGAAGCATGTCTCATCAAAAGGAACCTATACTGGAGATACTACCTCAGGCTCAGAAGACGCCCCATCCGCATAACACCCGCTTGAAAAAGAAGAAAATGGAAGCCATAATTTCGCAAATTGAGGAGAATATGCTGAAATTACGGAGAGAACTAGAAGAGAAGATAAACCAGAGTAGTTTGAGTACTCTTAATACAATAATGAAAAACCAAGAGTCCTTGGTTGATCAGATCATTGCCAAGTTAGTTAGCCTACAACATACCAGTGTTCCTGGGGGCAGGTTCACCAGAAGGGGTAACAATACCACTTACCCCACAATTGGTTGTCTCACCTGAAATCTTACCGGAACTTCGAGGGGACTTATCTGCTGCAAAAGAGAAGCCCTCATACTCTGTATTTAATCCTGAGAACAATCTGAGTTATTACCATATACTGGATTAAGATGAAGAGGACAAATCAAAGAAGATGGAGGAGAAAATCAAGCAATTGGAGGACCAAATGAAGGTAGTTAAAGGAGACCATGATTACCCTAGAGTCGATGCCATGGAGCTCAATCTAGTCCTGGATTTGGTTCTTCCTCCGAAATTCAAGTCCCCATAATTTGAGAAGTTTAACGAGGATAGTTGCCCATTCGCTAACATCACCATTTTCTGCTGAAAAATGACAGGTTTTGGAGGAAACAACCAAATCCTGATCCACTGCTTCCAGGAGAGTCTATCGGGTTTAGCCATCTGGTGGTACAACCAGCTAAGCCGGTCAAATATCAAGACCTGGAAGGACCTGACCAAGTCATTTCTGGAATAATACAAGTATGTCAATGACATAAGGCCAGGTCGAGTTATGCTACAAAGCATGGAAAAGAAACATAACGAGAGTTTCAGGTAATACGCACAAAAATGGAGGGATTTGGTTGTACAAGTTCATCCGTCCTTGGATGAGAAAGAAATATGAAAACTTTTTGTACAAACCCTAAAGACTCCATACTTCAGACACCTGGTTGCGATCACATCAGGAAGCTTTTCATACTTGGTTATGGCCGAGGAAATAGTCGAGTCGGCTATAAAGCAAGGTAAGATAAAGGATGGGGAAGCCAGTAAAAAACCTCTTATAAGGGAGAGGGATGGAGAAATTATCAACATCAAACACCTTAGTAAAAGTGTTATAATCTCCAGCCCTAATCAACTGCAGTTGTACCGTCAAGTACTTCTAAACAAGATTCCAAAGAACCTAAGAGGGAAAGAGAACATTTCGACCCTATTCCCATGACCTACAAAGACCTTTACCGATAACTTCTTGACACTCCCGTATTGTCACCATATCCGGTGGAACCCATGAAGCCCCCATAGCCCAAGTGGTATGATGAGAATGCTCATTGTGAATATCATGGCAGTGTCCCAGGGCACACTATCGAGAACTATTACGCATTCAAGAGAGTCGTACAGAAGATGTGTAACCAGAATTGGATCGACTTCAACAACTTGGGGGCATCGAAGTGAGGGAGATCATTTCATCATTTAAGGTATTCTGTTTGAATTTGTTTTTTTTTGTCATTTTTTTCTTAAGTTTTTGTAAGGACTTTTAAATAAATTTATGTTACTTGAAAGATGTTGAGAAATGAATCACATTTGCAAACTTCCAATTATTTGAATATCAACTGAATTAAAAAACTCTGTAAATGATTCAGAATTATAGATCTTTGACAAGTTAACATGATCAAAAACTGATAAAACAAGAACTTTACCCCAAAAAACTCGAGCACCATTTACAAGAACCGACATAACCTTCTTCCTTCATAAGGCTTGTTATTTAGATGTACATAGGTACAGACAACATGGGGCATCGTTTACATGTGACGATTACTATACTTTTTATTTAAGAAGTTCAATGATGATAATGATCTTCACAGATGGAATAGTCGAGTAGGTGAATCTAGTTTAAGCAGTTGCTTGGAAATTTAACTATAAAGATGAGATTCCTTGACTTTCAAAAACACCTAGACTATAACAGATTCTTCTTGATAAACTTAAGAAATTAGACCCGTATACCCATTTTATAATATTATATATATATAATAAAGCTTGAGTTTTCCCTCTAGAGCAATTGATTAAACGCCCCGGCTTTATGGATAATATTCAGCTAGCCTAATAAAGGTGATTATACTATACATTAAAGCTTGAACTGTCCCTCTAAGACAATTGGTTAAACGCCCTGGCTTTATGGATAAGATTCAGCTAACCTGATACTGGTGTTTACATATTGAGTTGTCCCTCTAGAGCAATTCGTTAAACGCCCTGGCTTTATGGATTCAGCTAGCCAGACAATAGCGAATCAAATTTATTTAGATAAGGGAGTTAAGGAACACCTGTTATAGTCAATTTCACACGAGCACTCAAGGAGTTAATTTTTAGACCGATATTTCTGCACTGCCTCTATTAGAGGAGCCTACAAATCTTGAACAAACGGAAGATTTCAAAGAACCGAAATAGAAGGTCTAGTAATTGATAATGCTACTTGCGTCATTTTGTCCGCATCCAATTAAAATGCCAAGCCAAAGAAAAGCATGTTGCAATAACTGAAAAAATGACCTTTTTATGGCTGAAACCTTAGGTCAACCTGAAGTCAACTCATCCATTTGAACATTTGTCAAAGAGCTATAACTCTGAAAGCATTAAAAAGAGCTATTGATTCCTTTGATATACTTTGAACTCATGTTTACAATTTGATTCAATTGCGAACAATATTTTACAAATTTTTTATCCTTTTCCCTCCTAAAACAAGAAAAATGAGAAAATTTTTTTCCAAACAGGACAGTCTCAAATATGAAAGGTCTGTAAAGCCAAAGCTCAAGAACCAAATGGGGCACAATCGATTCCAAGGACCAGATTGGTAGACAAAACACGAGACTCCAATCCAAGAGATAAAATATAACTCATTCATATTGCATGCATCTTAGGCATACTTAATAGCATCACATTTATTATTTTTCGCATACATGATTTTTTACAGCTTTTAAAGTCAAGTTTCAAATTCAAGACGAAGGATACTCGATTCAAAAGCACATTAAAAGATTGATGGTGGTTGCTTAACTCAGCAGTGAGAAGCTGCACCTCAAACAACTCGACAGATTGAAAGATTGACAATCAACTTCAGATGGGTTTGAGAACTAATTTAGAACGAATCCGTTTCAGCTTAACTCAACAATGAGTAACAGATTTCCAGCAAGATTTCAATTCCACAATGAAATATATCCATCTGACAGAATTTATCAATGGGCATTCCCGTGAAGGGGAATCATCCAAAGTCATATCACTTGGTTCAAACCCGCTCAGGGGAACCACCTGAAGAATTACAGCCGACTTAGAAGGGAAGTCATTTATTTATTTACTCGCAACATAACTCAAGGCTAGAAGGGTTATCTGCCAACAAAAGACCTTCGAGTTCGACTACACTCAGTTCAAAGGCACATAATTTGCAGAATAGCTTAAGTCGAGAAGGGCAATCTTCTATCCAAAGACCTTCGAGTTCGACTACGCTCAGCTCCAAGGAATATCATTTGCAGTATAACTTAAGTCAAGAAGGTTTATTTTCCAACCAAAGACCTTCGAGTTCGACTACATTCAGCTCCAAGGCACATCATTTGTAGCATAGCTTAAGTCGAGAAGGGCTATCTGCCAAAGACCCTCGAGTTCGATTACACTCAGCTTCGAGGGAACATCATTTGCAGCATAACTCAAGGCTAGAAGGGTTATTTGTAACCAAAATACCTTCAAGTTCGATTACGCTCAGCTTCAAGACATATCATTTACAGTATAACTTAAGTCAAGAAGGGTTATCTGCTAACCAAAGACCTTCGAGTTCGACTACGCTCAACTCCAAGGCACATCATTTGCAGCATAACTTAAGTCGAGAAGGGCTATCTGCCAACCGAAGACCTTCGAGTTTGATTACACTCAGCTTAGAGGCAAACCAAGTTTACAGAATAGCTCAAGGCAAGAAAGACTAGCTGTCAATAAAATTGTCGAGTTCGATTCCATTTAGCTCGATGACACCTCAATCATACTAATGTCCGGCTGCAATCGAGGTTTTCAAGTCGAGAATAAGACATGGGTTAACTGTGCCTTAGTGACAAAAAACAGCTTTCCGACAGCATAGCTTAAGTCGAGAAATGCCATCTGTCAACGAGGACCTTTCGAGTTCGATTTCATTTAGCTCGAAGGCCTATCAACCACACGGTGGAGTCAAAGAACTATTTTCTAGTCGAAGTTTCCAACCAAGGTCTTTAAACCGAGAAGAAGACCGAAGTTGACTACAATTGGGCAACGAGAAGCCGTATCCTGATTCAAATTTCGAGCTACGACTTCAATATCATTTCAAGATGAACTCGACTTCGCAACGAATGAGTCATTCACAACTCCATTGGGCAGCTGTATACACTCATTTTCATCCGGATTTGTTTTATTTTTTTTATTTTATTATATATATATATATATATAGTAATATAGTTTAATTTTTTGCAAATGTTTTTAAAAAAATATAATTTTTAGAAAATGGTTTTCAAAAAATATATATATATATAGTTTAATAATATTTTGGAAATATAAACATTATATGGTTTTGAAAACTTTTGAAACATATATTACATAGTTTTTAAGACAAATTTTAAAATATATAATATATATATATTATATAGTTTTTGAAAACATTTTTAAAAACATATTTTATATAGTTTTTGAAAACATTTTTAAAAACATATATTATATAATTTTTAAAACCTTTTTGAAATCATATATAATATATAGTTTTTTAAAAATATTTTTTGAAATTATATTATTTTGAAAAACTAATTTTGAAAAACATTTTTTGAAATAGGATTTTGAAAACGTTTTTATTTTTTATTTTTATTTATTTTGTTATTATTAATCTTTATTATTGTTATTGTTATTATTATTATTATTTATTTATTTATTATTTTTTTGTCAGGGTCCAAAAAGGGGTCCAAATCCAGTCGAACGGGCCTGACCCAACCCAGATTCCAATATAGGGTTTCTCAACTTAGTCCCAGCGCCACATAGCTTACATCCATTATATCAAGCAGTGATCAAACGGTTAAATCGTATGATAATTAGGGTTCTGAAGCCCTAAATATTTCATCAAATGCGCAGCCAGATCTGGACCGATGGATCTGACCCAATCCAACGGTCGAGATCAAATCAAGGAAGATTCCAGAAGCCTGAAAGCCATGAACAATAAGGTCAAACGTCAAGCCTGAACCGGCCAACCGGGAAAATCGGGACTGCACCATCCCGAGTATCCCGACCACGTGAACGTCGAGGGAAACCGACCCCGTCATCACCTGAAACAGCCCCGTTGGGGGGCTATATAAATAGCAACAGACATTAATAGTATGGGGGTGATCAAACATAAAACTAACACAGAAACCATCAACAAACGTTCGAGCCCATCATAGAGGACCAACGGCTACACCAAACAGTAAACCCACAGAGGACCAACGGAGATCAAAATAACAGGGGAACTAATAGCCAACAACAATCAAACCACCATAGAAATAACTCGAGAACATCGAACCCAACAAAAACAGAGAACACCGATCGAGCCAAACACAATAGAAAACAACAAAAGTAAGCAACCAAATAACGCACAAATAAAGGAAATACTCAAAAGAGGGCCAAAAGCCGAAACTAACGGCCGACAGAAGGTAAAGAGTCGACGAAAAAAGGGTGAGAAGTTGTAACTTCTCGGCTAGATCTACTCAAATCTAGGCGTTATCTCGTTGTTTCGAGGCTGAATCCGGTATTAGGGGACCAAGGGGAACACTCGGAGGCATTTTTGTTTTTTCAGACGGTCGAAGCAGCGGAGATAGGCCGAGGAAGGTGACTGGCGCTTGGCCGACCACCGAGAAAGGGGAGAGCATCTAAGAGGTGTTTTCTGATTTTTTTTGGGTTTAGACTCAAATTGATATTTTTTTGGGTTTTGTCATATTTATTTGTGAGGGACTAATATGCAAATAGAAAAATTTTAAATTCTTTCCGCCGTCCCCCATATTATGAAGTGTAATTCATATTGGTCACTGTATTTAATTTGGCCTTTGGATTTTTGATTTATTCAATTCGGTCAACGTTTACACTTTTATATTTTGTGAATTAACCCCCTAATTTTGTTTATTTTCTATTGCAGTTCACTTTTAAAATTCATTTCGGTCCATAAATTCCAATCACATTCAATTTGATCCATTTATATTTTTTTGGTTTTTATTATTTTTATTTTATTTCTTATTATTTTACTATTTTTACATAATTTTTTTCTTTTTTAATCTTTTGTTTTCATTTATTTTATTAATTCTATTATATATTTTTTATTTATTCTATCTTTCTTCTCACTTACCTTTTTTATTTTTTATGTGTTTTTTGTTCTCTTTATTTTTTTATTATTTTTTTCATTTTTTTCTTTTTCCTCTTTTATTTATTTATTTATTTATTTATTTATTTTTCATCTAACAATTTCGATTTTTCTTTTTAGAAGAATTTTAACCAATCAGAGGTAAGCAATTCGAATCGGATTTTTAAATTTTAATTTAAATTCTTAATTTTTGTAAATAAAGACAACCGATTAATTAATTGGTACCGAAAGGGCGGTTCAAAGGTGCTAATCATTCCTTGACCGTAACCGACTCCCGAACTCGACATGTTTCTGGTACAACGCATATAAGGTAAGATGATGTCCGACCCACCTAAATTCGTTTTAAAATGGTTGGTGGTGACTTCAAATCATTTTTCCTAAGTCGAAGCCCAATTTCGAGCCTAACCGAAAGATGGCCGCGACACCAAGACATTCATGGTTTCTTCTTGTAACAGGCGAGAAATGCAATAAGGTGTGATCATCGACGAGCTTGGGAAATAGGAGAAGTCATGGGAAATCCGGGGCCATTTTATCAGGTCTAATCTAATGGTTGAGAGCGAGAACGGATGATTGAATGATACACTAGAGTTTGGAAATTATAGCTTTATCTAAACATGTAGGTGGAAAAGAAGGACACCTTAGCTGGGTAGGCTTCTACATACATGAGACTAGTTGATGGATTTAATTTGTTTTTGTTTTTTGGGTTGTTAGTTGTAAGAGGGGTTAATGGGTTTGGGTTCTTAGTTAAATTTTTAACTAAGTCATTAATTTATACCGAGTCAGATTGGGTTGGGTAGGATTTATGCTGCACAAATTTTGGTCGAGTCAGAGTTGGGTAGAGGATTTATATTTTTCAGGTCAGGAAAAGTCGGATAAAGGATATATAATTTTCTGGTCAGGTCAGGTTCGGGTGGATGGTGCATATTTTTGGGTCAGATCAGGTTGACCAGAAACCTGACCCATTACCATATGATGAGTGTTCTAGATTGAAGTTATTTACTTGTTAATTCTTCTGTGTTATTAATTTATTACTGCTAATTTAGTTATGTTTCACTTATTTTCCTGTAGGAATCCATATCCAGAACTGGTAGTAAGAAAGTTACAATATGTATTTTTTTTTATTATTCGATCATTGTTAGAGATATGGGCATGACACTGGGCATGATTCGGTCTGATGTGACAGTTTCTAGAAGATGCAATAATCTTTGGAAGTTTTAGAAGCAATTTAGTCAACATTGTCTAGGAAGAGGATGGACAAAATCTCTTGGGATTTAAATTTAAGTTTGGATTCAAAAACACTTGGGATTTATTTTTTAATGTTTAGGATAATTTATATTTTGAACTTTCATGTTATCTTTAGGGTTCTAAAAAGCAATAAATACCCTATTTGGGTAAAGTTTGAGATACACTTATATTTTATTATGTTTCCTTTGGTTTTATTTTTATAATATTTTTACTTTTATTTTTCATCATTACTTTTACTTTAACCTTTTACTTGTTTTCTACAACTATTATGATTTCTATTATTCTTAGCTAATTTTCTCATTTAGCCGATGGCTTAGTAATGACTCAATTTGTGTTGGAAGAATTGAAAAGCACTTTATATCTTCATATTACATTATGAAGTTTCTGCAAACTTAGTTTGGCAATTGGCCTTGCTTTTAAAAATCAAAACACATTCATTTCAAAAGTAGACGTTGGTCTGGATGTTGTTTTGATTTAAAGTTGGGAGGAAGAATCGCCTAGTAGGAAGTTCCGACTTCCTGGGAACACAATTAGCATGGTCTGCTAAGGGAAATAGAGATCAGATTCTCGTTGAGACAGCATAATCTGAGTCGAGCTTTTCTAGTTCTTAAAACTATTTTGTTCTAACAGAGATAATTGTAGTTAGTCCAATCAAGTACTGAAATTCCAAATATTGACTTTGGAATATCGATTTATAAAAAAGAAAAACAAGTTACAAGGGTTGGGTCTTGTAAACTATAACCGACATGACTCTCTAAGTATAATATATTTCAATGAACAACACAAATTGAGGCAAAGCGAAGCTTGAGGCTATTTCCATCATCATTATTTTAAACTATTTTACTCTCATTATTGGTTATTTTTACATAGTCAATTTAACTTTATTTCACCAATCGCCCTCTTTCTTTTTATAGTTATCAATTACCTGGATAAGAATCGACTTAATTATACGTTGGAAATTTCTAAGTCTTATGGATCGAACATTTCTTCTCTTTACTACATTCATTCCTTATTTATTTTGAGAAAAATGAACTTTAATTGACTATACGATGCTTGCCAAATTGGTGTTTTTGCTGGAGACTTTGAAAAATTACTATTTTATTTTTGTTTTTGATTTATGACCAGGCGAAACCCGAGTGCATTAGTAGAATGTGACGTGAAGATTGAAGCATGAAAGCACAAAATTCATAGACAAAAGCTTTGAAAAAAATATACAGCAACAACTACATCAAAGTCAACAAGTAGATCAAATACACGACGTCACCTCCGATGTAAAAACCAATTTCACGATTGAAGAACCCGTTTCGATGGCAGATCAAACTATCTAGGAATTGGTTGTTACACATGCAGAACAACAACCGTTGTGATTCACCTTCCCTCACGATAAAACTCCTTTGCAGTTAAAATATGGGCGCATTAGTCTTCTCCCTACCTTCTACGTATTTCCAAATGAAATTATTGTTAGAGTATGCCCAAAGACCAATCATATGATGATTGTATTTTCATAAATTATTTATCGTATTTATTGAATAAAGACATTACCATTATTTTCTTTTATTATATTTATATGCATTAAATAAGCTAAAAGATAAGAATGTCCATATAATAATATGGTTATTATTAAAAAAATCCTTAGTCAAGTATTATTATGAGCATGGAGAGTAATAATACGCTTAAGACTAACATGTTATTGATTGATGACAATGAGTTGTCATTGACAAAGAGATGTCAGAATTGATACATGAATATATTGTTAGAGAACAATGTATTGGATTGACCCACCCTAAGCATATGTCTTAGATTACTATGTGATGGTCACAATATTACTCATGGTGACAACTATATGTATGATCCTTACACTTGAGATCATTACTATCTAAACATATATTGTTGTATTTTTTTGATACAATTAAGCATCTTTGTAACTAGTTGCAGTACAAAGACTGTTATTGAATATACCTCGATATATGTAGTGAGATTTGAATGATTAAGATAGGATTTGTCCTTTATACATAATAGGAAATATATCACAAGCCATTTGATTGAGTGAGACTAAAAATGCATGGCCACTTCTTCTTTATCCTTAGCCAATTTGGTTAAGGACTGGTTATTTTATTTATCTCCCAATTCTGTAACAACATAAAATGACATTAATTGTATTTTTCTTGTTAGGTTCTTCCTTGTGGCAAAGGCGAGTGAGCTAAGAATAAGCATCTCATAAATACGAAAAAAGGATTGAGAGATTTTATACGACTATTGGGAAGGATTTGAAAAACTCTGTGTTGGCTGTCAACAATATGGATTGTTGGAGTAGACTTTATTCCGATACTTCTACGAAGTATTGCTTCCTTTGGTGATGAAGCTGGTCAATACCGCTAGTATCGGAGCCATCGTGAACATGACTTCTATTACGACCAGAGATTTGATTTCAACAATGGATACAAACTCTCAACAATTTCACTCTGCTATTAAACGCATTCAATAGGTTCTCGAGATAAGTACACCTTCTTTAGAAAGTAAAATTTATAAGTTGACTGATATGGTTAACTATATTGTTTCAGGTAAAATTAGCACAACAAATCTTTATGAAATATGCACCATGATGGACCATCTGACAGATTGTTGTATTATGTTACAAGAAGATGCTCGAGTGAAAGCAAAGGGTACTTTACCAAGACATCCACAAAATACTTACAACCCATATGGAAATACTTACAATATAGGGTGGAGATACCATCAGAACTTTAGTTATGGATCAAACTCGAGGCTAATTCAAGCCTATCAACCGAGGCCACCTCTGTATTAACTGTCCAAATCCTCATTAGAGTCTATCTTCAAAAGGTTATTTTTATCCCAGGAGAAGTTTTAGACTCTAACCGAGGCTCATTTGAAAGAGTTGGATAAACACACGACTCATTGGCTGAAATTATTGGGAGATTGGAGTTGCAAAGAAGGTTACCATCTCAAACCGAGGCAAACCTAAAGGAAATGTCAGTGCCATACCCCTTCGAAGGGAAACTGTTGTCGCACCCAAGAACCCAGAGAAGGTGTCGCACAATCACAGAAAAAATAAACTTAGGTTTTCCCCATATAAAGTTCTGCCTCTTTTTTCGTCAAGACTGACAAAACGTGATAAACAAGAAAGGAGAAGGAGATTCTTAATGTATTATGAAAAGTAAAATAAACATAACACTTTTTGAAGTAATCCAAAAAGTACCTAGATATGCCAGATTCCTTAAAAATCTTTGCACAAATAAAATACGACTTATTGAAAGGGAGAAGGTGAACTTAGGTGAAAACATATCAGCCATTTTCCAACGTAGGCTCCCTTGATAGTTAAAGGACCAAGGTATGTTCAGAATACCATGTAAAATCAGTAAAGTTGGAATCAAGCGAACTATGTGCGATTTGGTGCCTCTATCAATGTAATACCTCTTTTCGTCTATAATTTGATTACTACTAAGCCTTTTAAGGAAACAAAAGTAACAATCTAACTTACTGACATATCCATCATATACTCTGAAGGACTCTTACAGAACATATTGGTAAAGGTAAAAGATCTAACTTTTCTAGCTAATTTCATGTTATTGACATGGAAAATAATCATACCAGTATTGCCTCTAAAATTCTACTTGGTCGACTCTTTCTGAGCATGGTTCATACAAAAATTGACGTTTGAAATGTTATTCTTACCATATAGTTCAATGATGTGATCGTTAAATTTAATGTATAAGGTAATAAAATACCCAGATAATACTGCAAGCATTACTTTTATGGATTTTTTTTATCAATTGGAAAACGAATTTGTAGAGACTAACTTGTCCTATGATCTATAAAGGGAATTTAAAATTGACCATAAGGATATCAGGGAGTTAAGGGAAAAAATTATGTTGAATCTGATTTGCTCATGATTCCTTCTAAGTGTAAACTTCTACTTAAAGATGCTTTTTAGGAGAAAATGACACTTTGCCAATAATTATATCGAACGAACTGTAAAAAGAGGAGGAGGAAGACCCAATGATAGTTTTGCACGCACATAATAGCTGACATCAAAGGTCTTAGTCCATCAACTTGTAGGCACAAAATTAAAATTGAAGAAGTCGTGAAACTGTCATGAGAAGGCCAGCGTCTTTCGAATCTACCAATAATTTACCTTATATCTTACAATTATTGACTAAGTCCAATCAATATGGTTCCTAAATAAACTGGAGTGATGATTATCACAAAAACTTAAGGACTGCTAGTCCTTATGAAAGTTTAGAAAGGATGGCGAGTTTGAATTGACTATAAGAAGTTGAATTTGTTAGCTCGAAAATATCACTTCCCTCTTCCTTTTATTGATCAGATGATAGAAAAATTATTTTGGTAAATATCATTACTGTTGTCTTGATGGATTTTCATGTTTCTTCCATATCACAATGGTGCTAGAAGAATAGAAAAATGGCACTTATATTTCCTTTCAGTAAATTCGCTTATCTGTGCCATTATATACGTGCCTTTGTAACGCGCTTAATAAATTCCAAAGCTGTATGCTTAGCATATTTTTTGACTACGTAGAAAAAGGAATTGAAGTCTTCATGGATGATTTTACGGTATATGGTGATTAATTTAATGAATGTATTTGAAATTTGGGTAAATTACACGCTTACTCATTGAACTTTACTTTATCTCCTATTTCACTCATTGTGCTCTCAATTTTTTTTTCAATTTGCTCACTTAACTTTAGAAATTGAACTTTTTTTTATCAATTACTGATGACATGGATTATTTTATTATTCTACCATATTACATTTCATGTTTGTATTAATATTTTAATAACCCCAATCTTCTTCCTTTTTTACCAATTTCGTTCAACCCTTCACCCACTTTAACCATCTTCATCTTCAACTCATTTTGCATAATCTCTTATTTTTTCATGTTGATACATTTTGGGAATTCAGGATCATCTTCAAAGGCGTTTTTTTTGTTTTTTCTGTTTTGTTTTTTGCAAGATTTGCAAATGAATTCAAAACTAAACATGAAATCAAACAACCTAAGCACATAGCAAAACCCATTTCACCTACGTATGTATCAATATTCCATCCCAAGTATACAACGTCATTTGCTTACCGTCTCCTAAGCTGCTTACCTGTAACTCTTAATTTTTATCAGCTTAAAAACAAATCTATAAACCCTAATTTTTTATCCCAACATACAAAACTAAAACCCATTTTCACTCCCATAATGGCAAAACATATTTTATCCAACAATTAAATTTCATCGACCAAAAAACTTTGAAGTCGACCAATGAGCTTTAGCGAAGTAAGGGCAAAGGTGATTTTGACCGTTCGCCGGAGGGAGGGTGATCGTCGATGGAAGGGTGAACCTATCAAGGTGATGGTGTGTAGTGTTGTAATTTGGGGATTAGGGTTTGGGATATTATATGAGAATTTAGGTATAATTTAAAGGTATAATTGTAATTTTTAAATTTATTTTTAGTTTAATCATATTTGATTTAAATTATTAATAAAATATGACACAACATATGAGAAAAATAATAAAATAAGCCACATCATCTTAGACTGAGAAAAAAACAAAGTCTAAAGTTCAGTGTGCAAGTTGAAAAAAATGAAAGTATGATGAGTGAAATAGGAGAGAGAGTAAAGTTCAGTGAGTAAGCATGTAATTTACCCTTAAAGTTTAACCAATTTTCTTAAGTGATGCCTAGAATTTAACCTCGTATTTAATTTTGAAAAATGTAATTTTATGGTTTGTAAGGGGTTCAATCTTGGCTATATTGTCTTTTATGATGGAATTGTAGTCAATAAGGCCAAAATCGATATTATTCGCTCACTCTCACACCCTACAACTGTGAGGGAAGTCCATTCTTTTATTGGTTATGCAGGATTTTACCCCATGTTCATTAAAGATTTTTTGTAGTTGACACAGTCGTTG
Organism: Hibiscus syriacus; assembly: GCF_006381635.1. Taxonomy (NCBI): domain Eukaryota; kingdom Viridiplantae; phylum Streptophyta; class Magnoliopsida; order Malvales; family Malvaceae; genus Hibiscus; species Hibiscus syriacus. Next base: position 453,274 of record NW_024062339.1, on the reverse strand, counting down.
TACAATTTTCTACAGAAGGACAAGGCTTTTAACTTCAAGCCGGAGTGCAAAGATTCATTCAATGTTTTCAAGGAAAAGCTCGTTTCAACACCAATCGTTCTACAACCCAATTAGGATTTCCATTTTGAAATTATGTGTGATGTATCGGATATAAGCATAGAAGCTGTTCTTGGGCAAAAAATCTACAAAGAACCTCACGTCATCGCCTACGCATCGAGGACATTAGATACGACTAAGCGAAATTACTCCATAATTGAAAAAGAACTCTTTGTCGTTGTTTTTTCTTTGGAATTTTTTTTATAAATTATTAGTACTAAAATATTTATTTTTCTGATCATGCAGGTTTAAAGTACATGGTGAGAAAAAAGAAGGCGAAACCGTGACTAATCCGTTGGATTTTGCTCATACAAGAATTCAATATAGAGACAATAGACAAGAAAGGATGCAAAAAATTGGTAGCTAATCACTTGAGTCAACTTCCACTCTCCACTATTGATGCACCAGTTCACGAAGAATTCCCAGAGGAAAGCTCAAAGTTGATGTTGAAGACAACCCCATATGCAAATATGGTAAATTATATAGCCACGGTAAGTTACCATATGATACTAAGAGCCGAAATAAACCTATTAAGAGAGAGTATTGATTTATATTTGGGATTAATCATATCTTTGGAAGTATTGCTCAGATCAAGTAATTTGATAGTGTGTTAACGAAAGCGAGGTAAACTCTATTCTCAATTTTTTCTATTCCTATTCTTGCAGCAGCCACTTCAGTCCAAATCGAATTGCTTATAAAATTATTGAGTGTAGATTCTTTTGGACTAACATTTTTTGTGACACATATATATTTTGCAAATCTTGTGAAAAATGTCAGGCCAAAGGTAATCTATGTCGAAGGAATGAAACACCTCTTAATATGGTTCATGTATATGAGATCTTTGATGTTTGGGGAATCGATTACATGGGTCCAATCATTTATTCTTTTGGAAATACTTATATAATTCCTATTGTCGATTATGTTTCAAAATGGGTAGAAGCTAAAACTACCCAAAATAATGACGTCAAACTACTGTTGAGTTTTTAATTAATTATGGGGTAACTCAAAGAATCGACAGGGCTTACTATGCACAGACAAATGGGCAAACAGAAGTCTCAAACCAGGATGTCAAGGTGATTCCTAAGAAAATAGTTAAACCGAATTGCAAAGATTGGAGTTTAAAGCTGGTTGATGCCTTTTTGGCATATCGAACTGGACATAAGGGTACTAAAAACATGTCCCAATATCACCTAGTCTTTGGTAGGCCCTTCCATTTACTTGTTGAGTTAGAAGATAAGGCATATTGGGCAGTTAAATAATGTAACATGAAGATGGATGCAATCAGTGAGGCATGCAAACTACGTATTTAAGAACTTCAGGAAATCCGTAGAAATGTTTACGATAGTGTTCAAATATATCAAGATAAAACAAAAGAATTCCATGATCATAGAGTTTCTTATAAATCTTTTTCTGTCATTCAAAAGGTCCTGGTATTTAATTTTAAGTTTAAACTGTTTGCAGGAAAACTTCGATCAAAGTGGCTTAGACCTTTTGTGGTAATTCAAGTGTTTCCCATGGCGCAGTCGAAGTTAAAGATGATTCAGGAATTGACTTTAAAGTTAATGGCCAATGGTAGAAGCCATATTACAAGAACAATCATGCTTGCTTGATCGAAGAGCTCGTTTTAGAAAAACATGTAGTTTGGATAAGGTCGTCAAGCTAAATGACATTAAATAAAGTGCATTATGGGGGGTAACCCATTTTTAATTCTGATTCTCTAAATATTCTCTTATTTTTTATTTTTATTTTTTATTTTTATCGAGTATTTATTTACGTTAATTTTAATTTTTAATTTTACAGGTACCATGTTATTTTGAAGCAAACTTGAACGAGGATGAAAACAAAATTTTTAATCGAATAGAGTAATTTCTAGACCCCTGCACGACAGCGCATGAGCAACACTCTTCAATGACTGAAGTTTGTCGTTTCATTAAATGACACATGATAGTTGTTGTATGTGAGACTGTACTAAGTTAGATACACAATTTATGCAAGTATACATATCAAAGAAGTAAAAAAGTGACGAGTGAATATCGTCTCCACAAGTATTGGAAGGAAATCAAGTATGCCATGAGCACCTAAAGTATAAACAAATTAAGGAAATATGGTATAAACAAGTGACCGTGAGTGTTGTGACAAGTATCAAATTTGGTTGAATGTTGTGGAAAAAAAGTGAAATAAGAAATGTTGTTGTAAAATTGTGTGTTAACTATTCTAGAGTATCCAAATATGTATCCGTAAGAGTTACCTAGATTACCTCTAGATGGAGATATATAAATTAAAATAGAGATGCTTCCAGGTATTGCATTTATTTCTATAGCCCATTTCGAATGGGTCTGACTGAGCTCAGAGAATTAAAGCCATGTTTAGTAGAATTGTTAAGAATAGGAATTTACAAAACTAAGCGTGTCATCTGGGACGCACTAGTGTTATTGTGAAAAATAAAGATGGGACTATGTAGTTATGCATGGATTATTGTCAGTTAAATAAGGTAATAGAGAATAACAAGTATCCTTTTTCCAAGGATTTATGATCTTTTAATAAGTTAAAAGCCACATTGATGTCTTCCAGGATTGATCTCCTATCTGGATGTTATCAGATAAAGATAAGGAAGAAGATCTTCCTAAATTTTTTAGAATTCAATATGGGCACTAAGAGTTTTCAGTAATATCGTATGGCTTAATGAATATTCATGTTATATTTATGGATTTAAAAAATCGAGTATTTCAGTTATACTTGGATTAATTTGTGGTAGTGTTCATTGATGATATTTTGACCTATTGTAAGACCAATGAAGAACACGATGCATATTTTTGTATAACTCTTCCAACTCTTCGGAGAAAAGTTGTATGCTATCTTGACAAATCGTAAATGCTGGTTATCTAAGGTTGTATTACTTGGCCTTTTGTTCTTAGTTGAGGGAATAAGAATATATATATATATATATATATATATATATATATATATATATATATATATATATATATATATATATCAAGGAAGCATAAGTCATATTTGAATGATAAAGTCGAAAGAATGTTTTTGAATTTTGAAGTTTCTTGGGACTTGTTGGTTACTATCAAAAGTTCTTGAAGAACTTTTTGATGATTGTTTTCTCTCTTACCAAACTATTGAGAAAATGAACCCTATTCATTTGGCCTAATAAGTGATAAGAAAAATTTTGAGATGTTAAAGAGAATACTGAAAAAGCTCCCTTGTTAGTGTAATCCAATCCATAAAAGATTGTGTGATTTACAATGATGGGACTCATAATAGTTTGGGATGTGTGCTCATGTAAGAGGAAAAGTTATGGCTTATGCCTTAAAGCAACAAAAAATCATGAAAGAAATTATTCGACTCAAGATCTCGAGTTGGCAACAGTTGTGTTTACTTCATTTATATAACAGCACTATATATATAGTGAGTGACGTTATATCTATACATATCTCAGAAGTCAAAAGTATGCGTTAACTTTAAGGAGTGAAAATAAAGGAAATGAAACGAATTCCTTAAAGAATGATGATGTGCTTATCGACTACAAACAGGAAAGGCTAATGTGGTGGTTGATACGATAAAACTGAAAGACATTTACATTCTCAGAGTTTTGAATACATGATTGTCTTTAAAAAAATATGATGTTTTGATTGTAAAATTAAACTTAAAGCCTATGTTTTTAGATGTAGTAAAGGATCTTTAAAGGAAATATGAAAATTGATGTGCTTTCCAAATATAAAATAAGTGAAAAAAATGGTGAAACCAACGACTTTGAAGTTAAGTATGATGAATGCTTATATTATTGAGGAAAGATTCGATATTAGAAGTAGATATGAAAAGAGTTATCTCTGAGTTTGTTTCTAAATGGATGACATGTCAGTGAGTTAAAGTAGAGCATCAAGTGCCTTATAGATTGTTGTAGCCAATTACTATCCCTGAGTGGGAATAGGAGCGAGTTACAATGGATTTTGTAACAACTAAGTGTTATTTAAGATAATCTCAAGACGGTTGTTGATTAAAAAAAGTCTTATTCAGATTTACTAATGAAATTCGTACTTATTAAAGTTCGTTAGAGAGAGATCAAAAGTTGGAAAAGCTAATTGGAAAATAAAACAAGAGATGAAAAACTAGTATCCTTGTCTATTAAAATCATATTCGTATTGAAAATTCAAGGATTAATTTCTTAAGGGGAAGTATTATAATGTCCAACAGTTTGTTTAGTGACCAAAATGTAAATTTTGAAAGTTTAGTAGCCAAAGTATAAAGTTTGGAAAAGTTTAAGGGCTAATTAAAGTTTAAGGACTAAAAGTTTAATTTTCAAAAGTTATGTATTTTGATCATGTTAATGAATATTGCATATCTAAGAATGACATTTTGGTGGGAATCAGAATGTTGATCCGAAAATTATGTTAAAAGATATAAAATGTTAAAGTCCGATAAAATTCAATAAATCAGATTGAATAGAAATTTGAGAAAATTTGAAGGATATTAAATTATTCTTAGAAATATTATTTCCACATTTTAAAATAATGTAAAATAATATTGATCATTTGATTTGAGAATTTATTTTCATGTTCAATTTGGATCATTGGATGAAAATGGCATGATTGAAAATTTTGGAGAGTTGCAAGGATAAAATTGTAAAGGGTATAATATTTTATTCATCTTAAACTTTGGGAATATTATAAGTGTTATGTGGCTTGATATGACGTAATTATCAAGTTTCATTAATGGTAAAATTGTCATTTTCCAATTAAATGAATTTTAAATTCATTTGCTTAATAAATGACAAATTAACATGAAATTAACTAGAAATTTCATGAGACATGTTCATATTTCTCCTCCATGGGCGTGAGCTTCCTATAAGGTAAGAGAAAATTTTATTTTCCATTTTCAAACAATTTTCTTAGGTTTTTGGATTAAGACGTGAAATAGAAAATTGTTTTATTCGAAGATCCTTATCATTTGGTACCATTATTGCATGCTAATCTTGCTTGAGTGCTTAGATTCCAAATTTTATGGTTTATTTTCATGCTAGGGTTTTATGAATTCGATGTATTTTAATGTTATTGAGGTTATAGAACCATTTCCAAGCTTATATGATGATCAAAACCTCATAGAAATATTATTAATGATTCTCGACCTAAACCCTAATTTGGGGAAGTTTGTGCTTTGATGAAATTAGACTAGGAATTTAATTGTAGAAACTTGGAAATGTTGATTTCTTGCTTGAATCAATTGAAATCAATGGTAGAAGCCATATTACAAGAACAATCATGCTTGCTTGATCGAAGAGCTCATTTTGGAAAAACATGTAGTTTGGATAAGGTCGTCGAGCTAAATGACATTAAATAAAGTGCATTATGGGGGGTAACCCATTTTTAATTCTGATTCTCTAAATATTATCTTATTTTTATTTTTATTTTATATTTTTATTGAGTATTTATTTGTGTGAATTTTTATTTTTAATTTTACAGGTACCCTGCTATTTTGATGCAAATATGAACGAGGATGAAAACAAAATTTTTAATCAAATAGAGTAATTTCTAGACCCCTGCACGAAAGCGCATGAGCAACACTCTTCAATGAGTGAAGTGTGTCGTTTCATTAAATGACGCATGATAGTTGTTGCATGTGAGAGTGTACTAAGTTAGATACACAATTTATGCAATTATACATATCAAAGAAGTAATAAAGTGACGAGTGAGTATCGTCTCCACAAGGATTGGAAGGAAATCAATTATGCGTTGAGCACCTAAAGTATAAACAAATTAAGGAAATATGGTATAAGCAAGTGACCATGAATGTTGTGACAAATACCAAATTTGTTTGAATGTTGTGGAAAAAAGTGAAATAAGAAATGTTGTGGTAAAATTGAGTGTCAACTATTCGAGAGTATCCAAATATGTATCTGCAAGAGTTACCTGGATTATCTCTAGATGGAGATATATAAATTAAAAAGAGATGCTTCCAGGTATTGCATTTATTTCTATAGCCCATTTCGAATGGGTCTGACTGAGCTCAGAGAATTAAAGCCATGGTTAGTAGAATTATTAAGAATAGGAATTTACAAAACTAAGTGTGTCATCTGGGACGCACTAGTGTTATTGTGAAAAATAAAGATGGGACTATGTAGTTATGCATGGATTATTGTTAGTTAAATAAGGTAATAGAGAATAACAAGTATCCTTTTTCCAAGGATTTTTGATCTTTTAATAAGTTAAAAGCCACATTGATGTCTTCCAGGATAATCTCCTATCTGGATGTTATCAGATAAAGATAAAGAAGAAGATCTTCCTAAAGTTTTTAGAATTCAGTATGGACACTAAGAGTTTTCAGTAATATTGTATGGTTTAATGAATATTCCTTTTTTATTTATGGATTTAAAAAATCGAGTATTTCAGTTATACTTGGATTAATTGGTGGTAGTGTTCATTGATGATATTTTGACCTATTGTAAGACCAATGAAGAACACGATGCATAATTTTGTATAACTCTTCCAACTCTTTGGGAGAAAAGTTGTATGCTAACTTGACAAAGCGTAAATGCTGGTTATCTAAGGTTGTATTCCTTGGCCTTGTGTTCTTAGGTGAGGGGTTAAGAATATATATATATATATATCAAGGAAGCATAAGTCATATTTGAATGATAAAGTGGAAAGAATGTTTTTGAATTTTGAAGTTTCTTGGGACTTGTTGGTTACTATCAAAAGTTCTTGAAGAACTTTATGATGGTTTTTCCCTCTTAATAAACTATTGAGAAAATGAATGCTATTCATTTGGACTGATAAGTGACAAGAAAAATTTTGAGATGTTAAAGAGAATACTGAAAAAGCTCCAGTGCTAGTGTAATCTAATCCGGAAAAGATTGTATGATTTACAATGATGGGTCTCATAATAGTTTGGGATGTGTGCTCATGCAAGAGGAAAACTTATGGCTTATGCCTCAAAGCAACTAAATAATCATGAAAGAAATTATTCGACTCAAGATCTCGAGCTGGCAATAGTTGTGTTTACTTCATTTATATAACACCACTATATATATAGTGAGTGATGTTATATCTATACATATCTCAGAAGTCAAAAGTATGTGTTAACTTTAAGGAGTGAAAATAAAGGAAATGAATTGAATTCCTTAAAGAATGATGATGTGCTTATCGACTACAAACAAGAAAGGCTAATGTGGTGGTTGATACGATAAAACTGAAAGACATTTATATTCTGAGAGTTTTAAATACATGATTGTCTTTAAAAAATATGGTGTTTTGATTGTAAAATTAAATTTAAATCCTATGTTTTTAGATGTAGTAAAGGATATTTAAAGGAAATATAAAAATTGATGTGCTTGCCAAAGATAGAATAAGTGAAAAAAATGGTGAAACCAAAGACTTTGAAGTTAAGTCTGATGGATGCTTATATTACTGAGAAAAGAGTCGATATTAGAAGTAGATATGAAAAGAGTTATCTCTAATTTTGTTTCTAAATGGATGACATATTAGTGAGTTAAAGTAGAACATCAAGTGCCTTATAGATTATTGTAGCCAATTACTATCCCTGAGTGGGAATAGGTGCGAGTTACAATGGATTTTGTAACAGGTAAGTGTTATTTAAGATAACCTCAAGATGGTTGTTGATTAAAAAAAGTCTTATTCAGATTTACTAATGAAATTCGTACTTATTAAAGTTCATTAGAGAGAGATCAAAAGTTGGAAAAGCTAATTGGAAAAGAAAACAAGAGATGGAAAAACTAGTATCCTTGTCTATTAAAATCATATTCGTATTGAAAATTCAAGGATGAATTTTCTTAAGGGAAAGTATTATAATGTCCAACAGTTTGTTTAGTGACCAAAATGTAAATTTTGAAAGTTTAGTAGCCAAAGTATATATAAAGTTTGGAAAAGTTTAAGGGCTAATTGGGTAATTTTAAAGTTTAAGGACCAAAAGTTTAATTTTAAAAAGTTATGTATTTTGATCCCGTTAATGAATATTGCATATCTAAGAATGACATTTTGGTGGGAATTAGAATGTTGATTTGAAAATTATGTTAAAAGCTATAAAATGTTAAAGTTCGATAAAATTCAATAAATCAGATCGAATAGAAATTTGAGAAAATTTGAAGGATATTAAATTATTCTTAGAAATATTATTCCACATTTTAAAATAATGTAAAATAATATTGATCATTTGATTTGAGAATTTATTTCCATGTTCAATTTTGATCAATGGATGAAAATGGCATGATTGAAATTTTTGGAGAGTTGCATGGATAAAATTGTAAAGGGTATACTATTTTGTTCATATTATACTTTGGGAATATTATAAGTGTCATGTGGCTTGATATGACGTAATTATCAAGTTTCATTAATGGTAAAATTTTCATTTTCCAATTAAATGAATTTTAAATTCATTTGCTTAATAAATTACAAATTGACATGAAATTAACTAGAATTTTCATGAGACATGTTCATTTTTCTCCTCCATGGGTGTGAGCTTCCTATAAGGTAAGAGAAAATTTTATTTTTCATTTTCAACAATTTCCTTAGGTTTTTGGATTAAGACGTGAAATAGAATATTGTTTTATTCGAAGATCCTTATTATTGGTACCATTATTGCATGCTAATCTTGCTTGACTGCTTAGATTCCAAATTCTATCGTTTATTTTCATTTTAGGGTTTTATGAATTGATGATGTATTTTGATGTTATTGAGATTGTAGAACCATTTCCAAGCTTATACGATGATCAAAACCTCATAGAAATGTTATTAATGATTCTCGGCCTAAACCCTAATTTGGGGAAGTTTATGCTTTGATGAAATTAGACTATGGATTTAATTGTAGAAACTTGGAAATGTTGATTTTATGCTTGAATCAATTAAAATCCAGTGAAAATCATAGAGCCCTAACCTTGAAGAATTCGACCATAGTGTTAATATGGTAAGAAGAGACTCCTAATGATGTGCGACTTTGTAATTTATTCATATATGTGCATTTGGTGAGCTAATAGAATTAGTGAAAGCTGAAAATGAAAATTGGTGAAATCTACTTAAATTTGTGCTTTAAACAGTAAGTTTATAAAATTACCATAAATTCTAAAAAATGATTTGAGGATGATTTTACACCAGGTTAATGCATATTTAATTTGTATTTATGTTGTCGAGCAAACATTGGCTTACGATGAACTAATGAAAGAGTTACTATGGTAAGAAGTGACTCCTAATGTTGTGTGACATTGTGATTTATGCATATATGTGTATTTAGCTAGCTAATAGAATTAGTGAATAAGTTTAAAATGCAAATTGGTGAAATTTGCTTAGATTTGTGCTCTAAACATTAAGTTTCAAAAATTACCATAAATTCTAAAGAAATGTTTAGAGGATGAGTTTATACCAATGGATTCGTATATAAGTATATATATTTTTAAACAAACTGCTACTGATTTTGAGTTGTATTTAAAAAGATATAAATCTTTAATAGAGGATCGATCATAACATAGGGCAGTAGATTATGCTCAAAACAGATTCTGTAAGCCAAATTTGAAAATTCATTATAAATTGTACAAATTAAACTAGGAGTACCTTATATGGTTAGATTTGTATTTGAGTCTAATTTCCATTTATATAAACAAAATAATTTTTAAGTGTGTATATTAATACAAAATAATATTTTTTTAAAGGTAGTGCAAACTGCCTAAATATGAAATTGTGATAAATTTGGGATAGAACCAAATCGAAAACAAAGGATCAAGTTAAAGCTTAGTGAGGCTTATATTTTAACTTGTATAATGACAAAGTGAGTGCAATGCTTGCATAACATTATGCATCGATATTTTATACATCATTGGGTAGGACTTGCGATAAGTCTACCTTGTTTAGATTAACATTATATTTATGTCATTTATCATATATGACATATTCTAAATGTGTCAAAGGTTGAATATAAAATACATTGATCACTGGTTTTTATATATGCTGTTTATCATGAATATGTATATGATGTTTATTACAAATCTTATTTTAAGTATGAACTGCCCAATGTTAAAATTATAATGATATGCAATGCCATTGATGGAATAAAATAGACAAAATGACCAAGTAAGTCATTGAGGGACAGGGTATAGTTGGCATGTCATAGAGTCCAGCAGCTGCATGTTTAGATTAAGCACTATAGTGTGTAAGGACATTAAGTGAAAAGGGTTGGCACGACATAGTGTGTCATGTCGGATCAACACTAGAGTGTAAACTTAGTGCAGGTGGTGGGCACGGCCTTATGTGCCATATCCGGATCAGAACTAGAGTGTAAACTTAGTGCAGGAGGTGGGCATGACCTTATGTGCAAGCACATCAGTGCATATTTGACTCGAGTACCTAGGGTCCTCATAGGTTTTTATTTGGGCTATAGGGTATGGGTTAACAAATGATAAACAGGCGAATAAGCTTATGAGCTTAAGAAATACATGGTAAGTACATATGTAAGAAATTTTATATACGATTTATATCATGTTAATATATATAACATGGCTGGAATACAGATAAAGTGATCATCATGCACTGAATATTATTTTTGTTTACATTTATGTGTTGCATTGCCTTGAATGTGTCTATGAATGCCTCATTAAGTGTATACTTAGTGTGTGATAATTTTCACACATATGTAAAAGAAAGCGAGAGGAGTAAGGAGCTGAGCTTAGCATCAATCACCAAGGAATATCTTTAGGTAACATTGATGACATTCTATGGTGTTTTAAAGTTTCTAGCTGGCGTGTATACGAATAAGAAATTTCTACAAACTATTAATATAGTTAGTATAGAATATAATTTAGTATGTACAAATATTATGATAACTGCGTTTTAAATATTACTTTAAATGGGATTTTAAACTAGACAATTTTATTTATTACATATATGAAATAGTGTAAAACCCCCGTTTACTGCGTGAAACCAGAATTGAAACAGAATCTGAAATATTATAATTTTATTTTTCTCATATTAATTATTTTATAATAAATGTTCAAATTTGAAACTTGTGAATGAAATAAATTTTACCCATTTGTGTTCAGAAATGTTTTGAATAATTCTTGTGACATTTTAACTCGTATTAGTACACGTGCATAGTTAAAGGGTGTTACGCTGTCTTTTATGGCCCAATCTATGTGGAAAGGAATATCATTAACATTCATCCCCAATTTTGGAAACCGTCTCGCAAGTAACGTACAAGTTATTCATTTGAGAATTCTGTCCTAACTGATGATTTGAAGCTAGGTTATGTCATTCTAAAAACTTTGTGATTATTAGTCCGTACTCAAGCGTAATAAGTGAAATTCGAAGTCGTATTTTAGAATGTAGTGTAATGGTTGAAAATATCTGAGTCGATCTTTAAAGGATTTGAGTAGTAATGGAAAATATTGAGGATATTTCTGAAGACTACGTTCTTGTTGGTTTTGTTAATGGAATAAATGGTTATAGATGTATTCCGAAATTTAATCTCTATTGGTTAAAGTTTTAGTAGTTTGATAGTGGATAAGAACCAACGAGAAGCATAAATGTTTCAAACCACTAATGAGTTTTGGACGAACATGTTGGATTTAAACTCAGATTAAAAGATTGAAATGGTTGATGCCCATAACGTTAAATATTTGTTTCAAATTGGGAATAAATTTTCAATTGTATGAGATGCTCAAGTATAAAAGTTCCAATAAGATTTGAAGTTGAATCTGAATTAGTGTGGGATGTATTAAGGAGGAATTAAAAGATCAAGGGATGCTACCCCAAGTGGATTGAAGAGGAAGGTACTTTTCCAAGCTTTGACAAGATGATTTCCCCCAAGTCATTCGATGAATCAAATTATAGAAATTCTTGAATCATTCTTATTCCAAATTTTATAAGATTGAAACTCAATAAGTGTTGAACCTCATACCTTAGTAATTTAATTTTTATGAAATTAAAGACAAAATAACAAGCAATGAAACCAAAAATAGATAAAGCACCTAAACTATAAGGCAAGTAAGCTTCTCCCAACCATACAAGTGTACGGCGAGCCCATGCAAAATGTTTGGTTAAGATATGCCAGATTCCACCAAATATACAAATGGAACCTAACCATACATGTTCTTCAATTATATCTTCCAAATTCTCCACACTAACAATCCATTATTCACCCCCAAAGGGAGATTTTAGTAAATAACCAAATATAACACTTGGGCTAAGAATCAAGTCAGTAATGCAAACAAAGAAGGAGTTATATTATTTATAAATACAAATCAAATGATTTTTTTATTCTTTCAAACTCTCATTTAGTTTATACTTTTTTTTGATGAAATGAAAAACCTTTCTTTTCTTTGTATTTTTATTTATTCCATTCATTAAATAAGAAATGATCCATTGGTTCTTACTCAGAATCTTTGGACTTAGTTTGAAGGTTTTATTGAATCATCATGGTTCTGGTATGAATATGAAGTTTCAATTGATTCATAGGGTCTTAACAAGAGAATTCCTAGCAAAAATAAAGTAAAGAAAACAAGAATAAAGTCACATTCCATAAAACCATACTAGATTAGTAATATCGACATCCCAGTGGCATGTACTAATTTCTAACATAAAATAAACTCGATTTAAGCCAAGGATCGGCTAAACCCCCAGCTTTGATACCAGTAAATGTAACACCCATAACCTGTATACATCTCAAAATATGAGTTAAAGATGTCACATTAACCATTTCTTAAATTCTCTACATAAAAACCTTAAATTTTTGTTTCATTATAAAATTGTAATTTAACAATTTAATTGAACACGTTAATTCATAAAATAATATTTTATAAGCCAAGTCAAGTTTGATTTTAAGCAGCAATTAGGCAATTTGATGGTGTTACATAACATCGATAAAACTGCCTAAATACTGTTTAATTTGAAACTATCCAATTAACTTTTAAAACATAATATCATGTATGCATATACTATTCATTCATACTATCAATGATAAATAATACCAACCAAATATAATAGTTCTAAATTAATATTGCAGACCATTTTAAAGTAAGTCTATCAGAGCAATCAAAAACATAAATTATACATGCCACTAAAAAGTCAAAATAACATCATAGATGTCTTATTGATGCTGATTGTAGGTACTATCTCCAAAAAGTTGATCAGGAGGCTTCTCACTTTACGTTTTTTCTTATTTGGACCTACTTATGAAAATTATCACGCGCAAAGTAAAACTTACTGAGACAATATAACAAATTAAGGCAAGATAGAACATAAAAATGTTGTAACAATTCAAAATATTAAAATTATATTCAAATAAAATCATTGAATTTCCAAACCGACTTATTCAAGCCATTTTTCCTCATATTAAACCAGAAAGTCATCATGTCGTGATATTATAAAAATCACAATAATCAATAATAGACATAGTAGTCATTTCATATTCTTTTCCATTCAAACAAATTTATGAACTTTCACATTCATATTCATAACCCAATGTATATTTAAGAGAAAGCAAGGTACATGAGTGAGACGAGTGTGTGCAATAAGCACTCCAGGTACTATCATCAGAAACATAATATGCACTCCAAGTGCCTCATATCATTTGCACGAACGATGTTATACATAATGTACACGAATGTACCAGATAAAGAATCATAATCACTCTACCTCATGGTATGCCAATTGTACCTACGACTGTCAATGCAACATATAATGGGCTTTCAAATAAAATTATATCCATTTATAAATCAAACATTACCAACCAGAATCATTTCCATCTAATCATTAGAAAAAATCATTACCTAGGCAGTTCGTACGCTAAAATTATTCATAAAACCTTTATATAAATATTGTGGAAATATTCGATAATTAGAATTAAATAATACTTTAAAAATTATACTAGGGTGACTTATCGCAAGTTTTCCTTAATCATAATAACTAAATAAATAAACTACAATCTTTGCCTCACTAGAACACCTTTTATATGATATTCTTTTAATTGTGTACTTTGTTCTTTGCTTTCGAGTAGCTAGGATCACAAGATTTGTCATAGTCTATACGACATCACATACATAACACAATATTCAAACTATATGTTAGTATTGTACTAACATAAATCTAAGCTCAATAATATATAAAAATAATCGATACTTAATCAATATAGAATTGAATCATTAGTTCATAAAAATTTCACTCTTTTAAAAAAATCTCTTCAATTCCAAAAGTATTCATTTTCAGCATCAACCATTCAATTTCTATAAGCTTTGCATAGTAGTCACCATGTGTGAACTCTTTTAGAATCTTTTCCACTTTTAATTCATAATGATCCTTCACCCCTTTACTTATTTCTAATAAATCACTAAAATTTCCAGCATTGTAGTATCATACTCATTTAGTGCCTTCACATTTACAAACTTGCAATTAAGTCCACTAACTACCAAGTCCATTCGAATTCCAACATTTTGAATTTCACCAAATTTGCACATTGGTCCCAAATAAAAATTTTAACTTAAAGTTTATCATTCAATTATTAAATTTCAACATTGAATACCCATAATTGATAATTCCTCATTAAAGTCTCATAATTTTCACAACTTGCAAAATAGTCATTTTTCTATCTCAAGGTTCCAAATTGATCCAATTCAATCTCCAAAGCATGTAGAACACATCTAATATTGATTTTATACCATAGGAAACTTTTCAATATTTTTTCCATAATTTTGCCTATAGTTGAAACTTACAAAGTAACTAAGGTGGACTTTTTATTCAATTTTAAGCATGAATTCAAGCTCATATGATTAAATTCATGTTATTCCAATGATCATAACATCAAATTCAATCAAAATTCAACCAATGTCCATAGACCCTAACTATGGCTAACACATATTCATACACTTTTAGATGATTCTAATCATCACTCATGTTGGAAATTAAGCTACAACATCAATAACATAAAAATCATCCATTAACTTTTCATAATTCAACATGCTCTTGTTCAACCCAAAAATCACCCAAGCATGATTTCCATGTATTTTTATACCAAATGATAGAGAATTTCAAGAGGATTAATTCTCTATTTAGTAGCTTAATCCAAAATCAACCATGTAGCTTTAAAAATAATAATTGAAAACACTCCCTTACCTTGCAACGGTGTCCACGATTTGAGCTTGAAGATTACAACACATTTCTTGAATTTTATTTAATTAACATCTCTTACACATGGATTTTAACTAATATAATTGAATTTAAAAATTCAATTAATGAGAAATTTCACTTTTACCATTAATGAATCATGATAATTACAACTTGCCATTGGAATATCTTCCATTTTAATATTCTATAGTCAAAGATGAACCAAATTAAAGTTAACTTTCTACTTTAGCCATGCAATTTTCAAAAATTGTAATTTAGTCACTTAAATTTCCCAATTTCAACTAAATATGGAAAACTGACTTCAATTCCATTGATTCACTTTAAATTTCAATATTCTAAAACATGGAAATAATATTTACAACCTTTATCTACCATCCTTCAAATTTTCATCAAATTTTCATGAAATTTTAGTCTTGATTTCAATTACACCATCTAAATGAGCATCATTACAAGACATATGTAATTCGAACCACATGTTAGAATCCTACTAATATAGACACACATAAGAAAATAAATTCCTAAAAATATTCTAATGCTGAATTGATACTAATTCCATGTCAGAATATAATTGTTCACCTTAACACTTTTAATTAACCATTAAAGTTCCTTTTCATTCAAATTTATCCAAACTTCACAAAACATTTTCACTTAAGTTCCCAACTTTTCTATATTTATGATTTTGTCCTCAACTTTTACCAACTTTTTAATATGACTCAATTTTGCATCCTAACATCAATTTCAACACTCTAACATTAGTTTCTAGCATAGCACATCAACTATTGAAAAATTACACATTGATCCCATAATTTTCCATAATTACCAAATAGATCTCCTAACTTTTACAAAATTATAAGAGGGTCCCTATAACTTTCTAAGGCCTGTAGAATCCTTCTACATAATTTCCAACCCTTATATATTTTTTCTATAAGTTTTATCATCCTTCAACACCATAGTGAATTCTTCAAGGTTAGGGTTCCATGATTTTCACTTGGTTTCAATTGATTCAATCATGAAATTAACCTTAAATCAACATTTCCAAGCTTCTAAAGCTAAACCCTAATCTCATTTCATCAAGTATAAACTTTATTATTTTAGGTTTTAGGTCAAAACCATAATAACCTTTCTAGATGGTTTTGATAACCAAACAAGCTTGGAAATGATTCTACAACCTCAATAATCTCAAAATTCATCATGAATTCATGAAACCCTAACATTAACCCTAAAATTTGGGAACTTAACATCCATGCATGATTAGCATGCAATAATGGTACCAAATGATAGAGCTCTTCGAATAGAACAATTTTCTATTTCGCGTCTTAATCCAAAAACCTAAGGAAATTGCTTGAAAATGAAAAATATTTTTTTCTCAATACCTTGTGAAGCTCTCATCCATGGCTGATTTTGAAGATAAATTTGTCATGAAATAAAAACATGATTTCTGATTTTTGATACAAGGTACAACTGGCTTCTGGTTTCTAATATTATTGGTATTGTCTGAAACTAATTTATTTGGATGATATCTAGGTAGACTAGAGTTTTGAGGTTAAGCTCTGATCAAGCTGGTAAATCCTTACGGACCTAAGGTGACCCTTGGGTAGGTTTTAGGCCCTTATATGTTCCCTTGGGTAGGCTTTCAAGCCCCAAGGTACTCCATTGGGTAGGCTCTTAGGCCCCAAGGTACATCCTTGGGTAGGCTCTGAGGTCCCAAGGTATTCCTTGGGTAGGCTCTAAGGCCCTAAGGCCTTCCCTTAGGTTGGATCCTACTCTCAATGGGCCTAGGGTAAGTCCTTATGGATACCATTTTGGGGAACTGCGTATCAGTGTTTGGTTGAAGGGTATTATAGTGTTTTTAAAAAATATGTTTTATTGAAATACAACACTACTACTATTTTTAAACTATGTTTATATCAATTTATGGTTTCGGGGAAGCACAATAGATATCCATTTTTAATCTTCTGAATCTAGCCCTCTGAACTGTAAGTTCTTGAGAATTGCCTGAAGATTTCATAGTGAAATTTAAAGTCATCACTAGGATCCGTAAATGCCTGGAGAACTAAGGAAATTTCTTGCTTTACCATCTATATGCTTGTCCTCTAGTATTCATCTGGTAGTATTGTATTACTGAGCTTTCCAAAGCTCACTCTGTTATTTACCATTCCAGGTTAGAGATCGATACTATTATCGACATTAGAATGGGAGTTCCTTCGGCGCTTCTTGAGAGTGTGGTACATGTGTAATTAGGGGGCATGTAGGTCACATTTGATTTCACTGAGTCTGAAACTTGTATGAATTTAATTTTGTTTTTAATAGATGAATGGATCTTT
Source organism: Hibiscus syriacus (assembly GCF_006381635.1). NCBI lineage: Eukaryota > Viridiplantae > Streptophyta > Magnoliopsida > Malvales > Malvaceae > Hibiscus > Hibiscus syriacus. The sequence goes on along the minus strand of NW_024062339.1, from coordinate 435,726 downwards.
CTGTATATGTGTTTTTATTTATAAATTATTTTTATAGTTTTTAGTTTTCATGGATTTTTATTGCGGGTCGCTCTGGTGACCCTAATGTGACATCTCAAATCATATTGGGTCATCCATATCGATCTGGTGGTGTTACAGTAAGTCAACATATATACATAATTGACATAATACAATTGAACAACTAATCTTAACTAAAGTTATCTCTATTAATTTTGTAAGATCAAAGGATAACATTGTAATTGCGTTAACCAATAGGTTAAATTGAGATCAAGTTGAGAAAACATCTAAAAGAATATGGCTAAATCCCATTAAAATTAAAGGTGTTATGCAAAGGAAATTCCTACCTAGTTGACTGAAGATCCCAAGATCTTGGTTCAAAGGGACTACTTAATTGCATAAACTACGTACGGTCAATCTGGGGGTTTCTTATCCCAAGTTTATTCCTATGATGCAAACAAATGATCATAGTAGTATAGACTAAGTACAACTTTTAATGACCATTGTGTTCTTCAATTAGTTAAGAAACATAAGTAACCTATCTAAGAGTGAAGTGGGGCCGCTTCAAAAAGATTATTCGGCAAAGTTCTTTCAAACTCCTATAGAACCAGTCGAAGCTCATGGCTATATAGACATACCCATGAGAACTAGTATTCTTGTCATAAAGGTAGTTGTGTGAAGTACGTCATCGTTTACCCAAATGGTGGAATTGTTCAAAGACATCACCTCTCTTATCTATTAAAGTAAATATACTTTCATAAGGGAAGCTTAAAAGGAGGACACCTACCTATCCTATGTAGCTATCAATCATAAATTCGATCACCACATCAAGTTAAAATATTTTTGATAGAATGATCAATTTCTTTCATGTGGGAGGTTGTTGGAAAAATTTGAAATTTTTGGAGCTTTATGTGAGAAATTGATCCAAACATTGTTGAGGAAAATGTGGAACCAATTGTTCTTTGGTAAATGTGCAGATATACACGATGTTGGAAATGAAAAAGTCCATATCGATCAGTCCCTCTGTAGACTTGCAGATATATTTTAACCTAAATTTAAAATAGTTTTCCTAAAAATTATGATTTTGAATTAAAATGATAAATATTAAAATGTTCCTTTATCAAGACAATTTTAGAAATTTCTTGATTCTCAATTATTAAATGCATCATTAGGTCCAAAATTTGTAATAGTTCACTATGTGAAACCCCTATAATTATTGTGTAAACCTACTAGGTTAAAGCACAACTCAAAAAGAGTTATTTTCTTCTTCTCTAGTTTTTGCTGATAAACGTAGGCAGCCCACTGAGTTAACGGAGGAGACACAATCTGAGATGCCACGGCAAGTTCCTTTGCGTAGGAGCCGACGCCGCATGAAGAAGGCATCTAAGCACGAGGAGCCCCAGCTCTCAACTGTCCCAAAAGGTCCCAGTACTCCTCCGGTTGCACCCGCCTCTGACTCCGAACACTCCAGCCCTGCCAAACTGAGAAAGCGCACTCGTCACGTGACCGCTGCACCACCACCCGCCTAAAGTCAATGTACCTTGAATTTGCATTGTATTCATAGCATGTAGTTTCATTTTCCTTAGTTTTAGTTAGCATTGAGGACAATGTTTCTCTCAAGTTTGGGGGAAGTAGGGTTCTCACATCATTGCATGATAATATTAGTAAAATAAATATGCCCATGACATTAGTAAATGTTTGAATAGTTTTCTGAAATTAGTTAAGGATACCCGATGATAATGAATCTTGATGGCTAGAATAGAATGTACATGACTGGTTGAGGATGATAGAACCAACTCTTGGACTTGCTTCTTTGAAATCTTTGAAAACACAATTGTATGTTTTCCATGCTTGAGAAACTTAGAAATTTTTTATAAGAGAATTCTTAAATGTCGTGGCATAAAATTTTGAACGATGAAAAGCCCACTAAAAAAATTTTGAAATGAGGAGAAGTTATAAATAAATGCCTCGGCATATCTGTAGAGGGACACTCCACTATGCCTTGGCATATGAGTGAATGAAAGTAGTCACGGGATGACTCTACCTGACTAGCTCGGGGGTGGAAGGTATGCTCCCTTTCATCTATAGTGTGGGATGGTAGAGTGATAGGCTGACTCCCCTCGTAGTAGAAATAAAGGAAAGAAAACAAGGTGGGAGTAAAAAAAATTCTGAATATCATGGCAACTTAAGAAAGCTTGCTTAGAAAAATTTTAAGTTTGTTAAGCATGGACTGGATACAAACACGTACAGACCCACACAAAGAGTCTTGCCCTAGGGGACAATACTAGATTTCTCAACCTAGTCTAGCATGTTAAAGCCATATGTGCTGAGGGCTGAAGTTTTATCCCATAAGACTATTCTGCTTTTGAACTTGTCATGGTATTTTTGTTTTGCTTATTACTATCCATTGCTTGAGGACAAGCAATAACTTAAGTTTGGGCGTGTGATAACTCCTTAAAAGTTCACATTTTGGGACCTTTTCACTTAAGTTATTGAGTATCTAATAGCCCACTTAGGACCATGTAGAATCATTTAGAAGCATTTAGTTGCATGTGGTGGAATTCAGTATGACGCAACATTTTATTTTTAAAGCGGTGCTGCCTTATAGGAAAGGTGCTTGTCTGATGATGTGTAGGTTTTGAAAGCAATGAAAAGAGGAAAAGAAATGCCATGGCATAAGGATATTGCTGAGCAGAATGAAAATGCCAAGTTCAACCGGCATTTCGAAAGCACTTATAGTGCGAGAAGATATTTTTGAAGCCAGCTGTATCCGACTCTCCAAGAGCTCTGCCTGAGAAATCTACCTTGAAGATCCGCCTGGAGGGACCGGCGCTGTAACCGTTGGTTCTGCTACTGACGTCGCCTGACCTTGCAGATCCTCTCTGTCCTTGGGCACCTGCAATGGGATTATGTCAGTCTCTCAGCAGCTACCCAGGCTGTATCATAGCCTATTCAGTCGGACTCTCAAGCAACTTAACCATGGTTTTGGGGTTTCCTAAGAAAGTCAACACCAAGTCCTAGGATTAGTTTTCCCCTATAAATAGAGGATAAAGCCACATTGTTGAAGACTTTGGTTCCACCCAGAATTGAGCTTAAAAAGTTAGAGAGAGAAAGTCTCATCTTTCTCCGTCAATCCTACTTACCGTGGCATTTCTTCCAGACAAACTGAGGGAGTGGCGTACTAAGCATCCGAGAGGAGCCAGTTATCTGGAAGCAGTTTTTGGTAGCTGAGGGAAGCATTGGGCAGTGCACGTCGAAGGCTTTCTCTCCTCCCCTTTGTTCTTTGCTTTCATATTTTGTTATTAGTTGTAAGGAACGGATGAAACTTGCTTTGTGCTTGCTTATTTCGAACCCCACCATAAACTAATCCTATTTGGTGGGAGTTTGCTTGGATGTTTAAGTTTATATTTCAATGAATGGTTGCTTTTCGATTCTTTAACCTATTTTGTTTATGAAACTTAATGCCTTAAGGTTGTAGGAGCTACGAGAGTAGCCTTTCCTTAGGAGGTCTTGAGGGTTTGAGAGAATTCCTTGTCAAATTATCCTTAGTGTTCAAGAGAAACTAGGGAGGAACTACATAAGCAAGGGGTTTTAGGTAGTAACTAGCCCTAATCCACCTTAGAGATAAGGTTAGGATTTCATTCGACTAAAAGGAGTTGTGCAAAAACGATAGGTTAGATGTTAATACTGCCATAAAATGTATTGCCGAGACATATCCTATTATCTGGACCAATAAGATCACTGTAGGGGTTTACGCCAATTGGTTATGCCAGGGCATCTTTAATCTATCGAGTCCCTTACTAGAGATAGCAAAGGGCACCTTAGTAGACTCTTTCGGGCAGGCTAGGCATAGAAGAAATATCATTCGGAGAAATAGACTTAGATTTTCGTAGTGACTCCTATCACTCATTCCCAAAGCAGCTTGTCATGTGAGAATGCTAAAGTCCTATAAATCAAATCGTATATTTATATTTTATTTTGCCTTGACATTTCCATTTGTTTTCACTTATCACAATTGAATTTGTCACGACATTTCATCCAACTTGCCACGACATATTCAATTGAGACCACATTACCACCATTCCATTTTCACATCAGTCATTCCATTTTGCCACAACATTCTCATGTGTACATACCATCACTAACTTTACTTAGGTGACAAAGTAAAGTGCCTTGACAAACCTATTTGATTTCTCCAATTCCCTGTGGAGACGATACTCAACTTATCACTGTATTACTTGTTCGATTGTGTATACTTGCACATATATCTGCACCCATTTATAGAACTCAGAAAAAGTGGACTGTCATGCTCCACCAAACCTTACTACCGTGTTGGTGGGCTGAATGTGTCTTCTAAGTGCTCCACTATGCTGTCCCAAAATAAGGCTTATTCTAATATTCCTACATGTGCAAGGAAAACATGCATTTTAATGGCATTGATCTGTTATGGACTAATACCTTGCTGTCATGCATGTGCTTGTGTTTGTGAGCTTTTAATTGCATGTTTATTAACTATAAATGTCATTAAACAACACGTGAAAAACTTAAGTACTAATATGAATGCAATGAGCTACACGAATGTATGTTGCCATGATGAATGTGAATCCAAAACATATTTAATTAACAATGTGCATGATGGAATGATAAGTATGCTATCATTAAAGCATACTTAGATGAATGCAAAACTAATATGAAATAATAGTATGCATGACAAGAGCTGATGAATGAATGAAAACATAGAACCTTATATGTAAATAATATGCAAAACTATTCTAACATGATGAACATATTTTAAATTCCAATATGCACGATATGTTCACACTAACTCCATAACTAGTATCCTTAACATGAGATAGATTGTAACAACACATATAACTAAACTAGCATGAAGTAAATACAACATAAAAATGTTTAAGAGCACTCTCTTTGTAGTTGAAAATGTGCTCGCATCATCCCCCTTCTTTAGGGTGATTTGTCCTCAAATTGAATCCTTGCATAGCTTTACATTCCTTTTGAAGAATAAGACCATTGATGAAGAGTTGTGACTTTGAATCCCAACCATCACCAATGTTCATAAGGGACCTTTCATTTTTTAGCAATGAACCATCATGTTTCTTTATGAAGAAATTTGACTTCATGTTTAGTCCATCTTCTTCTTTTATTGGTGGTTTGTCCTTGCACCAAGATTGTACACTCTTTCGCATTTGTAATTGATCTTGTTGTACTTTATTAGGTGTCAAAGGTACCAAGGCTACCTTACATCCTTCATGCTCAAAGGAGTATTGATTGTGATAATAGTCATGAATGGTCCTTTTGTCATATTTCCATGGCCTACCAAGTAGAATGTGGCTAGCATGCATAGGGAAAACGTCACAAAGTACCTCATCCTTGTACCTACCAACTGAAAAGGAAATTAGAACCTGTTTAGTAACGTTTAACTCACCTCCTTCATTGAGCTATTAGAGTTTATATGGAGTGGGATGCTTTGATGTTGTTAAACCAAGTTTTTCAACCATAATAGTGTTGGCTACGTTTTTGCAACTTCCTCCATCTATAATCATTGTGAAAACTTTGTCCTTGACATGGTAGCTGTTATGGAAAATGTTGTTTCTTTGTAAATCCTCTTGTGATGTTTTTGATTGTAGGCATCTTTTTAAAACAATCATTTCTCCATGGTCTGTATTTTATTTGGATTCTTCTTCTTGGATTGCTTCAGGTTCCTCATCATATATGGGTTCTTCATAATCTGAGATAACATCTCCCTTATCAAGTACTATCATAGCATTTCGGTTGGGACATTGACTGGCCACGTGTCATTTTCCAAAAAATTTGAAGTATTTGATGTCTCTGGACCTCCCGAAAGAGTCAGTTTGCTTTTCTTTTCCCTTACTGGATTCACCCACTTGTATAGTCTTGGTTACCTCCACTCGATCCTTTGCTTGAACTGGTGTTGGCTTCTAGAAATCATTAGTCTCTTGTTTACATTTGGTGGTTGAATTTGGACTACTCCAGTTGAAAACTTTCCTTTTAATCTATCGTTCAATCTTTATGGCCATATGTACCATTTATTCAATCTCTACATAATGCTGCAGTTCAACAAGGTTAGCACTATCAAGATTTAGACCAGATAAAAACCATGCCATGGTTGTTTTTCTGTCTTCATCAATGTTGGCTCGTATCATGGCTATCTCCATCTCCTTGAAATAATCTTCAACGCTGCAGCTTCCTCGTTTAATATTTTTTAGCTTATGGTAAAGATCTCGGTGATAATGAGTAGGCACGAACCTTTTCCTCATAATGGCCTTTATTTCTTCCCACGTAGTAATGGGGCGTTCACCATTTCGTCTCCTCGAACTCACCAATTGATCCCATCAAACTAGGGCATAGTCCACGAATTCCAGGCAGTAAGCCTGGCTTTCTTTTGCTCCGTATAGTTTTGACATTAAAAAATGTCGATCTTGATTACCCAGTCAAGATAGGCTTCAGGATCAGTTTGTCCTTGAAATGGGGGAATGGTTACCTTAATGTTGTTGAAGTTATCATTCTGATTTCGATGAACATCTCTTTTTGCTTCAGATGTTGCGTCAGCTTCCTCTTCCTCAATTTTTTCTTCCCTTCTAGGACGATTTACTCTCTGGTTACCCAAAGAGGCTTTAAATTGATCCATACAATCATGCAAGGGTTCCAATTCTAATTTCAGCAACCTTGCCATTTCACGCATGATTGCTTGAGTTTGCAAGTTAGGGGCTTCTCTTTCAAGGGTTCGTATTGGACTCCTAGACATGATTAGTGAAATAAGAAAATAAAATATGTGTAAAAGACCTTACCAGATAACACTCTCACAAAGCCTAACGAGTCACACCAAGAAACTTGAATGTCACTCAATCCGCTCGTGTTTGCACTCTAGGACTTTAAGCCTTTTACTTGTCCTCTTCTAATCTCACACACTCAATCCTTTTCCCTCTCAATTCTCTTTATCCCAAGTTCTAAATGACTTTACTCAAGACCAAATAAAGTAATTTAACTTGTTGTGCGTCGGCTGCAAAAGAGTTAGTAGGGATGGAAAATAAAATATAATGAAAGGGTGGCTTAGAAATAGAAAGAAGAGAATAAAAGGGTTACTTACACAAAGTCACTTCACAACTTTTCTATCACCACAATCAATCAAAGGCTTACTTGAATGGCTTGGTGATGAAACTTATTGATGAGTGCTTCAACCTTTCTCTTACTGATTTTCGATTTCTTTCTCTTGTACACGTGAAATGCACTTCTTTTTGTATTTTTGTTTTTTTGTTACACGTTGCTTCTTCCACAAAACCTCTGATTACCGCTTAATGTATCGTCGTTAGGGTCGATATCACTTGATGTAAAGTGATTCTTCCTTATCGATTGATTATAGATCTAAGAAGGAAGCAAAACAACCTGCATAAGTGAATAACTCAAATAGATGGTTAAGGTGGTAGATGTGAAGGTGATACGATAGGTTATTTTTAAGCACAAGAGTTATGGTAGCGGAAGTATGTGGTTTTGGTTAAGGTTTAGTGGATGAAACAATGGAATGGTTGTGATGATAGTATCTTAAGGAAGACTCAAAGAAGAACTAATGTTAAAGAACAAAGACCCATACTTTATATTGCTTCTTTAAGGAATGGTAATAAGAACTTGGACCCATTATCTATATGGAGATAGGAACCACAAGTATCAAGGTGAAATAGGGGTTGACGCCACAAGTAGTTGAATTACTTGATAAGTCGATAAAAGTCACAAGGACTTAACAAAGAGAATAATCTCACTTAATTTATAATCAAAGTCTATGTTATAATGCAACATGAAATCTTATTTATAGGACTTGAAAATGTTTTGGCCGAATAATGCATGGTGATATGGCAATCCTTTACACTTTCCTAAAGAAATAATTTGTAGGCATAATTTAAACATAATTATCATGCATATATTAGGTGTATATTCGGTCAAGTGTAGGAATATGTCTCCTTGGCTGAATCCTTCAAGTTGTGGCTAAGTGGAGACAAGCAGCTTGGCGTGTATTGTCTTTATTTCAAGCTTGATTAAGTGGGTAGATAATTAGCAAAAACAAGGGCTGGTGGTGTCGAGCTGTCATTTTGCATTTCCAGCCGAACTTGAACACTAATTAGTTCCCTACGATCTGCCATATCTTGATGAGTTGTTGGTGAGTTATTCATGTCTTCTTAATTCTCCAACAAGCTGCCAATTGTGTGTCACGCTCCTCTAAACCTTGTTGCCGTGTTGGTAAGCTGGATGTGTCTTCTAAGTGTTCCACTATGTTGTCCCAACATGAGGCATATTCTAATGTTCCTACATGCGCAAGGAAAACAAGTATTTTAATGGCATTGGTCTGTTATTAACTAATACCTTGTTGCCGTGCATGTGCTTGTGTTTATGAGCTTTTGGTTGTATGTTTATTAACTACAAATGCCATTAAACAACAAGTGAAAAACTTAAGTACTACGATGAATGCAATGAGCTATACGAATGTATGTTGCCATGATGAATGTGAATGCAAAACATATTTAATTAACAATGTGCATGATGGAATGATAAGTATGCTATCATTGAAGCATACTTCGATGAATGCAAAACTAATATGAAATAATAGTATGTGTGACATGAGCTGATGAATGAATAAAAACATGAAACATAATATGAAATGAAATAAAAAACTATTCTAACATGATGAACATATTTTAAATTACAATGTGCACGATATGTTCATACTAACTCCATAACTAGTATCCTTAACATGAGATGGATTATAACAGAACATATAACTAAACTAGCATGAAGTAAATACAACATAAAAATGTTCAAGAGCACTCCCTTTGTAGTTGAAAACGTGCTCGCATCACTTGTGGAATCATAATACATGGATCATTGGGTTGGTCTCAATTAGGGTGTTATAGGCCATCTGGATGCTCGATTGATAACTATTATTGTACATAAACTCCACTAAAGGTAGGTGGTATTTCCAACTGCCCTCAAAATCATAACAATATACCTAAGCATGTTCTCAAGCACTTGAATAACACGCTTAGATTGACAATCAGTCTGAGGATGAAACGTAATGCTAAAGTGGAGTTTGGTGCCAAAGGACTCATGAAGAACTTTCCAAAAATAAAAAGTGAATCTAGGGTCTCTATCTAAAATAATCTATGCTATGACTCCATGTAACCACAGTACCTCCAGGTTGTTGAGTTACGCTAGCCTTTTTAAGGTGAAATCCATCCTAACATGTAAGAAGTGAGCTAACTTGGTCAACTAATTGATTATCACCCACATTGTATCATGCTTAAACCTTGTCATCTGTAACACGGTCACGAAATCCATCGTTACTCTGTCACATTTCCACTGAGGTATTTAAATTAGTTGGAGCAATCCTGAAGGAATATGTTGTTCCACCTTAACTGGATGGCACACCAGAAACTTCGTAACGAACTCAGACACTTCTCTCTTCATGCCCAACCAATAATACATGAGTCTAAGCTCTTGGTACATCTTATTGCTACCGGGGTAAAATAAAAGTGGACTACAATAGGCCTCATGAATAATCTTATAGTGTAACTAATCCACATCAGGTACACATAAATGATCCTTAAACAACAACACATCACCATTGTGAAATTTTAACCATATAGCCTCACCTCGGTGGACTTGTTCCATGCGAGCCCTTAGATAACTGCTTGAACTTTGCAACCTTTTTACCTTGCTCACTAACTTTGGCTCTACTAGAAGTTCAGCCAACTATACTAGATTACTAGATAAACTTAGGTGCACTAATAAGGCCCTCAGCTCTGATTTATACTTATGACTCAGCACATCTACTACAACATTCACTTTCCACGAGTGATAATCGATAATGTAGTCATAGACTTTCAACAATTCAATCCACCTATGTTGTCTCAAGTTTAGCTCTTTCTTGGTAAGCAAATACTTTAAACTCCTCTAGTTAATGAAGATGTGGCATTTCTCCCCAAATAAATAATGTCTCCAAATCTTAAGCGCGAAGACTACGGTTGCAAGCTCTAAATCATGGGTTGAATAATTTCTCTCATGATGCTTAAGATGACGGGATGCATAGGCTACCACATTTCCCTCTTGCATCAACATGTATCCAAGACTGTTTAGCGAGGCAACACTAAACATGTTGAACATCTTTCCCGACTCAGATTGGATTAAAACTGGAGTTTGGGTTAAAAGGGTCTTCAAGTACTCGAAACTACCTTGTTGCTTCTCACACACATGGATGAAATCTGAAGTACCTTAGTCATCGAGGCTTCTATCATCGAAAAACCTTCAGGAGTCGATAATAATAGCTGATAAGACCTAAAAAACAATGCACCTCGATTATACTCTTTGGTGGTTCCCACTCAATGACTGCTTGAACTTTCCAAGGATCAATACAGATGCCATGACGTGCCCTATGAATAAATCTTAGATAACCAGAACTCGCAGTTCCCAAATTTTGTAAAAAGTTAACAGTTTCGAATGGTCTGAAGAACTATTCAGATATATCAATCATGTTCTTCCTCTGATCATGGGTATACCAAAATATCATCCATGGAAACAACCCAAAAATAGTACAAGTATAGGTGGAAAATTTGGCATGAGATCCATGAATTCCTTCAGAGCGTTGGTTAGTCCAAATAACATTACAAGGAACTCATAGTGATTGTATCTTGTTCTGAACACCGTCTTTGCTATACCTAACTCCTTAACTTTTATTTGGTAGTACCCTAACCTTAGATATATCTTGAGAAAACACAGTTCCCTTGAGCTAGTCATCGATTCTTGGTAGGGGATAACATTTCTTAATGGATAATTTATTTAATTGATGATAATCGATGCACAATGTCATTGATCTATCCTTCTTTTTAAAAAAGAGAATCAGTGCTCCCCAAGGAGAAATACTTGGTCAGATGAACTGTTTCTCCAGAAACTCTTGGATTTGAACTTTCAACTCTTTTAGTTTCATTTGTTCCATGCGATAAGGACTAATGGACACCGGGAAGACCATGGTGTTACCTTCATACAAACTCTAACTCTCAGTCTGACAATAAACCTGAAAACTCCTCTGGAAACACATCTGAAAAGTTTGTGATAGTTTGGATGTCCTCTAACCTCAGAACGGTAACTCTGGTGTTAACTACTTGAGCCAAGAAGGCTTCGGGTCCTTAATCTAACATATTTTCCACCTTGAGGGTCGACATAAGCATTGCACTCTTGGGCTTCTCACCAAACTTCATGATCTGAGACCCATCCTCTTTCCTAAGTATAAGTCATCAAAGCTTACACCTCAAGCTTGCCTCATGCTCCTACAACTAGTCCATACCCAAAATCAAATCAAACTCCCTAAATGGTAGCTCCATAAGATCAACCGTAAAGGTCTCACCTTGAATTTCAGCTAGACATTTGTGATATACCTTGTCCACTAGGACATAGGGCTAGACACTCGAACCACTATCTTAAGATTCTTAGTTGGGATATTTCTTTCTTGAACTAGGTTATAACAGATATAGGAATGGGTGGATCATGGGTTTACTAGTGTAGTAATAAAAAGAGAAAACATTGTAAAGGTATATGAGATTACATTGGTGGCATCACAATCCTCTTGAGCTAGGACTGCATACTAACAAACATCTACTCTGGGCTCGGTACTACCCCTTAGAACCGACGGAATTGACCTATGAGTCGAGGCTGGTGTCGCATCCCGAGCCACTAGTTACTCTCTTATATAGTGATCCAATGAGCCATGACGATAACAACCATTGGATCCCTTACGGCAAACCCCAACATGCCTCTGGCCACAAACTAAACAAGCAATCTGAGACTATGCCCTCAATGAGTCCCCAGAACTCGTTGCTGATGTGGTGGCCAATGGCCTCCTACATTGATCATACCTACCACCTCCTCTGCTTGCCTAATGTATGGGTCTACTAGACTGGCTAGACTGGGCTCTCCAAGAACCCTGAGAGTCCCTCGCAATGGTCCAGATGATTATGCTGCTCGCATAATCTACCCGAAAGTAATACTCACAAATGCAGCTCCTCTCCCAAGAAACTTCTCTAAGGAATTTATCTGGTGGACTAGCTCGGTAAAAACTATGGGTGGATTGCGGATAGATGGGTGAGGATATCCTGGCGAAGGCCCTTCCCGAACTTCCTACAGTGTAAATACTCTTACGACACTAACTCTAGTGTGTATCGACTAAGTCGAAGGAACTTCACCTCATACTCAAACACAAAGCGGTCTCCCTAGTCAACTCTAAACACTAATCTCTCAATTCATCCATGTAAGCATCTCTTATATATTTTTGGTGAAACTCCCCCAAGAAGTGCTCCTAGGTAAGTTGCTTGAGCTCCATCGACATCTCAAGAGCCTCTCACCAGTCGATAGCATTACCCTTCAACAGGGATATGATGCACTCCAGCATACCCTCAAAAGTGAGGTGTAGCTGATAAAGGGTCCTAAGGGTCTCTCTTAGCTACTGATCAGATGCTACAGGGTTATTTTTCCTGATCCAAAAAAGTTTGTAGTTTTGTACCTTCGAAGCCTCTCAACTGGGGACTTCTGGTGTACTATGATGGGAGAGGCCGGTGGAGCTGGTTGGGTAGGTGGGGTAACAGGTGTAATGGGAAGTGCTCTAATTATGCCCCTCAAGGTGATTTTCATCTCCTTAAAGATGTTTGTATCCTCGACTCCCGAGTCCCTATGCTCCTCAAACTCTATTTTTGGGACAAAACCATCGCCCAAATCGCCCACTAAGGAAGTCCTACTCTCAAATCTACCCTCCTAGCTATGGCATGGACTATCATCCATAGCTAAATCTTTGAAATTTAAATAATATCAAGAAGTTACTATCACTATTCCATACATAAAAGTATTCTTAAAATCTCTAAAGGAATGCATACTCATAGACTTTTACTGACTCTGACCTGCGAGCCCTAGGAACATCTAAACATGATGCTCTAATACCACTAAATGTAGCACTCCAAACTAGAACGACACACAGTTGACCGATTAGAATGCCAAACGGAACCACCAGGGTGGCTAACCAAATTATTTTCTTCACTTTCTTTATAAAACGACCATTTTAAATTATTTGAACCAAGACAATTCATCCATAAAATATAAATAAGTTTACATCAAGAGCACCCAAAAATAACTAAATCAAAATATACATACCACATTTAATAATGAAGTAACAATTCAATGATACAAAAATAAAGGTTTATAAATATACATGCCCTCTAACGGATAATTTTTTATGCGTACTCTACATTAATCTCGGTCTGGACTTCGTCCGAACAAAAGGCTCCTCAATCACTCCTCCTACTAACCTGTGTAAGGAAATAAATTATGAACGATGAACTCACTAGCCTAGTGTCACAATAACAACTAAACCATACTAGACGTGTTCACTAAATGCTCAAGTTAACTGGTAAAAATACAATATTAAGTATATTCATATACTACACTCACTTCTCTATGGTCGATATCATGGTACGGCTGCATCTCAAAGCTCACGTACCCCTTTAGTCAACTGAGGATGACGCCCAGGATCTCTAGAACGGACACAACATCCTCGACTAACCGACCCTTCATGAGTCCCTCGCTCACTACCTAATGATATCTGGACTGATTCAATTGCTCGATACTAGTATCATTTCTAAAGTAACCTAGTGTCCTAGCTATTTTTCGAGTATTCAAGCAAAGCTAGTTTTATGTTACCTTAATTGATCTTGTTTCTAATGTAATTAATAAATATTATTATTATCACTTGAATTCTTATTTGAGAGCAATTAGAGCCTTTGGGAAACCTCATTTTCCTCTTAAAATCTTCTGAGTTTCTTACCCAAAAAAAGAACGAGCGTATCGATACTCACCATTGGGTATCGATCACTTCAGGGTAATTCAAGATGAAAATGGGTGATTAGTATCGATAATATTGGTCCAGTATCGATAGTCATGGACTATGGTAACGATATCATTCAAGGTATCGATACTAAAATTGGGTTTGATGTTTGAAAATAAACTCTGGTATCGATGCCCTACAAAGGTATCAATACTGGTATTGATACTCCCATGAGTATCGGTACCAAACTTGGTTACAGGAATCTGTTAAGTTACCTTTGTTAGAGTATGCCCAAAGACCAATCCTATGATGATTGTAATAATACATTTATTTACCGATTTTATTAAATAAAGGCATTTCCAATATTACTTTCAGTTATATGTATGTGTTTAACATAAACTGAAAGATAATAGAGTCCATATAATAACATTATTAGAAGATCCATAGTCAAGTATTATTATGGCCATGGACAATAATAATACGCTTAAGACTAACATATTATTGATTGATGACAAGGAGTTTTCATTGACATAGAGATGTCAGAATTGATACATGATTATATTGTTGGAGACCAATGTGTTGGATTGACCCATCATGAGCATGTCTTTGATTATTATGTAACGATCATAACATTTCTCATGGTGATGACTATATGTATGATCCTCAGACTTGAGATCAATGTCGTCCCAACATATATTGTTGTATGTTTTGATACAGTTAAACATGCTCTGTAACTGGTTGCACTATAAAGACAGTTATTGAATATATCTCGATATATGTAGTGGGGTGTGTATGGTTAAGATAGGATTTGTGCTTCCTACATAATAGGAAATATATCACAGGCCACTTGATTGAGTGAGACTAGAAATACATGGCCATGCTCGAATAAGTTGATATGTGATATGATAAATTATTCGTTAATTATAGTCTACTCTAGATATCAAGAAACAATAGATGGGTTATACAAGTGTGACTATTCTAAGACTTGTGCCTATTCCAGATATAGTGGACAAAAGGATGTAATACATAAAAGAGTTAATCACGAAGATGATATGTCGAATCATAATTTCTTGTAACTTAGGTGACAATGATATATTGCTAGATGTCACTCATTGTATATAATATTAGAAGTGTTCTAACAATTACTACTAACGTTACAAGAACCTACAGGGTCAAACCCTAGGATTGAAATGAGCAAAGATGTACAATTTGTTGTATGTTACTAAAATATATCTAGAGTTAAGATATGTATATTTGATATTCATATGATTTTATTTATCCCAAATATAGTTAGTAAGCATTAAAAGAATGTAATTTAGATTACAACTATTTTAATTGATATTTAATTTGGAATAATTAAATAAGTTTTTAAATAAACATTAAAGATTGTAATTTAGATTATAAGTCTTTAATGTATATTTAATTTGAATTAATTAAATAATATTTTATTTATTAATTCAAAATAACTTTAAAAACCCTAAGATGTTAGGGTAATTGATATATTTCAATGAGGTAAGGTCTAGCATGCGTTTTTCACTTCAGTAATTTTCCTCAAAACCGATTTTGGAAAAAGAAAATTTTGCTCTCAATCGGGTGAACTAAATAGAGGCCGAGACGTTTTTCTTGGAGGCTTACGATTCAAATCATTCGTGATCACCACTTCTCGTTGCTATCTTTGCTATTTTTCAAGGAACCCATTGTAAGTATTAGTATCCTTTCCTCCCGATTTCGGTTTTACGTACTTGGATCGTTGGTGAGACCATCGAGTTTTATTTTTGATGCGTCGTGGGGTGTACCGACGGTCCCAACAGTTGTATCAGAGCCACTTGTATGATCCAAATTCGGGTTAAATTCTTGGTTGATGCGATATGTATAAGATGCATGTTCTAGTTTTATCATTTTCGGAAAATATGCATGATATCATTGTTCTAATTGATATCTGCAACGATTAATATGTTAATTTTTTCAATCTATTTGTTTCTACAAGGATTTTACAAAATCCATATGTCAATTGATGACATGATGATCCGTGGGAGAGCGATAGCAGATCGCGTTTGGTAGTGGAACAATGGTTGTTCCGATGCAGAAAACCTTTGGGATTGAAAATGCCAAAAGCACGATTCTGTTGATAAGTGTTATCAAATCATGAGGTTTTTCTATAGAAATGAAAGTATTGTTTTTCAAAAAAAATCCCCTTGACTCTTCAACAGCAGTACAAATTGAAGGCACAAATTAATATTTTTAACAAATATGTAACAACGTGTAGATATATATGATATGTTTGTTTTGCACGGTGTTTGACATGCATGGTTATAGCCCTTGTTCAATTTACAATGGTTTAATTTTAAATACGGTATAGGAGTTGTGCCTTTCTATATCTCATTTGTATTTCTCTTCTCATCTTACTCTCTCGTATGTAAAACAAGTTTCTTTTAAAATTATAATCCTATAAAGATTCACAAGGAGCAGAAGAATGGCGAGAAGATACCTAGAGAGCAGTCTTAGGGTTTTTTTTGTTCTCTCATTGGCTTGGGATGGGCCACTTTAGACATTGTTTTTGGGCTATAACCATTATATCTTATTTATTGCTTTATATGTTGTGTATACAATGCATCAAATGATAAAATAAGAATGAATATTGATGAGATCAATAAGGGCCTAATATTAAAACGAACAATGATGAGATAATTACGCAAATCCCTCTTTATAATCTAAGTTAACTTAACCATCCAATATTTACCCTCGTTAAGGCTTCTATCGATATTGTGTGGGCTTTGTCAAAGTATTGGGAGATAAATCTATCTTGGTTAAACGCGAAGAATAAGCAAGTGATATTCACTGGTTGAGATATTGGTAATAACTTAGCTAGGTTATTCTAATAGGATTAGAAACCTAAAGGTTAAATATTTGGATAAGTTATGAAATGACTTGAACAAGAGTTGTTCACCAAAAGGAGAAGTTACATAAGGTGTAACTAGTAAAGTGTTACATACCTAAATAATCATTATCCTAAAATAAAAGCCAAAGCTGATTTAGGAAATTGATGTATTATGGATCCTCACCCACTAGAAAAATTTCGTTGAATTTGTTCAAAATTAAAACAGATAGGGTTTTTAATTTTGAATAAAATAGTGGGAGTAATTTGTAAATAAAGACCTATTTATAAATTTTAATTTGGTAAATTTACTTACTTTAATATTTCCATTGTTGTATATTTAATGGAAAACAACACTTTATCACTACGATCACTCCTTGAGAAGGACAAACTTAATGGCATAAACTTCCTTGACTGGTTTCGTAATTTGAGAATTGTTCTCAAACAGGAAAGGAATGAATATGTCATTGAAGAACTTGTTCCTGATAAACCGACAACTAATGCTTCAAGAGCTGACAAAGACACATTCAAGAAACATATGGATGATATGTTAGATGTTAGATGTCTACTGCTTGTCACCATGACTCATGATCTTCAAAAAATACATGAGGACATGGTTGCATATGAGATTATTCAAAATCTAAAAGAGATATATGAAGGGCAAGCACATCAAGAGAGATATGAGACCTCTAAAGCTCTATTTCAATGCAAAATGGTAGAGGGAACTCCTGTAGGAGCTCATGTCATCAAGATGATGGGCTACATCCAAACATTGGAAAAGTTAGGATTTCTTCTCGAAGATGAATTAGCTACTGATGTTATCCTGCAATCGTTACCCTATAGCTTTAGCCAATTTGTCCTTAATTTCAACATGAATGAAATTAAAAAGACTTTGCCGCAGTTACTTGGCATGTTATGAACTGGTGAAAGTAACATGAAAAAGGTTAGACCTAAGCCCATTATGATGGTCCACAAGGACAAAGGAAAGGGAAAGAAAAAGGTAGTTGCAAAGTCTAAGGGCAATGGTAAGGTCAAACCGAAAGGGAAAAATGCATTGAAACTCAAAAGGAGAGTTAGTAAGGAAGAAAAATGTTTCCATTGCGATAAGACTGGACACTAGAAGAGAAACTGCCCTATTTACCTTGAAGAGGTTAAGAAGACAAAAGCAAACAGAACGTTTGTTTTAGGTATTTATGTTATTGATGTTAATTTGTCAACATCTACTTCTTGGGTATTAGATTTTGGTTGCGGTTCTCATATTTGTATTTTCGTACAGGGACTGTAAAAAAGAAGGAATCTGGCTAAAGGACATGTAGACCTATGAGTGGGACATGGAGCAAGAGTTGTTGCATTAGCTATAGGGACATATGTTTTATCTTTGCCTAGTGGACTTGATTTAAATTTAGAGGATTGTTATTTTGTGCCTAGTTTGACTAAGGACATTATTTCTATTTCTTGTTTGGACAAGATTGATTTTGAGATTATTATTAAGAATAATTGTTGTTCTTTTTATCTCGATAATGTTTTTATGGTTCGGCACAATTGGTTAATGGTCTCTATATTTTGGATCAAGAAAATACCATTTATAACATAAATACTAAGAGATCAAAAACAAATAACTCAAATCAAACTTATCTTTGGCATTGTCGTTTAGGCCATATAAGTGAGAAACGCATATCAAAACTCCATAAAGATGGATTCTTAGATTCATTTGTTTTCGAGCAATATGATATAGGTGAATCTTGCTTGTTGGGAAAAATGACCCAACAAATGACTAAAGCTCCTTTTAATAGTAAAGGTGAGTGAGCAAGTAATTTATTAGGGTTTATACATAGTGATGTATGTGGACGGATGAATACACAAGCCAGAGGTGGATTACATTACTTCATTACTTTCATGGATGACTTCAGTCGGTATGGGTATATTTATCTTATGCACCATAAATCTGAAGCCCTTCAAAAGTTTAAGGAATTTAAAAATGAAGTACAAAATCAACTAGGCAAGAGTATTAAGGCACTTCAATCAGATCGAGGTGGAGAATGCTTAAGCATAAAGTTTGATTAACTCCTGAAAGAATCTGAGATTGTCTCACAGCTTACACTACCTGGTACACCATAGTGGAATGGAGTTTCTAAAAGAAGGAATCGAACACTGTTAGACATGGTTCGATAGATGATGAGTTATAGTGATCTTTCAACTTCTTTTTGGGGATATGCACTCGAAACACCCACTTTCACACTAAATCGTGTTCCATCTAAATCAGTTCAAAAAACACCATATGAGATATAGACTGGGAAGCATCCTAGTATGTCTTTCATGAAGATTTGGGGTTGTGAAGCTTATATAAAACATTAGATGTCTACAAAGCTTGAACCTAAATCTCATAAGTGTATATTTGTTGGATATCCTAAAGAAACTAAGAGATATTATTTCTTCAACCCTAACGATAACAAAGTGTTTGTTGCTCGAACATAAGTTTTTCTCGAAAGAGAATTTCTCTCAAAGAAAAGGAAAGGTATAAATATTGAACTTGGAGAAGTTCAAGAACAACAGATCAGTGAACCTGAAGTTGAGCATGTTTCACAAGTTGTCGAGGAGCATTCAACAGATTTAGAAACACAACCACTACGCAGATCCACAAGAGAACGTTGTGCACCTGAGAGATTTGGATTTCTCGTTACTGTACATGGAGATGTTCTACTTATGGATCAAGATGAGCCCAGGACTTATTAAGAGGCAGTGTCTAGCCCAGACTCTGAGAAATGGCTTGAAGCCATAAGATCTGAGATTGATTCCATATCAGTAAACTAAGTATGGACTTTGGTTGAACCACCTGAATTGGTCAAGCCTATAGGGTGTAAATAGGTTTTCAAGAAGAAAACGACATGGATGGTAATGTACAAACATATAAGGGGCGATTAGTCGCTAAAGGTTTTCGAAAAGTTCATGGTGTAGATTATGACAAACATTCTCCCGTATCTATGTTTAAGTCCATCCACATCTTGCTCGTAATAGTTGCATTCCATGATTATGAAATCTGGCATATGGATGTCAAAACTGTTTTCCTTAATGGAAAACTTGAAGAGGATGTATATATAACACAACCATAAGATTTTGTCATTCCAAGAAATATTGGAAAGGTTTGTAAGTTGCAAAGGTCTATTTATGGACTATAGCAAGCTTCTCGAAGTTGGAATCTTCGTTTCAAAGATGCAATCAAAGAGTTTGGTTTTATCAGAAATGAAGATGAGTCTTGTGTTTATAAGAAGGCTAGTGGGAGCATTTTTTCTTTTCTAATCTTGTATGTAGACGAAATACTCATCATAGAAAATGATATACCTACTTTATAGTCTGTTAAGACTTGGTTAGGTAGTTGTTTTTCTATAAAAGATTTGGGTGAGGCAGTGTATATCTTAGGAGTTAAGATCTATAGAGATAGATCAAGACGACTTCTAGGTCTGAGTCAAAGTATATATATAGACAAAGTGCTGAAAAGGTTCAGTATGGAAGAATCCAAGAAAGGATTTTTGCCTATGAGACATGTAATTTCTCTTTCGAAGGAAATGTGTCCTTCAACTCCATAAGAAAGAGAACGGATGAATAAGATTCCATATACTTCGGCTATTGGTTCTATTATGTATGCCATGATATATACTCGACCAGGTGTATTGTATTCTTTAAGCATGATGAGTCTGTATTAAGCAAACCCTAGTGAAAATCACTGGGTTGTGGTTAAAAATATCCTTAAGTACTTAAGAAGAACTAAGGATAAATTTCTTTCTATGGAGGGGAGGAAGAGCTTAGTGTAAAAGGTTATACTGATGCCAGCTTCCAAACTAACAATGATGGCTCAGGACCGCAATCAGGTATTGTGTTTTTTCTTAATGGAAGTGATGTGAGCTGGAAAGGTTCGAAGCAAGACACAATAGTTGATTCTACAACAGAGGATGAATACATTGCAACCAGTAAAGCAATAGAAGTGGTCGTTTGGATCAAGAAGTTCATATTGGAATTAGGGGTTGTTCCTAGCATATCAGATGATGTAGAACTCCTTTGTGACAATAATGGAGCCATTGCAAAAGCAAAGCAACCCATATCTCATTAATGATCCAAACATATTATTAGGTGCTTTCATCTCATTCTAGAGATCACATATCGAGGAGATGTGGAAATATACAAAGTACACACGGATGACAACATTGTTGATCCCTTGACAAAGCCTCTTACACAACAGAGGCATAATCGTCACATGAGTCACTCAGTATTAGATATGTGAGTGATTAATCTTAGTGCTAGTGGGAGATTGTTAGAGTATGCCCAAAGACCAATCATATGATGATTATAATAATACATTTATTTACCAATTTTATTGAATAAAGGCATTGCCAATATTATTTTTAGTTATATGTATGTGTTTAACATAAACTGAAAGATAATAAAGTCCATATAATAACATTATTAGAAGATCCATAGTCAAGTATTATTATAGCCATGGACAATAATAATATGCTTAAGACTAACATGTTATTGATTGATGACAAGGAGTTGTCATTGACATAGAGATGTCAGAATTGATACATGATTATATTGTTGGAGAACAATATATTTTATTGACCCATCATGAGCATATGTATTGGATTATTATGTAACGGCATAATGTTGTTCATGACTATGACTATATGTATGATCCTCAGACTTGATATCAATTCCGCCCCCAACATATATTGTTGTATGTCTTGATACAATTATACATGCTATGTAACTGGTTGCACTATAAAGACTGTTATTGAATATATCTCGATATATGTAGTGGAGTGTCTATGGTTAAAATAGGATTTGTCCTTCCTACATAATAGGAAATATATCACAGCCACTTGATTAAGTGAGATCTAGGTGTTATTTGGTCAACATGTCATCTGGAGTTAGTCTTGATTGTCTCTTATCTTTCCAACGGTTTTTGAATCGCATCAATTCGATATCGTAAACTCAAGATACCCTCATTTTAGTGAAGACAATCCATAGAGAAATTCTTATACGAGATTAACACAGGATTTTGTAAATATTATGAATTTTCAATAATTTATTGATTATTTTTAATATAATTTAATACAGGAGTCTTATCCTTTAAGATTATATTTATTATTTTATTAGGAATTGAGGTCGAGTTAAAACATTATTCATAGTTTATTATTATTAGGAATTAGAATTAAAACATGTTTAGTTTAGTACTCTTTTATTTGTTAGTTGATTAGGACTTTAGAAATCCTCTCCAATAAAAAAAAGGCTTCATTCACCATCGTAAATCAAATTTCTTTGATTAATAATACAACGAGAGCTTATTTTCCAAGTGTCGATTGTCCTGTGCCTTCGAAGCTTCTTTTCATTAAGTTCCTTTTCAAGTTCTGCGTGAGAGAGATCTTCACACTCTGGTTTGTCTCTTTGTTGCGATTAGGAGGGTTGGTTAGAGCAATTTATTGATTTTATTTTTTCATTATGACTAGAAGGGTTAGATAGGACAATTATCTTCTATTTCTATCTATCCATTGCTGCATCTCTATCATTGATTGAAAGTAACAACTTTGTTACTGATTTGCTTTAAAATTTTAGTTTATAACTAAATTTTGTTGGAAGATTAAACCAGAACTTGTTTTCAGTTTATTGTTAGAATTATTATTTCTAATTTCGTGTGTTAAAAGAAATCATGATTGTTGGTGGTCATGAGCAACAATGAGAAACTTGTAAAACTCTATGGATAGAATTTCAAGATTTGACAACATAATATGTTGTTCTACTTGACCATGTTCAATCTAGTTAAATATAGAATGATTCTCCCATTGTTAAACATTGTTACCAGATTAAAAATGCATGTAAGCATTAATCATTGGATTTTAATAAAGAATATCAAACATGACATGAATAAAGAATATCTTTTGATATTTACAAATATTATAAATTTTATAATAATTATGGCTTGTGTTTAAAATATTGTGAATTACATTCTCCTACTACTGATTTATTTTGAGAAATATTTTAGATACTAACAGATTTAGAGTTTAATCAAAGGCTCTTGAATATTGAGTTATCAAAATTAAAGGATTAGTTCCTTTTATTTATGTTTGTTAAGCATAATCGATTTGCCTTGATATATATATATTTAGGGTTTTAGTGCTACTAATTCCATCATTTAACAGAATAAATAACACTGGAAAAAGGGAAATAAATTGTTGAATCTTGCGTTGATTCTAACTTTGAAAAGGAAATAAATTGTTGAATTTATTTTTATATGAATCTTATATGATTACAATTTGTAAAAGTAAATAAAACATCAAATTATTTTCTTGGAAATCTAGAACGATTCCACTTTGTGGAAGGAAATAAATTCTTAAATTTATTTTCATAGAATCTAGTATGAATCTATTTTGTAAAAGAAATTAAATCTTTGAATTTATTTCTTGAGAATCAAGTATGATTCTTTCTTATAAAAAAGAAATAAATCGTTGAAATTTATTATTTGGAAGTCTCAAATCAAAACTTGAAAAACCTATGGTTTTCTAAGTTGTAATCACATTCTCAAAGCCTTATCTGATGCAAGTTATGAAGTGTATAGTGTTTAAAATTGCTAAAGAATTATGAATGATATTGAACTATAAATATGAAACGGAAGATACTAGCACTAAGGTAGTGACCTAATTATCAAAGTCATAATAATGGCATAGACGAGAGGAAATAAGTATTTTATTACCTTTAGTGATGATAACAAAAGTATTGTTATGTGTATTTGTTAAAAGAACAAAAGTGAAGTTATAGAGAAATTTGTTTTCTATAAACAAGAAGTTGAAAACCAACTTAATAAAGATTAAGTTGGTAAGAAGTGATGTTGAATCGTGGTTTTGAATATGCCAAACCATTTGGTGAAGCTTGTTCACAATATGGTATTATTCGTGAAGTAACACCACCATATTCACCTTAATCATATGGAGTAACCAAGTGAAAAAATAGAGATATAAAAGAAATGATGAATATCTTGTTAGGTAGTTCTAGGTTATCACAGAACATGTGGGGGAAGATGTCCTTTTAGCTAATTTCCTTTTAAATAAGGTACCCTGGAAGGAAAATGATAGAACACCATACGAAAATTATAGGAAGCTTGGAAACCTTCCTATGAACATTTGAAAATGTGGATGTGTCCTGCCATTATAATGGCTCCATTACCAAAGTAAATGAAAGTTGGTCCTAAAACTGTGGATTGCATTTTCATTAGCTATGCAAAACATAGCAATGTGTATCGGTTTATTGTGTATGAATAAAAAAAATCCTAAAATTCACAGGAACACAATAATGTAATCAAAGAATGCATCATTCTTTGAAAATATTTTCCCTTATAAATCTAAGGAGGTTGATCAAAGTTTAATAAAACGAACTATAGAGACTAACAATGAAGATAGTCTAGATTATCAACAAGAGGCTGAAACTGAAATAGAGCCAAGGAGTAAACAAGCAATGGTGGAAAATCCTTTGGACCAGACTTCCTAATATTTATGTTGGAGGTTGAACCTCAAACGTATAGTGATGTTATACGATCCTCTTAAGGCAAGTTATGGAAGAAAGGTTAAGAGCAAAATAGATTCCATCATGTAGAACTATACGTGGAAATTAGTGGATCTCCTCCGAGGATTAACCCACTAAATTATATATCGATTTTTAAACAGAAAATGAAAACAAATGGAACAATTGATAAGTACAAGGCTAGGTTGTTAATAAAAGGATATCGAGAAAATGAATGCCTAGAATACTTTGATACATACTCTCGTACATCAAGAATAACATCCATAAGAATAATACTTGCAATTGTCGCTTTGCAAAACGTAGAAGTACATCAAATGGATATTAAAATAGCTTTCCTAAAGGGGACCTTAACGAAGAAATATACATGGAGCAACCTGAGGGTCATGTAGTTTTAGGTCAAGAAAGGAAAATCTGTAGGTTGACGAAGTTTTTGTATAGACTTAAACAAGAACCAAAACAATGGCATGAAAAGTTTGATAGTGTCATAATGACAAATGGCTTCAAGATGAATGAGTGTGACAAGTGTGTATATATCAAAACTACAAACATTGGATATGTTATTGTATGCTTGTATATTAATGACATACTCATTGTTAGAAGTAACAATGAAATGGTAAAGTGTACCAAAGACATGTTAAATTCAAGATTTGACATGAAAGACATGGGATTGGCTGATACGATTTTTGGCATCCAAATTAAAAGGTCATCTAAAGGCCTAATACTAACTCGGTCACACTATGTGAACAAGATTCTTGATAAATTTAATAAGGATGATTCTATATAGTCATAACTCCAATAGACTCTTGTTCACATTTATCTAAAAAACAATGTGAAATTGTTCACCAAGTGGAATATGCAAGGGTCATAAGCAGCCTAATGTATCTCATGAGTTGTACGAGACCAGACATCACTTTTACCATGAGCAATTCAAGTAGATTCATGAGCAATCCAAGTGAAAAACATTGAAATGCAATAACAAGGATACTAAGATATCTTAGATATACTCAGGATTATCGTTTGCATTATTCCAGAGATCTTGTTATATAAGATACTTTGTTACTAGTTGGATATCAAATATTCAAGATATCGAAAATGGATATGTATTCACTTTAGGAGGAGGAGTTGTGTCTTGGAAATCCTCAAGATAAACGTATAACTAGATCGAAAATGGAATCTAAGTTTGTAGCTCTAGATAAATCTGGAGAAAAGCATAATGACTTTGGAACTTTCTTGAGGATATTCTAGAATGGCCAAAACTTGTGCCCACAATATGTATATACTGTGACAGCCAACCAACAATTGCTAGAGCACAGAATTTCATGTGTAATGGTAAATCGAGACGGTTGTATCGCTGACACAATACCATTAAACAATTTATCTCAAATGAAGTTATCTCTATTGATTTTGTAAGATCAAATGATAACATTCAGGATCCGCTAACTATATAGTTAAATCGAGATCAAGTTGAGAAAACATCTAAAGGAATGAGACTAAAGCCCATGAAGTTTAAAGGTTTTATGTGAGGGAAAACCCTACCTTGTTAACTAGAGATTCCAAGATCTAGGTTCGAAGGGATAACCTAATTACATAAATCGTGTATAGTCACTGTGGTGGTTTCTTATGCTAAGTTCGTTCTTATATGTAATTAATATTTTATTTTAAATGATTTAATTTTTAAATTTTTAGCTAATTTATAATTATACTTTAGTCCTTTAAAATTTTAAATTTTTATAAATTAAACTAACGGTGCTTAACGATTCTTGTCGTTAGTGGTGCTCAACGGTGCTCGTTAAGCATGACAGACTCATCCTAACTTTAAAAAAAGGTATCAATATTTTTATATAGTTATTAATACATTTAAACTAGTATAAGTACTCGAATAAATTCCTTCAAAAAAATCAAATACCAAACCTCAAAAAGATATTGATACAAATAAAGGTATCGATAGCTTAGGGATCAATACATTTGAATTTTTATTCAATTTTCAAAACACTGAAACTTAAAACAGTACTTGCACCAAATAAAATATTAATATATATATTTTTTGATAGATTATAAATCTAATCCTATCCGAAGGAGAGGAAAAAGAAGACTCTATGAGAAGGAAGGAAGGTGCTCTGGTCAATCTAGAACCCCAAAACCTAAGAGAATATGAGAAAACAAAGATTTGATCACCCAACCAAATATGTTTGCTTTCAAAGGTATCGATTTTTTTTGTATAACTATCGGTATCCAATATATTAATCGACTAATCTGGATCGGGTATTGCAGAGGCGAGGGTGACCCTCCCAACCCAGTTTACTCCATTCGTAAACTCTAAGATTTTTGAATCCTTGGTCTTGCTTATAAAATCTAGTGTCACATCTCACTAAATCAACTGATTGTTATTAAAACTATGAATATTTAAATCAAGATATCAATAAAATATTTTATAAAATTACCTTGTCAATTTAAAACTTAGATTTTTATTCAAAAAATAATCATCTGTTGTATAAGAATCTTAAAGTTTAACTTAGCACTGAAGGACATGGATTTGAATCTATAATATGATAAAAATATATGACACGTGTTGCTAACGGAAAGAAAAATGGAATGTAACGTGTCTATGATAAAAATATATGACACGTGTTGCTAACGGAAAGAAAAATGGAATGTAACGTGTCCATTTTGCAAGTTTTGAATGAATACCCATTAATAAAAATAATAATAATGAATACCCAAATGATTATATATATATATATATATAAAATAGATATATATATATATATATATATATAGATATATATATAATTAGGTGACCAACGGAGTGATCTAACCAAATAATTATACAATTAAAATACTTCATGTATTATTTTAAGGATATAATATCAAAATTAACCCACATTTTGGCCCTTAATTATTTTTCTAAAACATCCAAAATTCTCTTTATAAATATAAACTGTTAATTAACAAACGATTAACACTCTAAAATATCAATCTCTAAAATAAAACGTTAAAGGTCAAATATTAAAAAAAAATACGGTCAAATTTACTATTTCAATCAAACGTTAGACTTCTTTGTCCTAAAATAAAATTCTATCAAAATGCTTAAAAAAAAAGGTTAGAATGACCAATTTAATAAATATTGGGGACTAATCTTAACATCATGCCTATTTTAAAACACTTCTATTAACCAAACAACAGAAATATTTAACCCAAAATCCAATATTTTAAAACGGAGTAACATCATATCCGGTTATATAAACAACAAAATGTTTTGATGGTAAATAACTAATGCAAAACAAAATAGCAGAAACAAAATTGGAACCATTCTCTCTGGTGTTTAGTCTTGAATTCAGCCCTCAAATCTAATGCTCCTACTGATTCCAACATTGATTCCGGAGGTTTCTCCGCCGTACTGACCGGCCGGTTTTCTAATATCCCGCACCTGCCCTTTCCTTTGTTTCTCCCGTTTCTTGCTTTGCAACTGTAAAACCAACAAACAAATAAATCAATCCACAACTTATGTATTATCCAAAGGAAACATAATTTTCAACCCGAACACATACCCTGTACTTCTTCCTTGGGTTTTTGGTGTTCTTATTCCGTTGTCGAGTCAAACCTCTATTCTTCTCTATCTGTTGTCATTCGACAGATTTTTTTTTTTTGGTTAGGAATAGGAAGCAGTGAAACGCAATAATTGAGCCGTAGAAGAGAATATGGCAAGAACCTGATGAGTAATCTGTCGTTTTCCATCAACAATTTCAGGCAACGAGGGCGGTGCTGAGGTCCTGCAAAAGAAACACACTTCGAAATCATTTTAAATCCAAATTTTATCCAACTAAGACAGCTAAAAGATTTCATTTTGGTTGATAAATCAGAAATTATAGACAAGCATGACCATATCAATGGAATGGTGCTTAACAATACTATTGAATGTTAGAAATCACTTACCTGCATCCCCAATAGGGTGTGCAAATTCGGATATCGGATCCGATAACAAAATTTGGATATCCAAAATTTTAGGTACCTAAAATAGGGATATCGGATCCGATCCCAAAATTTGGATATCCGAAATTTCGGATACCTAAAATAGTGATATGTATATGATCCGAAAAAAAATATCCAAATTTTTGGATATCAAAATTTTCGAACCGGATATCTGGGATCGGATATCCAGATATTAGGATCCAAATATAAAATTTAATTTGACAAATTAATTTTAAAATTTTATATTTTCTGATCCATATCCGATCCGATTATCCAATTTTTTTCAGATATTCGATATGAATTCCACGAAAATCAAAAACAGATCGGATATCCAAATTTTCGGATCTTTTTGCAGACTCCTATCTTACAGTAGGTAATAATTAAATGCAGTGCATAAACATACTTTGTATATATCTCGGCCTTTGCAGCAAGTTTTGCTGCCCTTTGTTGCTTCACTTGTTTGTAAAATTCGTCTTCTGAATCCTCCGAGTGTCCCGTATCACCATTCTCCTCCTCAGATATAGCTTCATTACCTCCATCAAGT
Source organism: Hibiscus syriacus (assembly GCF_006381635.1). Classification (NCBI taxonomy): domain Eukaryota; kingdom Viridiplantae; phylum Streptophyta; class Magnoliopsida; order Malvales; family Malvaceae; genus Hibiscus; species Hibiscus syriacus. The sequence continues at coordinate 406,887 of NW_024062339.1, read as the reverse complement.
TCCAACATGTCATATTCACCTCCATGGTCATCCTCAGATTTAACTGTTGCTCCTGCCAATACTCTGAGCTCGTGCTTCCTCCGCCTTTCTCCAATATCATCTCTCTTTGGTAAATCATCATCCCCGGATATAACCTTGTCAACACGGTAAAAGAGGAGTCAAGAAAAAATTCTACAAACCAGAGTACACATGAATCATGATGCAAAGTTTAACACGCAAATAACAAAGTTACCACATTTGGATTCTAAAACCAAGTTGTAACGGAAAAACTAAAAGGAAAAGGTCATAAAAGTCTGAACTGCACAATCCTGTTATTTTTACTTCCCTTTTAACTAAGGTGCATAAATAGAGCTAGGTTACGCGTTTGAATTTCCATCATCATTCATCAATTCCTTTGCATTTCATTGGTTGGTCTAGCAAGTGTTGCCCAAAATCAGGACAAGAAAAGCAGATAAACATAGAGAGAAAATTTTGTGCTGTTTAGCGAAAGAAAACAGAAAGGGAAATGGCATACTCATATGATCTAACAAGATGAAGAATGCCGCTGGTACAGGAAGGAAGCCTAAAACTGTAAAACTTTCAGCTTCTTCATAAGAGAAACTATGAAGGTCTTTGAAATTGGTACTGACTTGAGAAAGCAAAAGATGAAGCAGATTAACTGGATAGCCAGAATCTAAGTTCAAAACCCGATCCAGGTCAAATTGAATCAAACTAACAAATTACATGAAAGGTGAATTGACCTGCCGAATTGCTACCACTAACAGATACACTCTCAACTCGAAAGGCTGGCACTAATTGTAACATATTGTTTTCAGTAGGTAGAAATGACCATCCATCTCAGTTGGTAGAGCACAAGGCTGTTATCCTTGAGGTCATGGGATCGAGTCCCACGGAGGGCATTTCATAATTCGGAGGTCTCGTACGGAAGCTGCTCTCAATCTGGCGTTAGGGGCAGCCTACTATCCTACCTCCCCTTACCCCATTACATATGGGAATAAGGATAAGCTAATTTGTTTTCAGTAGGTAGCAAACTAGCACTAAAAGTTTTTAACTTTGTCTCATATTGAGGTCAGCAATGCTCGTTCAATGCACTTGCAATTTCCAAGTACATTGAGAAAGCTCGTCATAGACAGATTCCTACTAAATCTTAATGTTTTACTGGAGGTATAAAAGCAGGAAATCTCGTTGAGATTTATACCTTCGATTTGATCTGTTTAGCCGTAATAAGCTTGGAAATATTAGAATGCTTTGAGCTTGCATGCCTGTTACTTAATCCATGGCACTTCCTTCAACATCCACAGCATCATCAGCAAAATCTTCATATGATTCAAGCTGTCTGTCAAGTCCAACTTGAATGAATTAGTACTCAGTGCAATGAGAAGGGTAACTAAATTTACAAAACAAGAGGAAAAGCAGCAATACCCATTCACTGGTTTCCTATGCTTCTTGGTTTTATCAGGCTTTCGGGTGTTGGAACCAAGGATTCCCTTCTGTTTCAATTTTTCCTCCAGAGCTGCTCTTACTTTTAGCATTTCCCTGCTTTGTAATCCAACTTGGTTGTTCTGCGTTTAATTTGAAGAATCTTGAGTAAGATAGTTTGCTACCGGTTACACAACAGAGACAAAGAAACAGAAGGACATATGAAGCCTTCTCAAAAGAAGGGTGATATGCGTAAGGCATAAAAAGGGAGTGAAAATTTAGCAGCAGTAGCAGGCACATCTCACCTCACGATTAAGTTTCATCACCTTATTATCAGGGTTACTTGCAATCTGATGCATGAAATAAGAGATCAAATGACAAGAAAAAAAATCAAGAACCAAAATGGAAATTTACTGAAAGGAGCATCAATGCTAACTTTGACTACCTCGGGCATTTGTACATCCGTTACTGATGATGGACCATTATCCTTTGCACCAGAGTCAGATACCAGTTCAGCACTCTCTTTAACCAAGTTTTGTCCCATTTCAGCCCCTTTATTCTTCAGAATCTCCTCCCACTCAAAGGGAAGGTTCCCATCAAGTTGTTTCACCTGTTAAAAGGAGCAAGCATCAGAAAGAAGAATACAGTAACTCTAGTAGCAAAGCAGCAGCCTTATTCTCACATCAACAGTCTATAATTCTCTATGAATAAAAGAGAGAAAAAATAAAATAAAGCGCAAAGGTTGTATTGTTAAGCATGATGGGTTAAGTACAGTGAAATGTGCACATAACTGCCTATGAGGTATAGCCAACCACTATTGACCACCTTCCCTGCAGATCATGCATGTTATCTGTTGTGTAAACTGTAAAGCATAGAAATAAATTCATAAATCTAAAAACCAATATTCCATTTCAAGGATAATGACCTTATCAAGTAAGCCTTGGATCTCCACAATACAGCCTAAGACAGGATGATCACGAACAGGCTGCCCTTCAGACTTGAGAAGAAGATAAAAGGTTATTTGCTGACAATATGCCAGCAAAAGAATCTGTTTCACCTCCAAATAGCGCATCCCACCTTCCAAAAGGATATCCCCTTCTTTAGCCTTCAAAACACATAAAATCCTTAAACATGTCATCAAAACACAGAAAATATGAGAAACCTGATGTTATATCCAATGTCTGAAATCAACTTTTGAAGTAGGGGTGAGTGTTCAATCGAGTTAAGTCGAGTCAAAAAATTTCGAGTTATTCGGGTTGATGAATCCTATTTTACAACTCAAAGTTGACTTGAAATTTTTTCGAGTCGAATTTTCGAGTTTTTGTTTAAATTTAATTGTAAATATTTATAATATTATGATATTATTTTATGTCAATTTAAATGTTTTTTATAATCATATACAATACATATGTTTTCTTCATATTTTTTTCATATGTGATACACATATATCATACAGAGTTGAGGGACTCTACTCAAACTTGAAAATCAATCCACTAATTATTTGAGTTACTAGAGAAATATTTTCCAACTTGATTTGAACCAAAACTTTTTTTGAGCCAAGTTTATGAAGTTACAAATCAAAGTTAATTGTAGTCGAGTTTCCTCGAGTCGATTCGAAAAAATTAAGTTTTTTTGAGACGTGTTTTTCTCACCCCTATTTTGAAGTAACTAAAATTATCCTAGACACCCCGTAATGGAGCTTTTCAACTCCACAAACATATTAGACCTATTAATGTTAATTTACGGAATGTAATAAATTAACAAGTTATTAAGAGGAAATATCAAAACCATCAAACCTTTGTGGAGTTTAAAAACTTTATTTCCAAATTACCCACCAAAAAAATAAAATATAAAAAACCCAGGTAATCCTCTCAAACTACGTGATTGAAGTTTACCAGAGAACCTAGACAGACCCAACAGGCGTACATCAAACAGCCAAATCAGAATTGGCAAATAAAGTATAATATTACTATTACCCTTCAATTTAAAAATAAAAATAACAAATGCGAAGACCACCTTCCTTAAAAGTGGATTAACTTTGCTTTCAAGCTCTTCAAGTGAAGCATTCAGCTCTGACAATAAGCCAATTAATTCAGGTGCAGAACTGAGGAGAAAAATATAAATTTGTAAGCCATGGGGTAAGAGTAAGACTAAGAAAATTTTGGCAACCAGCACTCGAACCCATCAGAAAATAAAAAACGGTAAATATCTGATGCATGTAGTACGATAACCAGGAATAATTCTCTAGTTAGTATATTGGATAAGGACTCCACTAAACAGAAAAAAATGATTAATACATATAGTTTGACAAAAGTAGACTAAAACTTAAAAAAAAAGGTCCAAGATCCAAACTATACAAATACAATGCACATGATTTATCTTATAAACTCATTATTAAGTGGCGGCAGAAAGAGGCGGAGACCTTCATTAACCAATTATGTTATCAAAGAGACAATGCATTCATAAAGAACCATTAATAAAGTGAAGAACTGCACAGCCAGAAGACTGATAAACACCAAATATGAACAAGGATCCAATAACAAAAATAAGTATAGAAAATCAGTTATGCTTAAAAACACAATGCTTCCAGATGTTGATGTAGGATAGTGTGTACATATAAGTTATAAAACATAAAAACAATAACAGCCAAACCAACGCTAAATGAAATGATAGAAAATGGAACTAACAGAAGACGAAAACCATACCTGTGTACCACATCCATCTGCTCTTCCTTTGATAAAGCACTCGAATCTTTCTTGACATTCTCAAATGTAGTGAGGTCATCCATAGTTTCTTCACGTTCCATGGATAATTTTCCATCTTTTCCCTTCAATGACATTTCCTGTACAGGAAACATGAATTATTTAAAATCCATATCCCTTCCTCGAGCAAATAATGTTTTCGATGTCAAATTAACAGGGTAGCAAGCATGCCTCACCTCTAAGGTTAACTCTCGATTAGTTTCATCTTCGCTGGCATCGTCAAGGCCAAAGTCTTCAATTGATAATTTTTTTGCTCTTTCCTTTTGTATTTCTTTCACCTCTTCCTCCTCTTCCCTGGGAGCCTCATCATTACTTGAGTGCAACTTCAAAAGTACATCAAAAAGTAAATGAAAATATTTCATCTATTTCAAATGAATATATAAAAGCATCTTCAAATGAATGCTACTCGGTGGGGGATAAGAATGCAGTCAAGTCAACAATATAGAAGAAACCAGAAACAGTTCAAATTCTCACCTCAAAATCACGATTATCACCACCATAGTATCTGCTCTTTATATCACCCCATGGAGCCCCTTCTTCTTTCTCATCCTCATCTTCTTCATCGTGCATTTCTTCGTCAACTCCTCCAAACTTTGCTCTCAACAGTTTATGTTGCCTAGCAACTGCAAATCACGAGCAGTAATTAATTGATAGAAATGTAACAATAAGTAAACGCAAACTACAAAACATTGCAAAGGATGCATCACAAAATAAAGTAGACATATCTACATTCAAAACCACATGGAACAGAGAAAAAGGAGTTTTTTATGTGTGCCTGTGTTGGGGGTTTGTAACTAAGCCAGTTTCTCCACAAAGCAGAATAAGTTTTGGAACAATAGCAAGTAAACTACAATGAAAGCAAGAGATAGACAGACAGAGGTCAATAGTACTGCAGAAACATTAGGCACCAGTATCTTAAACCAAGAGTGAAGTATCTAAACCAAAAAAAATACAGAAAACAAGCAAATATATTAATATACACATTAACAAATTTATTAAATTATCTCATAGTTCATGTGCAAAGGAAAGGAAAAGATTCTACTATCTTAACAACTTAATTTATATAAAACCCAAACCGTATCAGCAAATTCAACTAAAATAGACATATCATTTTGCGTTCTTGTAATTGAAGTTTTATTCCAAGCAGCCACTATGATACATTAAAGAAATGCAACAAACTGAAACATCTTCTAAACTCTCTTACTTTTTGCTGCAAACTTCGAAACTTGGGTGTCATCGAGATCATCATCATCGTCATCTCCCGCATCGTTATCATCATCAATATCCTAGATGTGGAGAGACAAAGATCCAATAAAATGATAAACACGTAATACAAAATTGATGTACCACCAGCAGTCTTGATACTATGGCCGATAGCAGCTGTAATACAATTAAGTTTGCCACTTTTCACCAAGTCATTCATAAGGTTTCTTCCAAATATACGAGTAAATTAAAATTATTAAAATACTGCTTCAATTTATTAAATAGACACTAAAAGCGTAGACGGTAAACCTAAAGCAATATTTTTAGTTGAAATAAAACGTTTTAACGCTCAAAGTTTGAGTATGAAAAGAAAAAAAAAGGAGAAACAAGAACCTGAAGATCAAAAATGGGCTGTTCATCGTCTTCATCTGTATCTTCAATATCCCCATTCATATCCAACGGAACAACATCCCTTTGCTTATGAACTGCAAAAAGGAGATTAAATAAACGATTAAAACAAAATATTAGAGAAGAAAATGAGCATAAAAATAAATATACTTACAAACATCAATTTCGTCATCGACGTTCTCGGGGTCGTTGCCTCGTAGTCTTCTCTTAGGGTTTCTCTTGTCTTTCTTGGAGCTGTTCCCTCTCTTTCCCATTCCTAGGAAGGTAATTTCTTGAATTCAGATCTCAATTACAAAATCAACCTAATAGAAACTCGAGAGAATCAGCTAATCGGGGGTACTGGGATTAGGGTTTATGCTTTTCAATTGCAACAATAATAACTCGAGGGTTTATGCTTGAGACTTGAGAGTTGCTAGTGGTTGTATGGGACATTAAAATGGAACAAGCCCAATTCAATCTTTGAATTTTGTGAATGGCCCAACACCAATGGGTTAATTTGAAAACATATTCTAAACATTTTTCAGTCCACCTAAACTATAATTTCATAGACCCAACTGTAATCTTTCTCGCTTTAGCATATCAGGAGACGATAAATTAATTTCTCAATTGAAAATTGAGGGAAAATTCCAATAAGACATAAACTCTCTTCTCATAAAATTTATATTTTCTTTAAAAAAAATTCAAAACAAACCAGATATAAATATGATAGGCTTTTCTGGCCGGAGCAGAAACTTCAAAACTTTTCTTCAATTTAAAGAGGTAAGGAAAACAATTTTAGTAGACTATATGTCCTTAAGCGTGCTCAACCAATATATTGTATCAATAATGTTCTTTCTACACCTAAACTACATCGGGAATTCTTGACGCAAATCAATTTAAAAGCTTAAATTACTCTGTTAAAAAACTCTTATTTATTTGAAGAATATGTTCAAAAGATTGACCAGTAAATAAGGAAAAGATTGTGATATAGTAATGTTTCATGCACATTCTATCATGAAAAGAAGAAAAAAGATTGGAGAATTTTATAATTTTGTTGAATAACGTCATTAAAAAAAACCCATCCATTACAATCATTGCTATATATAACTAAACTCGTAATAATTTTATGTTACTTTGTGCATGAAATACTCTTTTGTCTTCATCTGCAATAACCTTCCTCCCGTGGAGTACTGCTGAACAAAAATCTGATTGAATATAATACTTTATCCTCTCTCGATGGACTGCTTGGAATCTTCGAATGAAGCAAGTGACGCCTCGGCCACCCCCAACGTCTCTTTGGTGGCTTCAGAGGCTACTAAGAAAGTTCGCTTTAAAGAACCGGAAAGCACCCCTATGCAAGATAGAGTGATGAAACTATGGAGCAATCTCACCCTACGCCATCCTATGTGGCGATATTGTCTGGATAGGGCCAGGATGAAGCAAAATTAGTCCGAACACAAGGTGGTATGGAGGAGGAAATTGACATTTTCTTCGACGATATTATCACCGATACTCTTTACGGACTGCCTGCCATCTAATTTTCAGACCGTGCGTATAAGCTCAAGGAATCAACCATGGTTAGAACGGTTATTCTTAAGCTGCTGGGAAGGAATATCAGCCTCAACGCTCTTAATAACAGAGCCTATGCGTTATGGTAGCCCTCCCAACCGTTCACTCTTATGGATATAGAGAATGGGTACTTTTTGGCTCGATTCGAAAACAACGAAGACTATACCAAAGTGCTTGTCGAAGGACCATGGATTATCTATGGTCAGTACTTAACGGTCGTGGACTGGACACGATTTTCGGGACTTCTAGAATACTTGTACAACAAGAAGATCTTAACTAGTACAGGAGGTCTCATAGGGAAGGTAGCTAAGCTAGACTTCCACCAATGAATTAACAACAGGCATCGTTTTGCTAGAGTGGTTGTTTGCATAGATCTTATGCGGCCACTAATCTTTAAGGTGGTTGTCGGAAATAAAATTCAAACGGTCGAGTACGAAAACCTTCCTCTCATATGTTTCAACTGTGGAAGATTCGGACATACGAAGGAAGCTTGCAATGTCAAAAACTAGCAGCTCGGACAACCAAACATTCATGTCCGAATACATCCGTCACCCAAACAGACAACCAGGATACAGTCGCTGAAAAATCGGTAAGTGAAAGCTCGGACAATGTCGCGTCAGCCGACTCTGCAATGTATGGGTCGTGGATGACGGTTGAGCGAAGACAGCAGAAATAACCCATCTGAACGGCGAAGAAACCAAATCAAACTAAAATTGGCAAGGATTCTGGCTCCCGATTTGTTGCTTTATCTATGGATGATCAAAATCAGGGAAAATCTCACAACCAAATCAGAGAGAGAAGCAACAAATCAAATTACCACAATTAGAGCGCCTCAAATTAACGCGGAAAATGGGAATATTACTGTCACCAAATCCAAGCAGATCCCTGCAACGGCTAGTGTGGAGCACATTGCACGTGAAACTAATAAAACTGGCAACCAAGGCTAAGGAACCAAAATAAGAGGAAAAACAATAATTGAAGCACGACAGGTGGCAGCCCCTTCCAAAGATCTGGGCCCCACAGACCATCACAACGTGTCCAAGGTAAGTGGACTTTGACCATGCAGGATGTTCACGTGGAGAATACCAACCAAGCTTGTTCTTCCATGTAAAACAATTATCCTCAAGCAGCTGGGTGGTCAATCTTAATGGTGACAAATTCATGTCCAGCACTAATCCTATCTTCGACAATTCCCTCGGGCTTGAGGTCCAAACGACAAGGACTTCTCTAGACCCCACGATGCATGCAGCTATTTCTTTTAAAGAAAGGTTAAACTTGGCTGCTCCTATGAACCCAGTGCAATAGACGTTTGACAGCCACAAAGGAGAGAGGGTGTAATACACCAAATTGTTGTTAGTGACCAAAATATAAGTTTTAAAAGTTTAAAGGCCAAAGTATAAAATTGAGAAAAGTTTAGGGACCTAAGTGATAATTTTTCCAAAATAATTTTTATTTCATAAATAGATAATTTACTCTTGATAGTGGAGTTTTATTGGAATCATATTATTGATCCAAAATTTATGTTGAAAACTAGAAAGGGTTAAAGTCCGGTAAGAAATCAGTAAATTAGATCGAATAATATTTTCGAGAAAAATTGAATGATGATAAATTAGGCTTAAAAAAATATTATTTTCACATGTTAAAATGATGGAAAATAGTATGGACCATTAGATTTGAAGATTTATTTCTTTGTTTAATTTGGATCATTGAATTAAAGTGGTAAGATTGTGATTTTTAGAAAGTTGGTTGGTAAAATTGGAAAAGGGTAAAATAATTTGTTCATCTTTGACTTTTGAAATATGATAAGGTTGATGTAGCTTGGTTTTATGGTAATTATCAAGTTTCATTAATGGCAAAATTGACATTTCTCATTAAATGAATATTTTATTCATTTAAGCTTAAATAAAAGTTAAATTAACATGAAATTATAAGAAACTTAGGCCATTCTTCAGCTCCATTTTGTGCTCCCCATAAACAAGGTAAGAGAAATTTTATTTTTCATTTTTAAGCAATTTCTTTTGGTTTTTGGATTGTTCCGTGAAATAGAAAATTGTTCTACGCAAAAAACGCTATCATTTGGTACCAATATTGCTTGATAATCTTGCTTGTGTTCAAATATCCCAAATTATAAGGTTCATTTTCATATTAGGGTTTATGAAATTGATGAAAGATTTTGATGTTTTTGAGGTTGTAGAATCATATACAAGCATGATTGTTGATTAAAATCACTTGTACATAGCTAAATAAGCCTATGTTGAAATCGAACAAACCCTAGCTTTTTAGGGGAAAGATGTATTTTGATGAAATTAAGTTAGGGGTTTGATTCTAGAGGTCTTGAAATATTGAATAGAGGTTGGTTTCATACTTGAATCAAGTGAAAATTATGAGAAATATACCCCTCAAGTATTCAGCCATGAGCAAATAAGTTGGGAAAAATTATGGAAAAATTCTCATGTATTATAAATGATATTTTGAAGGTTCTACAAGCTTAGAAAATTTTTGGGTTATTTTGTAATTTTTCAAAAGTTGAGGGACCTACTTGGCAATTTTGGAAAGTTATGGGTTGATTGTGTAATTACTCAATAATTGATGTAAATTACTGTAAATTAATGTTTGAGGGCTGAAATTGAATTTAGAATGTGAAATTAAGCCATTTTGGAAAGTTAACAAAGTTTAAGTACGAAATGGTGAATAATGAGAAAGTTAGTGGCTTAAGTTGTAATTATGATATTATTGAGGTATTGAGATGGAAATTAAATGTTGGGATTTTATTGGGCTTAATTGAGCTTCGATTGAACAATTTATGACAATGACCCATTATGAATAAAAATGAAAAATTAAGATGAATTTTAGAAGAATTCGAAAATAATAGTACTTTTCGAGTATTATATTTAAGTATGAAATGTTAGTAAGATTATATTGTATAGGCTTTGTATGGATGCTCATGTAGATCATGATCGAACTCGTGATACGAACAAAGTGAAAGGCAAGGAAAAAGTTCAAGAATAATCTGATTTCGATAGTAAGGCATACCAGGTGAGTACATTTATTATGTTCTTATATGATATGAGGTCGACTTGCGATGAGTCAGTCTCGAATGTTTTTATAAAAGCATGATTTACTGTATTTTGAAATATTTTCATAAAGTTTATGAAAATGATTTTACGAATAATTTTAGGGTATGAACTGCCCTAAAACAAATTATGTATTTCATAAAAATTATTATTTATTGATGGGTTGGAATAAATGTTTAGCATGCGCTTTGGATTTAAAGCCTATTGTATGCACATTGAGAGTCATAGGTGCAATAATAATACCATAAATAAGGTGTTATTGTAGTAGTACTTTGTGTATTGTAACACTATGTATGTAATTGGCATACTTGGTGTGAGATGGATATCTATCGATTTTTTTAGAAAATGCATTATTGCATTTTCGTAAGAGTACTTTGTGTACTTGGAGTATTATTTTGTGTACTATGTCACTTTGTGTGCAAGTATAGTAGTCATACGTGATTATTATTACGAAAAGGGGTTAGAATTATATTATTGTGTACCTTGCATTCTCATTTGTCATACATTGGGTTGTGAATGGATACTTTTGGAATATACTAATTTATAAGTATGCTAGACATACGAAATGCCGTTTCGTAGGTTATTTGATGGAAAATTTGCCTATCAAGTTAGCTTTGTACGTTAATATATTTAATACGATTAACTCATATTTTGATCTTTTATGAAATACTTATGTTTTAATATGCCTCATTTATTATATTATGCCTCACTAAGTGAATACTTAGCGTATGATGTTTTTCACGAGTAGGTGATAGTGTACGGTTGGAGTGAGGAGTGCAACTGACATCATAAATCAAGGTTACCTCATCAGTAATTGTATGACATCTTTAGATGTTTACTTTTGATATTACTAAATGGCATGTATTAGTTAAATGATGATGTTCTGGTATGTATTTGACATATGGGTTGTAGTATTATATTATATTCAAACTTAAATATTTGATGGATTTTAAACGTTATTATTGGTAGGATTAATAAAGCTATATTGAACAACCGAATAATTGCCAAGACGGGGTGAATTGACCAATTGAATAATTTTGAGTATGGAGGAGAAAGGATAGGAAAATTTGACAATGATTAATAGTTGTTTGACTTCAAAACCAAGTCTACATCCACTACCTCAGCTCCATACTAAGGATTTTTAACAAATTCACTAATTTGCTCTTTCTTTTTCTAGGCTCAAGAGTAACCTTTACAAAAACCTTAGTTTTTCAATGGCTAAACTAAAACCACTCCCTTTTACAAGGTTAAAAGAAGTAAACAAGAAAACCTCTCAAAGGTAGGTTTTTACAAGATTTAAGCTCACGAGAAAAACAATTAAAAGATTTGCAATAAGTTCAAACACATATGTACAAGAGAAAAGGAAAAATAAATTGTGAAAAAGCTTTTCTCTTGATCTCTATTGCTTGGATAGGTGTTGTAACCTTCTTCAAGTATCCTCAACTTGTTTTTATATGTTGGAATGAGTTTGTGGCCGTTTCTAACCGTTGGGATATTTTGGAGCCGTTGGGGATTAATTTTCTGCAAAATAAAAATGCCCAAGACAGGGAGTACTGGTACTCCTTTAATGAGCATCGGTACTTCCTTTATAATTTTTAAATAAACTAGCCGCTGGATTAACCAGGATCGATATTACGCACAGTAGTATCGATACTCATTTGAGTATTGATACCTATTTTGCATTAAGGAATTTGAGCTATTTGAAAAACAGCTGGTAGTATCGAAACCACCTAGAGAGTATCAATACTTCTCTTATCTTTGGTATCGGTAACACATGAACAGTATCGGTACTGTAGTATAAGAACAGTATCGGTACTACGTACCCGAAAACTAATTTTATGCTCAAATTCTATTTTAATGGACTTTGAATTATTTTTTAAAACTTTTGAAAACTTTGAACAAATTCAATTCAAGTCCAAAAACATTTTGCCTTAATTTGTTATATCAAAATATTATAAAACATGGCTAAACAATCTCCCTTTTTTTATATAACAAGACATTTGAAAAATTGTTTTTTGGCGAAACTCCCCCTTAATAAAACATTTAATGAAAAATAGACATATTTTGGAAAATATTAAATCACCCCATTTTTCTTTGAGAAATTGAATTTTTCAAACATATACTTCTCCCCCTTTTTGTTATATAAAAAATAATTCAACTTTAAAGGTTGAAAATAACAATGGAGAGTAAGTGGTAAATTTGACATTAAAATCATTTGAAAATCAAATTTCCCCCTTAATAAAAGTATTTCAAACAAAAATTTGACTATAAAAGCTTGGTGCTTAAAAAAATTGAATTTCAAAAAAGATGAACAAACATGTTAGTAGCACATGAAATTCAATATATCCAAGTCTAATAAACTTTATAAAATACCAATTTTTGTATTTAAGTGCATGTGCATAAAGCTATCCAAAAATGTTATGAATTTGAAAAAATTGATATAAATTGTTAGAGAGATATCATTTGCAATAAATCACATGCATAAACATTTAAATTAAGGTCAACAATTAAAATTTGCAAAAACAAAGCATTAAAACCAATTTTGACCAAAATTCATTATGATGAATAAACATTTATGAAAAATCATTAAAACTTTAGAAAATGTTCATCATAATACTTTTTAACATACATAAGATAGAAAACAAAAATTATTTAAAATCAAAACTCATGCATGCTTAAAACTAAATGAGCAACCAATTATGCAAGAAATCAAAATAAGTTTAGAGGTTACCCATTCATTTTCAAGTGTGGCTAGAGCATCCCAATTTTTTCTCTTTGTCACCATTGCTCCTACACACCTACAAGAGACATTTATGTGGATTTTGGTATCCAAATTGCTTTGGATCCTTGAACATTAGTTTCAATGCCCCTTGTTCCCTTAAGAACCCATACTTGTCAAATTTTAAATCGTTTTCCTTTCTTTATAAGATAAGTATGTTCATTGTGACCATGAAAATGTCAATGTGAGAATTTTGCCATTTTTAACATAGATGAATTATTGTTAGAAATTATTTCTTTTTCTTTTGTTAAGCTTTCAAGCTTAACTTTAAAATCAAGATTTTCTTTTTCCAAATCATTGCTTTTGATTTTTGAAAGATCAAAATCATTTTTTAAATTTTATTTGCTTTTCAAAATCCAATTTTTCTTTCAAAAGGAAATCATTTTCAATTTTGATTTTTAAAATCAATTTCTTATATTTGGAATCCATGGTCTCAAATTCCAAATACAATTCATTATAAGCAACTTGTAACTCATTAAATGAATAAGAATTTGATTCACTAGAGATAGAAGTTACCATTGAATCTTGTTCGATGGCCATGAGGCATAGGTTGGCTACTTCATCTTAATCACTGGAGTCATATTCATCACTCCAAGTCACCACAAATTCCTTCTTTTTACTTGATCACTTCTTCTTTAGGAGAGGACAATCATACTTGACATGCCCCGTTCTTTGACAATCGAAGCACACGGGGGGACCCTTTTTTTTCCTTGATTCATACTTCACTTCCTTAGAAGTCATGAATCTCTTGAATCTTTTGAAGAGCTTGGCCATCTCTTCTTCTTCATCATCATCTTCATCCACCTCTTCACTTAAATCTTGATTACTTTCGTTGGTGGATTTAAAGGCAATGCCTATCTCCTTCTACTTCTTGTTATTCTTTGCTTCATCTTCTTCTTTTTCCTTTACCATCAACTCATGAGTGAGAACAGAACCAATAAGCTCATTAAGAGTGAGTGTCTTTAGGTTCTTGGCTTCGATGATCGTTGTCTTCTTCGATTGCCAAGACTTTGGAAGAGAATAATCCATCTTTCTCACAAGCTTCTCATTAGGGATACTTCTCCAAATCCCTTGAGACCATTGACAATCACGGAAAATCTATCTGTCATAGTTTTGATGTCTTCATTCGGGTTCATCTTGAAATTCTCATAGCTATAATTGAGAAGACTAATTTTGGTTTCCCTCACTTCATTGGTTCCTTTATGAGTGACATGGAGCTTGTCCCATATCTCTTTGGCATTTGAACAAGAGGACTCTTTAATATTCATTCGGGCCTAATGTACAAAATAGAATGTGCATAGCCTTTGCATTGAGTTGGAACTTCTTCTTCTCTCCATCACTCCAATTATCCATATCACCGGCTGGAATGGAGTATCTCTTCATGATTGAGTTCAAAGATCCTAGATCGTTGGCTTGAATGAAGAACATCATCCTATTATTCCAATAGACATAATTTGCTCCATTGAAATAAGGTGACTTGTTGACCGATTGAGAGTCTTCAATAGTAAGAGCCAGAGGTCGAAGCCATCTTCTCGGTTACGTTGGGAATAGGTAGAACTTCTTCAAGAATCGTCTCAAAGTTGTTATACCTTCTAATAAGTCAAGCTATGATACTAATTGTTAGGATTAATAAAGCTCAATTGAACAACCAAATAATTATTAAGAGGGGGTGAATTGGCCAATTGAAAAATTTTGGGTATGGAGGAGAAAGGATACGAAATTTTGCATAATTATTTATAGTGGTTCGACTTCGAAACCATGTCTACATCCACTCCCTTAGCTCCACACTAAGGATTTTCTAACAAATTCACTAATTTGTTCTTTATTTTTCTAGGCTCAAGACTAACCTTTACAAAACCCTTAGTTTTTCAATGGCTAAACTAAAACCACTTCCTTTTACAAGGTTAAAAGAAGTAAACAAGAAAACCTCTCAAAGGTAGGTTTTTACAAGATTTAAGCTCACGAGAAAAACAATTAAAAGATTTGCAATAAGCTCAAACACATATGT
This sequence comes from Hibiscus syriacus, assembly GCF_006381635.1. Taxonomy (NCBI): domain Eukaryota; kingdom Viridiplantae; phylum Streptophyta; class Magnoliopsida; order Malvales; family Malvaceae; genus Hibiscus; species Hibiscus syriacus. The sequence continues at coordinate 391,686 of NW_024062339.1, read as the reverse complement.
ACAATAGAAAAGGAAAAATAAATAGTGAAAAAGCTTTTCTCTTGATCTCTATTGCTTGGATAGGTGTTGTAACCTTTTTCAAGTGTCCTCAACTTGTTTTTATATGTTGGAATGAGTTTGTGGTCGTTTCTAACCGTTGGGATATTTTGGAGCCGTTGGTATTAATTTTTTGCAAAATAAAAATGCCCAAGACAGGGAGTACTGGTACTCCTTTAATGAGTATCGGTACTTCCTTTATAATTTTTAAATAAACTAGCCGTTGGGCTTAACCAGTATCGATATTACGCACAGTAGTATCAATACTCTTTTGAGTATAGATACCTATTTTACATTATGGAATTTGAGCTATTTGAAAAACAACTGGTAGTATCGATATTACCTAGAGAGTATCAATATTTCTCTTACTTTTGGTATTGGTAACACATGAACAATATTGGTACTGTAGCATAAGAACAGTATCGATACTACGTACCCAGAAAAGCAATTTTGTGCTCAAATTCTATTTTAATGGACTTTGAATTATTTTTTAAAACTTTTGAAAACTTTGAACAAATTCAATTCAAGTCCAAAAACATTTTGCCTTAATTTGCTATATCAAAATATTATAAAACATGGTTAAACAATCTCCCATTTTTTTATATAACAAGACATTTGAAAAATTGTTTTTTGGCGAAACTCCCCCTTAATAAAATATTTAATGAAAAAGAGACATATTTTGGAAAATATTAAATCTCCCCCTTTTTCTTTGAGAAATTGAATTTTTCAAACATATACTTCTCCCCCTTTTTGTTATATAAAAAATAATTCAACTTTAAAGGTTAAAAATAACAATGGAGAGTAAGTGGTAAATTTGACATTAAAATCATTTGAAAAATCAAAGCTCCCCCTCAATAAAAGTATTTCAAACAAAAATTTGACTTTAAAAGCTTGGTACTTAAAAAATTGAATTTCAAAAAAGATGAACAAACATGTTAGTAGCACATGAAATTCAATATATCCAAGTCTAATAAACTTTATAAAATACCAATTTTTGTATTTAAGTGCATGTGAATAATGCTATCCAAAAATGTTATGAATTTGAAAAATTGATATAAATTGTTAGAGAGATGTCATTTGCAATAAATCACATGCATAAACATTTAAATTAAGGTCAACAATTAAAATTTGCAAAAACAAAGCATTAAAACCAATTTTGACCAAAATTCATTATGATGAATAAAACATTTATGAAAAATCATTAAAACTTTAGAAAATGTTCATCACAATACTTTTTAACATACATAAGATAGAAAACAAAAAATTATTTAAAATCAAAACTCATGCATGCTTAAAACTAAATGAGCAACCAATTATGCAAGATAATCAAAATAAGTTTAGAGGTTACCCATTCATTTTCAAGTGTGGCTAGAGCATCTCAATTTTTTCTCTTTGTCACCATTGCTCCTACACACCTACAAGAGACATTTATGTGGATTTTGGTATCCAAATTGCTTTGGATCCTTGAACATTAGTTTCAATGCCCCTTGTTCCCTTAAGAACCCATACTTGTCAAATTTTAAATCGTTTTCCTTTCTTTATAAGATAAGTATGTTCATTGTGACCATGAAAATGGCAATGTGAGCATTTTGCCATTTTTAACATAGATGAATTGTTTTTAGAAATGATTTCTTTTTCTTTTGTTAAGCTTTCAAGCTTAACTTTAAAATCAAGATTTTCTTTTTCCAAATCATTGCTTTTGATTTTTGAAAGATCAAAATCATTTTTTAAATTTTATTTGCTTTTAAAAATCCAATTTTTCTTTCAAAAGGAAATCATTTTCAATTTTGATTTTTAAAATCAATTTCTTATATTTGGAATCCATGGTCTCAAATTCCAAATACAATTCATTATAAGCAACTTGTAACTCATTAAATGAATAAGAATTTGATTCACTAGAGCTAGAAGTTACCATTGAATCTTGTTCGATGGCCATGAGGCATAGGTTGGCTACTTCATCTTAATCACTGGAGTCATATTCATCACTCCGAGCCACCACAAATTCCTTCTTTTTACTTGATCACTTCTTCTTTAGGAGGGGACAATCATACTTGACATGCCCCGTTCTTTGACAATCGAAGCACACGGGGGGACCCTTTTTTTTCCTTGATTCATACTTCACTTCCTTAGAAGTCATGAATCTCTTGAATCTTTTGAAGAGCTTGGCCATCTCTTCTTCTTCATCATCATCTTCATCCACCTCTTCACTTAAATCTTGATTACTTTCATTGGTGGATTTAAAGGCAATGCCTATCTCCTTCTTCTTCTTGTTATTCTTTACTTCATCTTCTTCTTTTTCCTTTACCATCAACTCATGAGTGAGAAGAGAACCAATAAGCTCATTAAGAGTGAGTGTCTTTAGGTTCTTGGCTTCGATGATCGTTGTCTTCTTCTATTGCCAAGACTTTGGAAGAGAATAATTCATCTTTATCACAAGCTTCTCATTAGAGATACTTCTACAAATCCTTTGAGACCATTGATAATCACGAAAAATCAATCTGTCATAGTTTTGATGTCTTCATTCGGGTTCATCTTGAAATTCTCATAGCTATAATTGAGAAGATTAATTTTGGTTTCCCTCAGTTCATTGGTTCCTTTATGAGTGACATGGAGCTTGTCCCATATCTCTTTGGCATTTGAACAAGAGGACTCTTTAATATTCATTCGGGCCTAATGTACAAAATAGAATGTGCATAGCCTTTGCATTGAGTTGGAACTTCTTCTTCTCTCCATCACTCCATTATCCATATCACCGGCTGGAATAGAGTATCCCTTCATGATTGAGTTCGAAGATCCTAGATCGCTGGCTTGAATGAAGAACATCATCATATTATTCCAATAAACATAATTTGCTCCATTGAAATAAGGTGACTTGTTGACCGGTTGAGAGTCTTCAATATAGTAAGAGCCAGAGGTCGAAGCCATCTTCTTGGTTACGTTGGGAATAGGTAGAACTTCTTCAAGAATCGTCTCAAAGTTGTTATACCTTCTAATAAGTCAAGCTCTGATACCAATTGTTAGGTTTAATAAAGCTCAATTGAACAACCAAATAATTATTAAGAGGGGGTGAATTGGCCAATTGAAAAATTTTGGGTATGGAGGAGAAAGGATACGGAATTTTAAATAATTATTTATAGTGGTTCGACTTTGAAACCATGTCTACATCCACTCCCTTAGCTCCACACTAAGGATTTTATAACAAATTCACTAATTTGTTCTTTCTTTTTCTAGGCTCAAGAGTAACATTTACAAAACCCTTAGTTTTTCAATGGCTAAACTAAAACCACTCCCTTTTCTTAGGATCATCGGCGCACCCCATGGTGCAGTGGAAACAAAAACTCGACGTCTCACCAGTGATCCAAGTACGCAAAACTGAAATCGAGAGAAATGATGGAAGTGAAAACAAAAACTCGATCACCAACGATCCAAGTACGTAAAATTGAAATCGGGAGTAAAGGATGCGAATACTTACAATGGGTTCCATGAAAAATAGAAAAGACATTAGCGACTAATGGTGATCACGAACGGTTAGAATCGTAAGCCTCTACAAAAACACATCTCGGCCTCTACTTAGTTCACTCGATTGAGAAAAATTTACTTTTCCCAAAAATAGTTTTGAGAAAAAAGACTGAAGAACATGGCTGCTAGACCTTACCTCACTTTAAATATATCAGTTACCCTAACATATTAGGTATTTTAAGTTATTTCAAATTAATAAAAATCTAATTTAATTAATTCAAATTAAATATACATTAAAGACTTATAATCTTAATTACAATCTTTAACGTTTATTTAAACTCTTATTTAATTATTTCGAATTAAATATCGATTAAAAGAGTTGCAATCAAAATTACATTATTTTAATGTTTACTTACTATATTCGGGATAATTAAAATCATATGTATATCAAATATACATATATTAACTCTAGATATATTTTAGTAACATACAAAAAATTGTATATCTTTACTCATTTCAATCCTAGGGTGTGACCCTGTAGGTTCTTGTAACGTTAGTAGTAGGCACATGTTAAGTTCTTCTCTCTCGATGCATATTAGTTGGGCTAATAGCGTCTGAAAACGGGCCATCTCTCTTTCGATTCTGGTATTTTTCCTACATTTTTTGGTTATTTCTTGGGGGGTTTTTCTGGTTTATGGCTGGTGAAGGTGTCTCGAACTGGAGGAAGATTTTCGCGGCGGGAAATGCGCAAGAATTGCATTTCTTTCCTCCTATGATAGTTGAGGGTTCCTACGTTGTGAAACCGCCTCGCTATGTGTTTGAGGAGGGTATTTTAGATTGGAGATACGCTTTAGTTGGACAGTTTATTGATTCCGCACCAAATTTTCTACCTTACAGAAACTTGTTGGGCAGTTATGGGGGAAAAGCTCTCCGGTGAAGGTAAGCTTGGCTGGGGCAAATCTTTTTATTTTTTCATTCGTTAATTCTTCGGCTAGGGACTGGGTTTTAGAGAACGGTCCGTGGCATTTTCAACACAAATTGATATGTCTTAGAAAATGAGAGCCTAATTTGAAGGAATTGAATTCTGATTTGCATTGCTTACCTGTTTGGATCCAATTGTATAATGTGCCATTAGAATTGTTCTCAAAGAGGGGTCTTAGTTACATAGCAAGTGCAGTTGGTAAACCACTTCACATGGACTCGATTACTACTAGTAGAGAACGATTGAATATGCCATAGTTTGTGTTGAGGTTCCAGCTGGGTTTAAGTTTCTGAGTCACATTGATGTTATGTTGTGCGATGAGTTAATGGTTAGGATTAAAGTCTTTGTGACTTGGAAGCCTAGCTCTTGTGATGACTGTTGTCGTTTTGGTCACTCCGTTAAGTATTGCCCTCTGGGGAAGAAAGTTGAGCAAGTTTGGAGGGTTAAGGAACCTACTCTAGGAGCCAAGCTGGACGTGCCTGGTCCTGGTTCGTCTAATCTGACTGCCTTGGATGTTGATTCTACCTTTATGGAGTCCAGCCTTGATAAAAGGTTGTCTGATCCTGCTATTTCTAATCTGGAACTTCAGGATGATGTTACAACAGTTGAGGCTTGTGCAAAAAGCCCGGTTGCCATCTTAGATACCCAGAGAACGGATTCTGAGGATCTGGTTGCTCCAGCTGAGGTCTGTCTTGAACCGGTTACTACTGAAGCATCGATTGGGAATGGTATGGTGGCTAATCAAGAGCCTAAGCAGACTGATCATCCTGCACAGGCTAATGATCCCCTATTAAAGAGAGGTAGAGGTAGGCCAGTTACGGCTGGCAAGGCTATAGGGGGAGGGTCAAAGAACAAATTTGACATCCTAAGCACAATTGACCCTGATTACTTGGTTGGAGCCCCTCTTGAAGACTTTGGCAGAAAGTTGAGGGGTACTGCTTTGGGTGTTACAAAGATCGTTCAAGAGTTGAAGGTGAAAAAGAAGGAGCATGTTGACAAGGTTAAGAAGATTGAGGAAAGGGGTGCATCTTCCTCCTCAAGTTTATTATGTTATTGTGCTTCTAGAACGTTAGGGGATTTAACAGTCCCCTAAAACAAAGCAAAGTAATGAAATGGATTGCTAAATCTCATATCAATATTATTTGTCTCCTAGAAACCAGAGTTAAAGAAAATAATTCTAGGGAAATTTTGAGTAAAAGGTTTAAGGGTTGGAACTACTGTTGTAATTATAACTTTGCTGAGAATGGCCAGATTTGGGTCTTGTGGCAGGATAATTTGGGTTGTTCTATTTGTTCGACTTATCATCACAGTATTACTATCAAGGGTAGCTTTGATAATAAGGCATTTTACATTTCTGCAGTATTGGCTCTAATGATGGTATTTGTCGTAGGCAACTTTGGGATCAGCTTAGAAATGCAGAAAGTATAATAGAAATGACCCCTGGCTGATAGGGGGAGATTTCAACATCATCCTAAAGCTAGATGAAAGCTCAAATCCTATTAACTCTAGCATCATTGGTGACATCTCCGATTTCCAGAATTGCGTTGAGGATCTGGGAGTTTTTGATCATCAATTTATTGGTCCATTGTTCACTTGGTCCAATAAACAACATGCTCCTTCCTTGCTCATAAATTGGACCGTGTCCTTACTAATCACTGCTGGGTAGAGGCTTTTCCTTCCTCAGAGGTTGAGTTCCAAGCTCCTAGGGACTCAGATCATAGCCCAGCTTTAGTCTGGATGCAGAGAGAAGCTCCCACTGCCATGCCAAAACCCTTTAAGTTCTTCAACTTCTGGGTATTACATCCGGGTTTTTTTGACTATTATCAAAGATTCTTGAAAACTCCCAATAACAAGGAATCCTGCACAAGTTCTATTCCTTAAGCTGAAAATATTGAAATATTGCCTTAAAAATCTGAACAAAACTCATTTCTCTGATATTTCGGGGCAAGTTCAAAAGAAACGGGATGAACTGAGGGCTGTTCAACTTGCAAATCTCGATGTTGCTATTGCTGGCAGTCTAATTTCTGATGAGATGAAGATAGAGAATGAATTAAGGGCCCTTGAATAGATGGAGCTCCTTTTCTACAAGTAAAAAGCGAAGGCTGATTGGATTAAGGAGGGGGATCAGAGTACTCACTTCTTTCATTCCATGGTGGCTAGGAGAAGGTTGAGTAGCACCATTTGGGTCCTCTATGATCATGAGGGATCCAAGCTTAGTACATTTGATGCAATGTCAAATGAAGCTATTAATTTCTTTTACAAATAATTGGGGATGGCTGATCCAGAGGTTAATTACTGTAATGTTAGCACTATCAAAGAACTTCTTGGCTACTCTTTGCCCGAAGATCAGCTGAGTCTTTAACCAGAGATGTCTCTGATGTAGAGATCAAATTTGGGGGCAAGGGAACAATAAAACTCCTGGCCCAGACGGGTACAATTCTTTCTTCTTCAAAGGAACTTGGCACATTGTTGGGAGTGATTTTCTGGCAGCCATCAGGTATTGCTTTGCTAACTCATTCATGTTGCCTTCTTTCAATGCCACTGTTGTCGTGCTTGTTCCCAAAGTTCCTAATTCATGTATGGTTAAGGACTTCCGTCCTATTTCTTGTTCCTCGGTCATTTATAAGACTGTCACCAGGATTCTTGTGAATCATTTATCTCCATTTTCCCTAGTATTATTTCAGTGAATCAATCTGCTTTTGTGAAAGGGAGAAGCATCATTGATAATACCTTACTAGCCCAGGAACTTGTTAGAGGCTACACCAGGAAGAAGATTTCTCCTACATGTGCTATCAAGATTGACTTGCAAAAAGTTTTCGACTCCTTAAATTGGGATTTTGATAGAATTGTTTTGCATGCATTAGGTTTGCCTGAGAAGTTTAGTGGCTGGGTTTTGGCTTGTATTACTAATCCTGGATACTCGATAGTGTTCAATGGGAGTCTCGTTGGTTATTTCAAGGGCGCACGTGGTGTTAGGCAGGGTGACCCCCTCTCACCATATATTTTTGTTATGGCCATAAATATTCTATCTAGTCTGCTGAATATGGCTGCTTTGAAATGAGTATTCAGTTTTCATCCTAAGTGTAAAAAGGTTGGGCGCACTCACCTTTGCTTTGCGGATGACCTTCTTGTATTCTGCAAAGGTTCATTGGACTCTGTCATAGGTGTGCAGGTAGTTTTAGACATGTTCTACTCTATGTCTGGTTTTAAAACTAAACTCTAGCAAGTGTGAAATGTTCCATGCTAGAATTTCTGTTGAGCTATGCGCCGCTATCAAAGTTGCCACTGGCTTTAAGCTGGGCAGCCTTCTTGTGCGTTATTTAGGTGTTCCGCTTGTAACCAGGAAGCTCACGGTGAAAGACTACCACAGTCTAATTGACAAGATCAGAGCCAAGTTAAATTTTTCGGCCAACAAGCATCTCAGTTTTGCTGGAAGGCTCCAATTGATCTGAGCTGTCATCTTCAGCATGGCTAGTTTATGGTGCAGGCAACTCATTTTGCCGAAAGAAGTTATTCATACTATCGAACAACTTTGCTCTAGATTTTTTTGGAAGGGGTCTGATATACCTGCTAAAGGTACTTGAGTTAGCTGGAAAAAATATGTTTAATGAAGTCTGAGGGTGGACTGGGGGTTCAAGCTGTCGGTGATTGGAATAAGGCTTGTGTGGTGCTCCTAATAAGGAAATTACTAGCCAATGTGGTCTCTCTTTGGGTCGCTTGGATTTGTGCCTATATGATTGGGAGTGATGACTTCTGGCGGATGAATATTCCCATGAATGTGAGCTGGTGCTTCAAATATATTCTGAAAATCAGACCCAGTGTCTCCCATCGTTTTGCTGGCTCGGACCGAAACCTGAGCATTAGAAGCATCTGGGAGGATCTGCGAGCTAGAGCCCCTAAGGTCCCTTGGCAACATATTATTTGGTTCCCTGGGTAGATCCCTAAACACAATGTCATAGCATTGATGACCATTCTTGATAGGATCCCTACCCGGGTAAGGCTTCGTAGGATGGGTTTAAGTATTGAGAATGATGATTGCTTATTGTGTGGTATAGAGGCTGAGTGTAGGGACCATTTGTTCTTTGGTTGGATCTTCGCTAAAGACTTATAGAGAGTTATTCTTGCTCTTTGTGGGTTATATCGAGGGTTAGATGCTGGGATGGCGAGTTGACTTGGGCAATCCACTGCCTCAAGGGTAAATCGCTCATTGTGGGAATACTTCGACTTGCTTGGACAAGTCACATCTATGGTATTTGGAATGAGAGAAACAACATGCTTTATAGAGGTAGAGCTCGGTCTGTGGATGAAGTTCTACAGGACATCAAAGGCACCTTGCGGATCCGTATGGAGGGTAGAGTTATTAATAGAAGTGATCCCAGAAATGCAGTTCTATGCACTAACTGGGGCATTTCCTAAGCTGGGATGTTCTCTATTTGTTTCCACTCTTTGATCGAATGTTTTTCTTTGTTGTCTGCTGTTTTATTTATGTTGTTTGTTGTACGAAGTTAGCTGTAGCAATTTTCTTCTTTCTTGGGTAATAAAATGGAATTATCCAAAAAAAACTTTAGTAATAATTATTAGAACAATTATATCTAGAATAGGCACAAGTCTTGGAATAGTCATACTTGTATAACCCATCTATTATTTCTCGATAACTAGAGTAGACTATAATTAACGAATAATTTGTTATATCTCATATCAACTTATTTGAGCATGGCCATACATTTCTAGTCTCACTCAATCAAGTGACCTGTGATATATTTCATATTATGTAGGAATGACAAATCCTATCTTAATCATACACACCCCACTACATATATTGAGATATATTCAATAACAGTCTTTATAGTGCAACCAGTTACGGAGCATGTTTAATTGTATCAAAACATACAAAAACATATGTTGGGATAACATTGATCTCAAGTGTGAGGATCATACATATAGTCATCACCATGAGCAATGTTATGATTATTACATAATAATCCATGACATATGCTTATGGTGGGTCAATCCAATACAATGTTCTCTAACAATATAATCATGTATCAATTCTGACATCTCTATGTCAATGACAACTCGTTGTCATCAATCAACAACATGTTAGTTTTAAGCGTATTATTATTATTGTTCATGCCCATAATAATACTTAACTATGGATCTTTTTAATAATAATAATGTTATTATATGTACTTTATTATCATTCAGTTTATGTTAAACAAAGACATATAACTGAAAATAATAGTGGAAATGCCTTTATTCAATAAAATCGGTAAATAAATGTATTATTAAAATCATCATATGATTGGTCTTTGGGCATTCTTTAACACCTTTTACAAGGTTAAAAGAAGTAAACAAGAAAACCTCTCAAAGGTAGGTGTTTACAAGATTTAAGCTCACAACAAAAATAATTAAAAGATTTGCAATAAACTCAAACACATATGTATAAGAGAAAAGGAAAAATAAAGAGTGAACAAGCTTTTCTCTTGATCTCTATTCTTGGATAGGTGTTGTAACCTTCTTCAAGTGTCCTCAACTTGTTTTTATATGTTAGAATGAGTTTGTGGTCGTTTCTAGCCGGTGGGGATGTTTTGGAGCCGTTGAGAATTAATTTTATGCAAAATAAAACTGCCCAGGACAGGGAGTATTGTTACTCCTTTAATGTGCATCAGTACTTCCTTTATAATTTTTAAATAAACTAGCCGTTGGGCTTGACAAATATCGATACTATGCTTTATAGTATCGATACTACTTTGTAAAGTAATATCAGTACTCATTTGAGTATCAATACCTATTTTGCATTCTGAAATTTGAGGTATTTGAAAAAACAGCTGGTAGTATCTATACCACCTAGAGAGTATCAATATATTTCTTACCTTTGGTATCGGTACCACATGAATAGTATCGATATTATTCATGCAATATAAGAACTATATTGGTACTACTTACCCATAAAAATAATTGTGTGCTCAAATTTTATTTTAATGGACTTTGAATTATTTTTTGAAAACTTTGAACAAATTCAATTCAAGTCCAAAAACATTTTTCCTTAAATTTGTTATATCAAAATATTATTAAACATGATTAAACAATTATATATATATATATATATATATATATATATATATATATATATATATATTGAAGAACATTTTTATAAATTATATTATAAATCGTTTATTTAAAGAAACAAAATTTTACTGTTTTCAAGTACGAAAATGTTTTAAAAATAATGTGACATATGTGACTCATGTATAGGGACATATATGGTAAATGGGTGTTACATTTATTGGTACCAAAGCTATAGGTTTAGCTAATTCTCAGCCAAAGATGAGTGTATTTTATGTAAAATGTGTGGACATGCCACTAGGGTGTCAAAGTTAATGATATGGTGTCAATGTGATATGATTGATGTCACTCCTCACTAACTTAAGTTGTTATGTGTGTTGTGTTAGATGTCAAAAACTAAGGATAAAGCTAAGAAAGTTGATAATGTTGAAATGAAGGTCGAGATTGAAATCAACCCAAAAAGATACGACATGACTTCAGTATCACGCCTTAGAAGTGTTTGAATTATAAGGGATTTTCCTCCATTTTGCGAAAGAGATTCCCCAACATTTAATGTAGTTACTGCATTAGAGGAATCCATTAGAATGTTTAAATGGATTAGAAGAGAAGTTGAATCGGATGAGGATCCAGAGGAGATTATTGAATCCATTGATGACTCTGAGGTTTCTATAGGTAAGCTTAAATATTTGAGGAATATTTAAGATAGACATTATGTTGCTTAAAGAAATGATGAATTGAGTTAGAAGAAATAAGTAAGTGGTAGGTAAGTTATTCACTAAAAGTTTAAAGAAAGTTGAGTTATTAGTGAATCAGATGATAATTATGTTATCATTTTAAAGGTTTTAAAATGAGTTTGAATGAGAGTAGATGTTAAGTTTTATGGATTTGATAGAGTTACCTTGCGAAGGTAAATTTATGGAATGGATTGTCTACCCCCTTTCATGCTACAATGATTTATCGATTAAATTGTGGTTGATTTTCAAGAACTTGAAATGTTTCGAGTTCGTAGTGGTAGAAAAAAGAGTAAATTTGTTTACTAGTGTGATTTTAGCACAAACTGCTATGAAGTTATTGCTAAAAAGTTTTCAAGTCTTCTTATTAAATGATGTGGACATTTAGACTTTCATAGTTGAGATGGAAAATGTTTCAACTGCTCGAGAATATTTTCAATGGATCCGAAAAAGTTATACAATTTCCTCAAGAATGAAAAAAGGAATTTTAAAATAGAGGTATTCTATTTGACTTGATCACAAGTGATATGATAGCGGTAAGCCCTATGGGTCATGGTCCAAGTGTGAGTCAGACATGTAATAAATGTCCAATAAAGACTCAAGGGGCTATGTTCCTGGTGAATCTGATAGAATTATCATTTGACGAGTTTATGATACATTATGGTTGGGTTGATGGTCGCAAGTAGCATTTATTTGATAAAAATGCGGAGAATTTGGAAATTATATAGATTGGTGAAAAAGTAAAGTCACAACCCAATGTGATATCGACAATGATTGTGAAGAAAATGATGTCAGAAGAATGTATATCTTTTCTAACTAATGTGATAGATACTCAAGTATACGAAGTAAGATTGTATGATATTTCCATAACTTGGGAATTTCCAGATGTCTTTTCATATGAATTACCGAGTTTACCTCCAGACCGTGAGGTGATATTCAAGATTGATGTTTATCCTAGTACTGAACCTGTTTCTATGGCTCCGTATCAAATGACCTCAACTGAGCTAAGAGAATTAAAGGCCAAATTACATGAGCTTATTGATTGAGGACTCATCAGACCAAATGTTTCACCTTGGGGAGCACATGTACTTTTTGTGAAAAAGAAAGACGTGTCTATGTGATTATGCTTAGATTATCGATAGTTCATTAAAGTAACAATAAAGAACAAGTATACTTTTCTGAGGATTGATGATATATTTGGTCAATTGAAAGGCACAGAGGTTTTCTCTAAGATTGATCATCGATCTGGATATAACTAGTTAAAGATTAAAGAGGAGGATATTCCAAAGACATCTTTTCGGACCCGGTATGGACACTACAAGTTGTGGTGATTCCATTCGGTTTGACTAATTCTCTTACAACATTTATGGATTTGATTAATCGAGTGTTCTAGTTTTATTTGAATCAAAATTTGGTGACTCTTTGAGAGAAAAAGTAGTACGCCAAGCTGTTGAAATATGATTTCTGGTTGACAGAAGTTGCGTTTCTTGGCCATGTTATTTCAGCAGATGGCATAAGGGTAGACCCCAATAAAATTCATGCTATAGTGGATTTGAAACCCCCAAAGAACGTCTTAAAAGTTTAGAGTTTCTTGGGACTTGCTAGTTACTATCAAAGGTTCGTGAAGAACTTTTTGACGATATCGTTGCCGCTAACCAAGCTTTTAAGGAAAGATGCGCCTTTTGTTTGGATGGAGAAATGCCAAGAGAGTTTTGAAACACTAAAAAATATTTTAACAAAGGAACCAGTGCTTGTACAACTTGAGTCGAGTAAAGACTATGTGTTTTTTAGTGATGCATCTCATAAAGGCTTGGGATGTGTGCTTATGCAAGAAGGTAAAGTTGTGGCCTATGCCTTAAGACAGTTAAAGATTTGGTGCCATTATTTGTATGGTGAGTGGTGTTATATTTATATGGATAAAAAAAGTCTAAAATACTTGTTGAATCAAAAAGAGCTGAACTTGAGACATAGAAGATGGATAGTTCTTTTAAAGGATTATATGTGATCTTTAACTTTCATTCGGGAAAGGCTAATGTGGTGGTTGATGCACTTAGCCAAAAAACTTTTACAGTTTTGTGAGCTTTGGATACAAGTTTATATTTAAAGGAAGACAGTGTCTTGACTGTTGAGTTAAAGTTAAAGTTGATGCTTTTAGATCGGATAATATAATTAAAAAGGAAAGACGAAAAGTGCTTGGTAAGAATTGCGCAAATAGAAAATGCGAGATTAAGGACTTTGAGGTCAGGTCTGACAGATGTTTGTACTATCGTGGGAGACTTTGTATTCCTGACAATGAAGAACTAAAGAAAAATATTCTTGTTGAAGCATTATATTCTGTTGACTATGTATCCAGGCGTAAATAAGTTGTACCAGGACATAAAGAGTCGATATAGGTGTTCTGATATGAAAATAGTTATCGCGAAAATTATGGCATTGTGACTGATATGCCAATAGGTGAAAGTTGAACATCAAGTGCCTTCCAGATTGCTAAAATTGATATATATTCTTGAATGGAAGTGGGAACAAGTCACTATGGACTTTGTTACAAGGTTACCTTTGACACCCAACAAGAAAGACTCAATTTTGGTGATTGTTGATAGATTAACCAAGACATCTCACTTCACTCCTATACGAAGAGATTATTCGATGGATAAATATATTAAGTTGTACATAAAAGATATAAATCAGATACATATAGTGCTTTTAGATAATATCAGACAGAGATCAAAGGTTTACTTTGAGATGCTAGAATTCCTTGCACGAGGCCTTGTGTTCTCGATTGAATTTCAGTATGACTTATCACTCACAGATGGATGGTTAGTTGGAGTGGATCATTCATATATCGGAGGATATGATAAGTGTGTGTGTGATCAAATTCAAGGGATCATTAGAAAAGTATTTGCCTTTAGAAGAATTTGCTTATAACAACAGCTATCAATCGAGTATCAAAATGACTTCGTATGAAGCTTTATATGGGAGGAAGTGTCGAACACCATTAAATTAGTTCGAGCTAAATTATTGTGATCTAATTAGCCTTGATTTGGTGAAATAAATAAAAGATAAAGTGGGGTTCATTCAAGATAACTCAAGATAGCTTTCGATCGACAAAAGTCTTATGCAGACCTAAAAAAAAGAGATTAAATATCAAGTGGGTGATAAGGTATTTCTCATGGTATCGCCTTGGAAGAAAGTATTGCAGTTTGGACATAAAAGAAAGCAGAGTCTAAGATTTATTGGACTTTGTGAGATTTTGAAAAGAGACAGACCAATGGCTTAGCAGTTAGCATTGCCTCCTAAAATTGGAAAGATCAATAATGTTTTTCATTTGTCAATTTTTTAGAAGTATCGATCAAATCCATCGCATATTATCAGAATGGAGGATTTAAAGATTCTATCAGATTTGACCTATGAAGAGGAACCGATTGAGATTTTGGCTTGAGAAGTCAAAGAACTATAGAACAAGATGATTCCTTCAGTTAAAGTTCTTTGGTGGAATTATAAAGTCGAGTAAGCAACTGAGAAAAGAGAAGAGGACGTGAAAAGACAATATCCATACCTCTTCGCATAAGGTACACACTAAAATTCAAGGACAAAATTTTCTTAAAGGGGAGAGTTGTAATACCCCAAATTTTGGTTAATGACCAAAATGTAAGTTTTAAAAGTTTAATGGTCAAAGTATAAAATTAGGAAAAGTTTAGGGACCTAAGGGGTAATTTCTCCAAAAATATTTTTTATTCCATAAATAGATAGTTTACTTTTAAGAGTAGAGATTTATTGAAATCAGATTCTTGATCCGAAATTTATGTTGAAAACTAGAAAGGATTAAAGTCCGGTAAGAAATCGGTAAATTAGATCGAATAGAAATTTCCAGAAAAATTAAAGGATTATAAATTTGACTCAAAAATATTATTTACACATGTTAAAATGATGGAAAATAATATGGATCATTAGATTTGAAGATTTATTTTCATTTTTAATTTGGACCGTTGGATTAAAGTGGCAAGATTATAATTTTTGGAAAGTTGCTTGGTAAAATTGGAAAAGGGTAAAATAATTTGTTCATCTTTTCAAAATAAGGCATACGTTTTAATCCGTTTCAAGGACTCCATTTTATCAACTATCACTAACATCACAGATTTGCCTAGTGTATTTTCTTCTCTATTACAGGATTTTCAAGATGTCTTAAGCCACCCACTGGATGGTTTACCACCTACAATAGGAATCGAGAATCAAATCGACTTCATCCATAGATCGAACATACCAAACCGCCCCGCTTACCGATGTAATCCTAAGGAAACGATGGAATTGTAAATACAAATAGATTAATTGTTACAAAAAGGACACATCCATGAGAGTCTTAGTCTTGTGCAGTTCCCGTCATCCTAGTTCCAAAGAAAGATGACATATTCTAAATGTGTGTAGATTGCCGACCTATTAATCGGATAACAATCAAGTATAGGCATCCTATTCCATGCCTAGATGATATGTTGGATGAACAACATGGTGCAAGTATCTTCACCAAAATTGACTTGAAGAGTGGTTACCATCAAATTAAAATGAAAGAAGGTGATGAATGGAAAACAACATTCAAGACAAAGTTCGATTTGTATGAATGGTTTGTTATGCCTTTGGACTCACAAACTCTCCAAGAACCTTCATGAGATTCATGAATCACATTCTTAAGGAGTTTATAAGTAAATTTGTTTTCGTTTACTTTGATGACATTATTATATACTCGTCTTCTCTTGACTCTCATGTCTTTCACGTTCGAATTGTTCTCAAAGTTCTTCGACGAGAACATTTATATGCTAACATGGATAAGTGTATGTTTTGCAATGATAAGCTTATGTTTTTAGGCTTTATAGTTAGTGTATAGGGTATCCATGTAGATAAAGAGAAGGTTAAGGCAATTCAAGAATGGCCACGCCTACTTCCATCACCGAGGTAAGATCTTTTCATTGTTTGGCAAGTTTCTACTATCGATTTGCCAAAGGTTTCTCAACCATTGCTGCACCATTAACCAAGATCATCAAAAAGTCAGTTGAATTCAAATGGGGACCACTACAACAAAAAGCTTTTGAACTTCTTAAAGATAAGTTATGTTTTACCCCTATTCTTTATCTTCCCAATTTTTCTAACGCGTTTGAGCTAGAATGTGATGCTTCTAGCATAGCCATTGGTGCCATCCTCATGCAAGAAAGATAACCTATCGCTTACTTTAGTGAAAAGTTAAAAGGTACACAATTGAACTACTCTACCTAGGATAAGGAACTTCTTGCACTCGTCCGAGCACTCGAAGTGTGGAAACACTATCTTCTCCCTAAAGAGTTTGTCATTGACACGGACCATGAATCACTCAAATGGTTAAATAGACAATGTTATATATACCACAAGGCTCTTTGTAAGAGTTCTTGGTTCACGAATCACATGTCGGAGGACTCATGGGACACTTCGGTGTTCACAAAACACTCGATATGGTCATGGAACACTTCTTTTGGCCGCACATGCGCAAAACAGTGGAAAAGATTTGTGCATCATACATCACGTGCAAACAAGAAAAGTCAAAGTATTTTTGTGGTTGTGGATATATTCTCAAAGATGACACACTTCATTCCTTTCCATAAAATGGATGATGCCACACACATTGTTGATTTATTCTTTCGAGAAATAGTCAGCCTTCATGGCATTCCTAGCACTATTATGTCCGATCGTGACACTAAGTTCTTAAGCCACTTTTGGAAGGTTTTATGGGATCAGTTGCCAATTTAGATGGTGAAAAGAAGATTGTCCATTTTAAAGACATTAACACCAAAGCCAAACTCAAGATGGAGAAAACCTACGAGGCAATTGCAAACCAAGTTAACAAGGGCCGATGACATGTCACCTTTGAACTAGAGATTGGGTATGGGTTCACATGAGAAAAGAGAGGTTCCCGACACAAAGGAAATCCAAGCTAGACCCACTAGGTGATGCCCATTCCAAGTCCTTGAATGAATTAATGACAATGCTTACCGATTTGATCTTCCCGGTGAGTATAATGTGAGTGCATCCTTTAATGTTTCTGACTTATCTCCTTTTGATATTTCAAATTCGTGGACGAATCCTTTTAAGGAAGGAGGAAATGATAAATGCACCACACTCACTAAGGCTAAGGATTATGAATTTACTATACCAATTGGCCCTATTACACGAGGCCAGACCAAACTTCTTAAAGACAAGCTTCAAATCGTAATTCAAGCATTCATCTGTAAGGGTCTAATAGTAGAAGATTTACAACAACTTTTTGAAGGGGATCCCGTTGTTATCTTGTCACCATGTCTTCTAGAGATACAACCCTATGTATCTTATATTTCCAAAGGTTCTTGAATCGCATCAATCTGATAACGGGAACTCAAGATACATTCATTTTACTGAAGATAGCGCATGCAGAAATTCCTATATCATATTTATACGTGATTTTGTTAATATTACTAATTTTCAAAATTTATATTGATTATTTGTAATATAATTTAATATAGGATGATGCATTATCTTTTAGGATTATATTTATTATTTCATTAGGAATTAAGACTGAGTTAAAACATTATTTTTAGTTATTATTATTCTATTAGGAATTAAAGTCGATACATGTTTAGTTTGTTATTATTTTATTCATTAGTTATTTAGGACCTTTAGAACTCATCCCCTATAGAAAGGAGGCTTCATTCAACTTTGTAATTCAGATTTGTTTGATTAATAATACAATGAGAGTATGTTTTTGTAAGTGTTGATTGCCTTGTGCCTTCGAAGCTTCTTCTCCTAAAGTTCTTTCAAGTTCTTGTGAGGGAGATTAATCTTCACACTCCAATTTACCTTTTCATCGTGACTTGGAGGGTTGGTTAAAGCCATATTATCGTGTTTTCCTTTTTATTACGACTAGGATAACTCGATAGGACACTTATCCATCTATTTTCCACAAATCCGTCCTCACCATCATCATCTTTATCGTTCACCTTAATAAGGGAGATCTTTTGATTTCTTGGTTATCATACTTTATTTCAATTTCTTTATCTTTTCTTTATCTTGTTCTAATCTTATTTCTTACCTTGTTTCTAGTACCTAAAAGAAACCCTAAGAACCTTACTTTCTACCGTCACCTTCCCCTTTTCATTCCCCATTGTTCTTCATCGAGTCTAGAGCTTTCTAGGTTTGATTCTTCAACAAGAGCAATGTTCATTAACCCACCATCGCTTCCCTATCAATTCCAATGGATCATAATATAAGTTCTCAGGTCGTCTCTATTATCATAATCATCAATATTATTTTTTACACTTTAAGTGTATTATCGTCATTTCATTCAATTTTGTCAGTGGCATTATTCGGATAACTTAGGCTTGAAAGTATTCTAGCTCCTTTAGAGTTCAAAATACTTTTGTTCATTTGATCACTGGAGGTTATTTTCACCACTAGGGGATGTCTAATCTTTTACAGTATAAGGGTATTTTCATAATTTTACCCTATAGTGCTCTTTTTTGGTAATTTCTTATCCAAACATTTACAACATTTAATCTTGAATGAGATTAATAAGAATTTACGCACTCTGAGATTGATTGATTTAGTCGGGGACCAAATTATAAATTTCTACAAGTTGTAGTTCAGACTTGAAACTTTTATAGAGTCAGGTTTCGAACTCAAATTTTACGATTTTATTATACTAGTGAAAAATAAACTTACCCCTGATAAGTGAAACCCTAAATTAGGCCCAAATCCCTAACCCCAAAATTTAACTCCCCTGATAACCCTATTTACCACCATAACCTGCCACCGTTCGTCGCTCCAACCCTACTAATAGACTCTCCATCGAACGATGATCAAAACCCGACCCCTATTCCATTTTGAACCCTGCCATTCACAGTGGAAGTCATCAAAGAGTTTGACAAAACCACCACCGTGCACCTCGATTTTTCACTGATTCTGGCTGAACCAGTGACTGGCACAACACACTGCCTATACTACTATGCTCTTCGTATCTTCCAAACAAAACTCAGTAAGGATCATCACCTCACCGTCGTTGTTCCGTTCAACCACCATGGGTAAGTCGTCGGTCAATTTTATGGGTGTTTCAATCATATTTTGGTTTGGTTTGGAATTAATTTCGTTGTTTTTGGATGTATGGATGCTTTTGGAGTAATCGCCGATCACCTGACCTCCATCGCCATTTCCATATGCCACCACGTGCTGCCACCTGATCGAGGGCGAGTTTATTTTTCATTGGTATAAAAAATGGTAAAATTTGGGTTTAAGACACTAAACTCTCTACAGGTTTCAAAATCAAGCTACAACTTGTAGAAATTTTCAATTTGGTCCTAGACTAAATCAATCAATCTCATAACGCATAAATTCTGATTAATCTTGGTAAAGATTAAATGTTGTAAATATTTGGAAAAGAAATTACCAAAAAGATCACTATAAGGTAAAATTACATAAATGCCCTTGTACTGTAAAAGGATCAAGACATCCCCTAGTGGTGAAAATAACTTCCAGTGATCAAATGAGCAAAGTACTCTGAACTCTAAAAGAGCTAGAATACTTTCAAGCCTAAGTTATCAGAAGAAATACCACTAACAGAATTGAATGAAATGATGATAATACAATTAAAGTGTAAAAAGGAATATGGATGATTATGATAATGGAGACGACCTGAGAACTTATATCATGATCCATTGGAATCTTGGCATCCCCGATTAAACTCCTGATTTATTTGGAATGCCCTTGAAGTGTAATATGATTTGAAGCAAGTCTAAGCCCTTGAATAACTAACACCCTCAGCTCTGAAATGAACAAATCAACCTCATATACCAATATGATTATATTATATGACCAAGTTAAATGAAATGGAAGTACAGTATGTTTTCGAATTTCGTAAACGATACAATTACTCTGGAAACTCCCTTAGTGACCAGGGTAGACTTATCTACTAAATTACCTAAGTAACTTTAATGACTTAGGATTAAGTGAGTGAATTGGATAAATTTAGAAACGCTAATGAACTTACATGATGTATCGTCCCTAAGGGTTATGAACCACGAATCAAGCACGTCGACATTTACTGATATTGTTGAAATGTAGAAATGAAATAAAGACCATTGGAATATTTGTTCGACTCCATAAGACATTCAACAATGATTCTGAAGATGATTTGTGAACACGAGTTGTTGGTATTAAAAAGTGAATACCCTGAAAGTGTAACGAATTGACCAGTTGACATGCATTATTGCTGGGAGTTGTTCAGTTTGAGTTAACTCGATATTCCGATAGATCAACATTAATCTTAAATGCCTTGAATCTTGGTTTCTCCCTTATCATATCAAATCACTAAGAATTATTCAAGAACCAACTGCTCAAAATGACTATGATTTCATGAATAATGGAATCACTCATGTCATATCTAAAAACACAAGTAACTCAGATGCAAAGAATTCTAAATACCTTTCAGATTTCATAGTGTCTCCGAAAAATATCCAAATACTATATGATCATGATAAATCATGTTCTAAATAACTGATGAATCCGTTAGATATCAAACCCTTTTATGGGAATCTCATTTATGAACTTAATCAGTTTAAATAATTTTCATTACTCCATATCTGATAATTACCAATCACCTCCGAATAATATATGGATCCTCTAGTGTGTTCCCTAATCACATGGATATTTTCTCTGATTTTTGTTTTGATATCTGTTCTGATTTCTATTATATCTAGTTTCTGACTAAAATTATGTTTATATGAGGTACTCTGGGATATGGTATGAATACTCTGGAAGGTTCAGTCATTGCTAGTAATTCCTTGTATAGGTTCAGCATCTATTGGTTATTCCTTATGGACCTAAGGCGACCCTTGGGTAGGCTCTGAGGCCCCAATAACTTTCTTGGGTAGGCTCTCAGGCCCAAGGTGCTCCCTTAGGTTATGTGGTTCTGGGGAATGACATATGGCGTTCGGTTGGAGGGTTTTACTACGGATTTAAAATTATGTTTTAAACTACTAATGTTTTTAAAAGATCTGTACCTTTTCACTGGTTTTATGGGAACACACTAGACACCCTATTCTGATCTCCTCAACCATTTATATGAAACAATTCCTTTAAACTGAAAGCTTACTGACTTTTACTCGATGAAATACACTGGAACCGTAACTCATTTTGAAAACCTGTATACGTCTGAATCAACAAGGAAATGTTATGACTTTCCATTTATCTGCATGTTCTTCATCATCATCTTGTAGTTCAGTATTAGTGAGCTTTCTAAAGCTCACTATGTTAATCACCTTTTCAGGTTAAAAGGATTGAACCAACGCAACTATCGACATATTAAGGGAGTTCCACTGGCGTTGCTTGCGGAGTACTGTGCATGTGATTAGGGGCATGTAGCTTGTATTTTGTTTTTATATTTGAGTATGGAATATGTTTTATTTTTTTAATATTGTTAAATTTTACTGTTGTTTTTATAAATTGTTTTATGATTTTACACATTTAATTTTTTTTTTAAATTTGCTGGGATTTTTACGGTGGGTCGCTCCGGTGGCCCTAATATAGATAGGAAAGGACATCATACACTGAAGAAGATCAAATCAAAACAATTTGAACCGTAGGTTTCTTATCATTTTGTAAATTTGTTGGCATGTATCACAAAGTTTTAAATTGAAATGGTTTGATCAGTTTTGTAACTATATTATTTTAAGTTTATGAAATTATTTTTAGTACATAATTTATATGTGAATTATGAAATTTATATATTAGTTGTTGTATGAGGGTTTCACCACAAAATATAAAGCAAAAGTTTAAATTTTTAAACATTTTTACAAGAATCAAGTTTTGAAAAAGTCAATGTGACACCTCAAATTTGTATCCGGGTAGGGTACGGGTTGGGGTGTTACAATTAGTATATGCTTTGTATGGATGCCCGTGTAGATCATGATTAAACTCATGATACGAGAAAAGTGAAGGATTTCTATAGGAAGGGATAATAGTGAGGCATACCAAGTGAGTGCATTTATTATGTACTTATATGATATGAGGATGACTTGCGATGAGTCAACCTCAAATGTTTTTATAAAAGCATGATTTATCATATTTTGAAATATTTTCATAAAGTTTATGAAAATGATTTTACAAATAATTTTAGGGTATGAACTGCCCTAAAATGAATCAATGTATTTCACACAAATTATTATTTATTGATGGTTTGGAATAAATGTTTAGCATGCACTTTGGATTATAAAGCCTATTGTATGCCCATGGAGAGTCACAGGTGAAATAATAATACCATAAATAAGGTGGTATTGTAGTAGTACTTTTTGTACTATAACACTATGTATGTAATTGGCATACTTGGTGTGAGATGGATATCTATCGATTTTGTTTAAAAATGTATTATTGCATTTTCGTAAAAATACTTTGTGTACTATGACTCTTTGTGTGCAAGGATAGTAGTTGTATGAAATTACTATTCCGAAAAGGGGTTAGAATGGATATTTTGGAATATAGTTATTTATAAGTATGCTAGGCATATGAAATACTGTTTCACAGGTTATTTGATGGAAAATTTGCCTAAATATATTTTATACGATTAAACTCATATTTTGATATTTTATGAAATACTTAAGTTTTAATATGCCTAATTTATTATATTTGAATACTTATTGTGTGATGATTTTCACGCATAGGTAATAGTGTAAGGTCGGAGTGACGAGTGCAGCTGACATCGTAAATCAAGCTTGCCTCATCAGTAACTGTATGATATCTTTAGATGTTTACTTTTGATATTACTAGTTGACATGTATTAGTTATATGATGATGATCTGGTATGTATTTGACATATGGGTTGTGGTATTATATTATATTCAAACTTAAACTACTATTTGATGGATTTTAAACATTATTATTATATATATATATATATATATATGTATGTATGTATGTATTTGTAGAACATTTTTATAAAATATATTATTAAATCGTTTATTTAAAGAAACAACATTTTACTGGTTTTCAAGTACGAAAATATTTTAAAAGTCATGTGACATCTGTGACCCGTGTACGGGGACGTATACGGGAAATGGGTGTTACAAAGGGAATGCCTATGCCATTAGAAGTAAATGAGTTAAATTCAAGAATAATTCTCCAGCTTATCCATCCATCCGAGAGGCAATTAACAACATGGATAAAAACCTACAAGATCCTCCCCGAGCTTTAACCAGTGAAGCAGGATAGACAGGCGTTGCTTTTTGCAACGATCAACAAAGGTAATCTCCCTCATTTTATCATGGAGTTTAAACTTTTTCTTGGAATTGTCAGGGATATGACGGACCTCGTTCTAGAATCCTTAGAGAATACACTCAAGAACACAAAACCCATATGGTGGTACTTATGGAGACTTGTATTAGTGGTACTAAAGCGGATAAAGTAATTGATAATATTGGATTTTCCAACTCATTCATAGCTACTGGCTTCTCCGGTGTTATTTGGATATTGTGGAATAACCTCATCTCGGTGACTATTATGGCAGCCCACCCCCAATATATCCTCAACAAAGTTATCTATGGTATTCCGTCTAAGCTCTTTTATGTTACTATCATTTACGGGAGTCCGGATAAGAAGAAACACAAAGCTTTGTAGAAGGACCTTTATGACATTCAAGTTTCTAAGGAGGCCACTTGGGTCATTACCGGGGATTTCAATGCCATATTACCCGAGAATGAAAAGGTAGGTGGTTCAATAAGGGATAACAAATGCAAGCTCTTCGAAGGTTTTATGGATGGTCAAAACCTCTCGGATCTGGGATTCAATGGCCTTAAGTTCACGTGGACTTGATAGGGAGTCTCCGAGCACCTCGACAAGATGATAGCTAATTTGGATTGACACAATCTTGCTCCTAATTCATCAGTAATTCATCTTACTCAGCTCAAGTTGGACCATCATCCTTTGCTCCTTCTTTATTCAACCCATGATCTTCCTAGGGGCAACCGACCATTCTGTTATCTTACAGGATTGATGAAACACCTTGATTTCAATAATTTTGTCCGTCAAAGCTGGAGCATCAAAGGTAATATTCTTAACTCTGTGCATAAATTAACTAATTTCTTGAATATTTGGAATAGGGAGGTTTATGAACACATCCACAAAGAGAAACACAAACTAAAGCAACAACTTTCCTATCTCCAAGGCGAGCTTGATAGGATTCAAAGTGACCAACTTATTGATAAAGAGCTGGAAGATATTCTTAACCACTAGGAGTTGCTCTAGAAACAAAAAGCTAGGAGTGATTGGGTCTTGGAAGGTGACTGGAATACCAAGTTCTTCCACAACCTGGCTTTGAACAGGAGAAAAATAGACCATATCCAAGCCTTAAGAATCGACAATAGGGACTGGTGCTATAATGATGATTGTCTTCGAAAGAAAGCTTCGACTTTTTTTTTCACTAATCTTTATACGGATGACGAGAATCATTCTGGAAGTTATCTGCTAAAAGGCATGTTCCCCAAACTTGAGAGAAGTGATATCTAAACCTATGAAGCTGAGGTAACTAATGATGAGATAAGACGGAAACTCTTTGACATTAACCCTCTAAAACCCCAGGCAAGATGGTCTTCATGCACTATTCTTCCAGAGTCAATAGGAAACAGTGAGGTATTCGGTGTGCTCTTAGGTCAAAGGTATTTTCGGCGGTAATAACATCAAAGTTGAGTTTAATAAAATGCTTATTATGCTTATTCCTAAAACTGATAACCTAGAATCTTTTACAGATTTTCCTCAGATCAGTCTCTATTTAGTTTTATATAAACTCATCATGAAAATTATAGCTAACCAATTTAAAGCATTTTCCCTAAAATTAATGTTGTAAATCAGGCTAGTTTTATTGTAGGGCGGTGCATTACTGATAATATCCTTATAGCCCAAGAAGTGATACACTCAATGAGGAAGAAAAAGAGCAAAACAAATTGAATGGTGGTCAAGATCGACCTTGAGGAAACCTATGACCATGTTAGTTGGGACTTCCTCTCGAACTCTTTAGTGGACATGGGTTGTCTAGGAAATATTCGACGAATCATTATGGATTTTGTGTCTTCTTCATCCTTGTAGATTATCTGGAATGGTGCTCTCACGGACGAGTTCAAACCTATGAGAGGAATTCGGCAAGAATACTGATGTGTACTGATTCAACATCATATTCATCCTTGCATCTCCAACCTTTCATAAGATTCAAATGGGGACTTTCTCTAACTTATTATTTTCCTACACTACGATTATGATGATTATATTCATAATACATGCCTTATATCTCATTTATGACATAGATATATTTATATACATATATTACATCTATAGCTATGATGATAACATTTCATTCATTATTATGTGATGCATGAAGTTATTATTATATAGCCTTAGACCACATGTTTATATTTAATATTTATTACTTTAAAATACTTAGCTTATATTGTTTTTTCTTTTAATGATACATTCAACCACACCTAAGGGACCTGATTTGAACTAAATGATTAAGGCTAAAGCTAGGAGATTCATATAAGAACATTCAGGAGAGCATATGGAACAATTGGTGAAAAGTTGTCCGGAGACAAGTGAGCTCATAGTGGGTTAAGCTGAAGATTCAAGCTAGAAGATTACTTCAATTCAGCTGGGGAGTTGCACCATCATTACCACCACTCAAAATACAACAAATATGGGTCAAATCAAATATTCAGAAATCGTACCTTTTCGTGAAGAGGTGCCTTTCCAGGAGGTGACTTTTCTCAAGGAGCTGCCATAACACTCACCATGTTACAACTCACCTATGGCTAGCTCACCTCCTGCTCATTCACCTTAGAACTAGCTCAAACATGAAAGGTTACATTCCAAAAATTGTGACCTTTCGTAAATGTTGATGTCCATGAAGATTCCATTTCATCAAAGTGCACGTTGGTGAAGAGATTTCATCAAATGGAGGCCTAAATCACTAAGAGGTATGAGGCAAGCAACATGACCATTCAACCAGCCCCCACATGCCATGCACATGCTCAAGACTTGGTGCCAAAGTGAATCAACACATAACCATTTAGCCAAGGGAGATGTACCTTAATTTCAGGCGAATAGTCATGCACATTCTTAAAGGAGTAGCCAAACCAACACAAGGCCAAGAGATATCCCCATTCATCTAAAGCAACAAGCATCTTCATTTAATCATGTACTTAGCCGAATGGCCATCTAGTTATTCGGCCAGCCCTATCATTTCCTATAAATTGAGAGGCTACCATAATTTGTAATGACACCTTTTTGAATATATAAAATTCATTTGTGAGAATTCTCTCTTGCGATTTATTTAAGAACTTTATCGATTAAGCAAATATATTTCTATACTTGTGGCGTTAATCTTTCCATATTGATTCTTTTAATTCCTAGATTTCATATCTAGTGGGTTTAAGACACCATTACATTCCTTAAGCAAGTTTGTGAAGACCGGGTTGTGCTCCTTAGATAGCTTCTTCTTTGGCCTGTTTGAGATACAATATTTATCAGCATCTTCCATTATCATTCATTCAACTTCAACACCATCATACATTTTCCATTGAAGGCCATCAACAACATCATCTTCAATATGCTTATGCAACCAATTCTTTCTTTCCTTTTATTCATTTTAATTACTTATCCATTTCAACTCTATCCTTACTAATCATTTTAATTATCTTTCTTTGTTGCAGCCATACTTACAATTCAAGGTCATCACTTTTTTCATTCCTAGATCGGGACAACAATAAGGCTATCTATTCACTTCCTTTGAAGGGTGTAGATTCACTTACATCAAGCGGTATTCAGAGCATAGATGGATTGACACAAAAAGTGCCATTGGTATGCAGGAAACAAAAATAAAACAAAAAAAGTTAAAAAGGAAATCAAAGCTCCTACATCAAGCAAAGGAGTGCAGAAACAAAAAAAAAGTTCAAAAGGAAGAAAAGAAAACTCCAGCAAAAAGAAAGTCAAAGCCAAGTAAAGTTCATTACCATTTCAAGACAACTAGAAGGCATATCTACACCAAGGAATATAACCTTATTGTGTCTCGTGAAAGGGTACAATAAGTGTTGTTCTTGGGTTGTAAGTGACCCAATTTCTTCTTTGTTTTCATTCCTTTTCCTAAACCATTTCATTCTTTTCATTTCCTTTCATTAAACCATTTCTTTTATCTTTCCATTATTTTTTTTCTTTTTCTGTCCATACTAACCTATATTGCAACCAACACATATAAGAGAGAAAGAACTTGTTATAATCTTGAGTTAGTTCTTTAAAAGGACCTAACAAGAGAGATAGAGTGGAAAAATACATACTGAGTGAGTGAGATCAGAAGGGGAATCGTTAAAAGCCAAGATATATCTCGAGTGCAAACACGAGCTTGAGTGGAGTGAAATCTGAATTTTTCTTCGGAGTGATCAAGTGAGGCTTTGTGAGTGTGCTGGTAAGGTTTTTTTATTACCAACAACATCTCAAAGTCTATCTAGAGAAAATGCAGGTCAACCAAACTTACAAATGCAAGCATTAATTGGAGAAATGATGTGAATGTTTCGTGAAGAGTTTGATGCACTTCATGAAAAGATGGATCAACGCCAAGATCTACCACAAGCTCAAAACAATGGTTCCTCTAAGAGACAACAACCTCTCCAAGAATATGACATTCTAGATAATTATGATGGAGTAGAACAATCAATGTTACAAGGACCCAGGCGTGCCAATATTGATGACAACATGAATAACATCAAGATAAAAATTCCTCAATTTCAAAGGAAAACTGATCCCCTGAGCCTATCTTGAATGGGAAAGTAATGTGGAACATGTGCTTAGTTGCCACAACTATTCATAACTAAAGAAAGTAAGATTGGCGGTCATGGAATTCATAAATTATGCTTTTATATGGTGGGATCAAATTACCATAAGCAGGAGGATGAATGGAAAAATACCAATCTCAAGTTGGCATGAAATGAAAGGTATAATGTGAAAACTTTTCAATCATGTTCATTATCACTGAGATTTGTTTAAAAAATTGAAAAATCTCAAACAAGGCCAATGGAGTGTAGAGGATTACTATAAGGAAATCGAAGTGGCAATGATATGAGTTAACATTAAGGAGGATCATGAAGAAACCATAGCTAGATTTCATACCGGACTTAATCTAGAAATTGCCAACACTTTGGAGTTATACCAATAAATTGAAATAGATGAAATAGTGCAAATGGCGATGAAGATAGAAAGACAACTATGGAGAAGACATACATCTTGCAATGTTATGCCTACACCTTCAAAATGGAGTCCAAACAACTTGAAGAAATTTACTCTTACTCATAGTAAAGAGCAGGCTGAATCTTCCAAGACTCAGCAAGTGAACAAAGATAAGAATTGAGGAAAACAAATCATTGGACGTTCAAGGGATATTCAGTGCTTTAAATGTCTTGGGAGGGGGCATGTCTCTACATAATGTCCCAACCGGAATACAATGCTTCTACTTAGAAATGGAAACATTTAGTCCGAGCCTGAAGAAGAAACACAAA
Organism: Hibiscus syriacus; assembly: GCF_006381635.1. Taxonomy (NCBI): domain Eukaryota; kingdom Viridiplantae; phylum Streptophyta; class Magnoliopsida; order Malvales; family Malvaceae; genus Hibiscus; species Hibiscus syriacus. The sequence goes on along the minus strand of NW_024062339.1, from coordinate 362,842 downwards.
AAGATGCCAATGATGAAGCAAAAATTGAGGCTCCCAAGGAGAAATCCTGGTGATTAAAAAAAGTTTGAGCACACAAGTGATTGAGGACACTGCACAAAGAGAAAATATCTTTCACACCCGATGCCATGTGAATGAAAAGGTTTGTTTCATGATCATAGATGGTGAAAATTGTACCAAAGTAGCAAGCACAATCATGGTGGAAAAGCTTGGATTAAAAACTATGAAGCATCAGAGTCCATATAAGCTACAATGACTCAATGAGTGAGGAGAACTCAACGTTAATAAACAGGTAATAGTTCTTTTTTAAATTGGAAAGTACAAGGACGAGGTTATGTGTGATGTAGTTCCTATGCATGCTAATCATCTACTTCTTGGGATACCATATCAATATGATAAGAGAAATATCCATGATTGTTTCACAAACCAATATTCATTCAACCATAGAGGAAAGAAGATTGTCCTTACTCCTTTGACACCGAGAAAAGTTCAGAGTGATCAACTCAAAATGAAACAAAGCACTGAGGCCGTGAGAAAAGGAAACGCGTCATCAAGCATGGATGAAAATGATCAGAAAATAATTACTTATTCATCTAATTGATTGATACAAGAATGCCTATTGACGAGACGCAATATCGAAGATGATTACTCTAACTTTGAATATGCATAAATTTTCTTTGACTTGCAGGACATTCCAAGCGACACAATTTGTCAAATTGGAAGACTAAAAGATGTGACCTTAGGAGAACCAAAGGACGTGACTCATGAAGATTCGAAGGGCGTTTCTATTCAAATTTCGAGAGTTGTAACCATTCATGAATTAATGAACATGCCTATTGGAGAGCCATGGGACATAACTTTTGGGATGCCTAGGAACATAATCATTCAAAACAATATGTCTTCAAAAGACATGACTTGTGACTATCCAGCAAACAGAGATATGGAGTATTATTTTTCACTTATTTATCATTAATCATCATCTTACTTATGAAATTATCTTTTCTTTTCAGGACTTGAAAATTCACAACACTTTTTCAAAAGGCATGACTTATGAAAATAATATTTTCATAAAGGTACCTATTGGTATAAAATTATCCAAAGAAAAACCTTTAGAAAGATATGTTTTCAAAGGGACATGTCTCGAACAAGTGCCTATTAGAGAGATCACCATTGATAACAAGGCATAATCTATTAAATGGAATGATAGTAGGGAGAAGCCACTTTTCGATTTGAGGATAAATATCAGAAAAAAAGAGGGGATGATGTGAACCTGTCGTAACCGTCTTTCGAGTGGGCAAAGAATTGGGCTTCCACTTAAATAAAACAAGTTAGAGCCAACACCAATCATTTTAAAAAATATTTAGGTTGATCGGACACCATCTTACCTAATCTGCATTTTTCCAGAAATATGTCGGAATCGGGAGTCGGTTACAGTCAAGGAAGGATTAACACCATTGAACTGCCCATTTTGGTACCATTTTAATTTATCGGTTGTCTTAATTGCGAAAATTAAAATTTAAAGACTTGATTCGAATTACTTACCTCTGATCGTTAACAATTGCCCATACTAAAAACATCAAAATTGAAGTTAACTAAAAAACTAACATTATGGTTAGAATAAAACAGTTAAAAATTAAATAAAACGAAATAAAATAAAATTCAAATCAAAAGGGTTAAACTGCAAAGAATTTAAATTTAAGAACCAAATTGATATTATTTGAAATATGCAAGAAATAATATAAAGTTAAGAGGGGCTAATTTATAAAATATAAGAATTTTAAATAGGGATTACATTCAAATAATTCAAAATTATGGGGCAAAATTACAAAAGGTGCCCAAAATGAATTACACTTCAAATTTACAAGGGCTGTAATAATAAATTAAAAATATTTTAATTACATATAGGTCCCCATTATAAATAGCCATAAAAACCCAAAAATAACATTTCATTTCATTTATTCTAAACATCCTCTCTCCCCTGGCCCTAAATGCTCTCAACATAAGCTACTCCGACCAATGGCCAGTCCGACCCCGATGAGGCTCTCCACCGTATCGGCCACCACCGCCAATGGTCGGAAAAACCAAAATCACCAAAAGAAATCCCCTCATCCCCGTAAGCTCAAATCGGAGGCTAAAACCCCCAAAACCTACCCCTACCTACGTAGATCTAAGCGTAAAGTTTGAATATTTTACCTTTTCAACGGTGGTTCTTCGTTCTCCGATGCCTCGACGATTCAGGTCCTTTGGCTTTGAGTATTGTCTTCGGTCTCTTGGTGTTTGGTTACTTTGTGGTTGTGATTGGTGATATTTTTTCTTCTCTTCTTGTTGTTCATCGATGTTTTGTCTCGTAAGGCATTTATATACCACCCATCGAGGCCATTCCTGGTTACTTCAGGGTTATTCCTGATTGTTTCAGGGTTGTTTGCCCTCACTTCTTTATTTGTTCGGGGTTGTTGCTTGACCGAGGGTTGTTGCTTGCTTGACCAACTAAAACGGGATGGATCAGTCCTGATTTAGCTGGGATTCACCGTCCTTGGTAATTTTGTGAGCGATTCTCGGCCGGAATCCTCGCCTGGTCGCCTGGTGTTCTCTAGATGCCTTTGTGGTCGTTGGATCGGGTGGCCAGATCTAATGATACTTATGTTACGGCGCCCTTACTGAACTTGCAACCCTAATTGTTTCGGGTTTAGTTCTAGGTTAGGTTTAGTGACCTGCTAGGTCAGGCGGGTCTGGATCTGGACCTTGATTTGGGCTCCTTGCTGAACCATTTGTACTTATTGGACCCTAAAGGAAAAAATAAAATGAATAAACAAAAATAAAAACATAAATAACTATAAATAAGTATAAAAAAAGAATATAATATATTTTTGGGAAAAAAGTTTCCAAAATTATATAGTATATAAAAATTTCCAAATGTTATATATATTTTCTAAAGCGTTTTCAAAATTTTATTATATATATTTTAAAAATATTTTTAAAACTATATATTATATATATACTTTCAAAAAAATGTTTTCAAAACTATATTATATATATATATATATATATATATATATATTTCAAAATGTTTTTAAAACTATATATTATATATATACTTTCAAAAATGTTTGTTTTCAAAAAGAGGGTTGATGAAGGAGAAATTTTGGTTTGGTTTCTGATTTGAATACCATAAACAAAACATGCTTTATTTATTTTTTTGCCTGTCGACAAAAAATGGTCAAATTCAAGGCTAGGTCCCTGATTTTCCTACACTTCCTAAAATAGTCTGCCAACTTTTAGATTTTACAATTTAATCCTAAATTTTTTCCAAAATATTATTTAAATTCAATACTTTGTAATTTCTAAAATTTAGCCCATGAATTGGGGTGTGACAAATATTAATATTATTAAATTTAATTGAAACTTTTAATAAACTGTATTATTTTTTATTAAAATAATAATAATATATTCGTGATTATATTAATTTCAATTGAAAATAATTATATTTTTAAAATATTAAAAAAATATGAATATTACATAATATATTAAGGGTTGGTTTATAAATATTAAATAATTTAATAATAAAAACTTTATGTAATTTATAAGTAATATTATTTTTATTGAAAATTCATTGTATATTATTAAAATAAAAGTATAATATTATATATCATTATGATATTAAAGAATATAATATCATATTATTAGAATTATGAGTAAATATAATTTAGTAATTAACATTTTTATTAAAATGTTAATAAAACAATATAATAAGGTTTTACTATAGGAACCTAGATGATTGACAAGAACACCTCAAATCATTGGAAAACAAATGGTTACTGGCACTCCAAAGCATAAACAAGTTAAAAATCTTGAAAGTAAAAAATAACTCTCATGAGTCTTTAAAGAATAATATTTAGTAATTCGATACTTTTTTTGATGAAGGTGGTCACTTCTTTTAATACTTTATAGAAATATTTTTTAATCTTCATAATTAATAAATTGTCATTTCATAGCTTCTATTTTTTAAATTTTATTTATATTTTAATTCTTGATATATATATATATATATATTAATTTTTTTGAAAAATATTATTTTTATAAATAATATAAAAGTCCTCAAACTTTCTAAAAAATATATTATGCCATCTAACTTAAAAAAGAATCAATTACACCCCTTTTCCACATTATCATTCACACGTATCAGTCACATAAGTATAATGAGATACCATGTAAGCATTATGGGCTACCTCATTACCACAACAATGATCAACGAAGGTTTCCTTCAATCAAAGTTTTGCCTTGATTTATTTTGTGATTTGATGGCTTCATGGAGTGGAAAAATGTTGACGAAAACGGGTAAAGAAAACGAAAGAACACGAGAATTTTACGAGGTTCGGCAATGTGCTTACGTCCTCGGTGCCTAGGCGGCGCTAGAAGTTTATTCAATGATCTTTTTAGGTCTAGGTTACATCTATTTATAATAGAAAACCCTGGTACATAATTACAAAATCACCCTGTACCGTACCGCGGGGGCTGCGCCCCCACACCCCCAACCCACATAATTCGTAACCCCACAACGAGACTTTTTATGAGCCATACAAAATCTCCACCTTGGAGAATATCCTGCCCCTTGGAACTTCAATGTGGGTTGGGTTACCTTACTTCTTTAACAACTCGAAACATTCAACAAGTCCAAGCAATGCTTGAACTTGTCTGTCGTAAGGCTTGGTGAACATATCAGCGGCATTCTCATCAGTATGTACCTTCTGAAAAAAACCTCTCCAGATGCAACCAACTCTCTGATCTTGTGGAACCTTACATCAATATGTTTAGTTCTAGCACGATACACCTGATTCTTAGCCAAGTGAATAGCACTTTGATTATCACAAAGCAACTGAACTCACCTTGTTGAACCCCAACCCTTCACTAAACCAGTAAGCCATAAAGCTTCTTTTGCAGCTTCAACCGCTGCCATGTATTCAGCTTCAGTTGTAGATAGTGCCACGACAGATTGAACAGTAGACTTCCAGCAAATAGGCCCTCCACCAAGAGTAACACATACCCTGTCGTAGATCTTCTATTATCCAAGTCACCTGCATAATCTGAATCCACATATCCTACCAAAGGGTTATCCCGCTGACTCCCAAAAACAATTCCTGTCCCACAGTACCCTTAAGTACCGAAAGATCCACTTGACTGCTTCCCATGTTGCTTACCAGGTTTAGACATGTACTTACAAACTTGACTAACAGCATGAGCTAAATCAGGACGAGTACATACCATCGCATACATCAGCAGCCAACAGCATTAGAATACGGAACCTTTGCCATATCTTCAGCTTCCTTATCTGTCTTGGGGCACTGTTCTGATGAGAGCTTAAAGTGATTCGCCAATGGAGTGCTAACTGGTTTTGCGCTGCTCATCGCAAACCTTTCTAGCATTTTTCAACATAACCCGTTGAGATAGCCGCAGTTTCCTTGAGTATCTCTGTCCCTGCAAATTTTCCATTCCAAGAATTTTCTTTGCAGCACCTAAATCTTTCATATCAAATTCCTGACTCAATAAAGTTTTCAAACCGATAAACATCATCCATGTTCTTCGCAGCAATCAACATATATCAACATACAGTAATAGAAAAATAAAAGAACCATCATCAAGGCTCTTAACATAGACACAAACAATCATACTCAATCGGTTGTAGCCAATCTTGATCATATAGGAGTCAAACCGTTTATACCACTGTCAGAGACTGTTTTAACCCGTACAAAGATTTCTTCAATCTGCAAACTAAATGTTCGTTTCAGGTTGAGTGAAAACCTTCAGGTTGCCATGTAGATCTGCTCCTCTAAATCACCATGCAAAAAAGCAGTTTAACATCCATCTGCTCTAAATGCAAATCCCAACTAGCCACCAATGCAAGTACTGCTCGGATTGAAGTGTGCCTGACCACAGGAGAAAAGATTTCATCATAATCACACTCCTTTCTGCTGTGAAAAACCCTTCGCTACCAAACGACCTTGAACTTCTCCCCTCTTTTTGTTACTGCGGTTTCTTCTTATACACCCCTTTGCAACCAATCGGCTTCTTACCCTCAGGAAGGGGAACTAACTCCCATGTGCGATTGTGATTCCAAAGACTCCATCTCCTCAACCATGGCTGCCATCCACTTGTCGTTTTCTGACTATAAAGGCATCATGAAAAGTAACTGGATCATCACTGCTAACAGTAAGTGCAAAGATACCAAGTCTTCAAAACCCATCTGTTCGGAGGCTTTATATTCGTCCGTCTCACCCTGTCTCTGGCGGACTATAATCCTGCAAATCATCCGTAGTGGAACCACCAGAAGTCGGTTGAGAAGTTTCTGGTTTCTCAACGGAAACTGCTCGAAATCTACCACTGTCGTGTCTTGCTTCTGCTGCAACATAGACTGTTCATCATCCAGAACTTGAATCCTTTGACACCTTTCTTGTAACCAGAAAATACACTCCTTCGATTTTGCATCAAGTTTGGATCTCATCAGCAGGTACATGCACATAAGCAGGACAACCAAAAATCCGTAAGTTATCAAAACTAACATCATGACCAGTCCATACCTCTTCTGCAACTTTCCCAGCCAGCGATGCCCTTGGCGATCTGTTGATAAGGTAACACGCCATGTTAACAGCCTCAGCCCAGAAGTGTTGGGAAGCCCGCATTCAACCGTAAACATCTGGCTCTTTCATTCAACGACCTGTTCATTCGTTCCGCAACACCATTCTGTTGTGGTGTCTTGCGCACTGTAAAATGCCTCTGAATCCCATGTCCTTACAGAATTGTAGGAACTGTGAATCTGTGTACTCCGTACCATTGTCAGACCGCAAACACTTGATTTTTCATCCTGTTGGTTTTCTACCTCAGCTTTCCACAGCTTGAACTTCTCAAAAACTTCAGATTTCTGTTCAAAAAATACACCCCAAACTTCCATGAAAAATCATCAATAAAAGTAACATAGTACCTAGATCCACCAAAGACGATGTCGTGGAAGGCCCCCATACATCAGAATGCACATAATCAAGAATCCCTTGAGTTGTGTGCTTCGCATCTGAAAACGGACTTTAGTTTTTACCAAGACACAATACTTGCAAAAGTCGAGAGCTTACAGCTTTTGACACCATGCACAAGTTTCTCTTGTGATTCTGCCATACCCACGTTCACTAAGATGAGCAAGGCGCATATGCCACAATTTTATCGTATCATCACAGGACTCAACAGAGTGAACTCCACCTGCAACGGTACTCCCTAAAATCTGTAGATATTCCCTGCAGTCATTGCCTTTCATCACAGTCAATGCTCCTTTAACAATCCGAATGGTTTCCCTATCCTCGTCAGCCTTAGGGATAAAACCATTCTTGTGCAAGTGCCCAAGGAAATCAAATTCTTCGTCAAGTCTGGGATATGTCGAACACCACTCAACGTCCGAACGGAGCCATCGTGCATCTTAATTCTGACATCACCAATACCAACAATATTGCAACATCGATCATCACCCAAATAAACCGAACCAGAATTAACCGGCCTGTATGTCGAAAACCATTCCCTATTTGGCGTGATGTGATAAGAACATCCAGAATCAAGAATCCAAGCATCCGTCAATTGTGTCGTAAAATAGAAAGCTATCACCCTCACTGCATCAGAAGTATCATCCTCGACCACGTTCACAGACTTGGATGAGCCATCACGCTTCTCATCGGTGCTTTTCAACTTCGGACGTCTCGCTTCATATGTCCCGCCTCCTTGCACTTGTAACAGTGAATCGTCTTCTTATCCCTGGATTGGATCTGGAATTCCGCTTCCCGACCCTGCCTTCTCTGGCTTCCGTCCCACGATCTCGATTACCCTTGACATATAAGCTATCGGCTTGAGAGCTTTCCCTGCATTCTGCTTCCGCTGGTTGTGAGCCAACAAGGCTGCAGTAACTCCTCAACATTGATAGTCTCTTTCCCATATGAAGAGTAGTCACCATGTGTTCGTAGAGGAAGGCAACGAACACAACAATCATCGCTCTGTCTCATCCTCAATTTTCACATCAGCGAGCCAGATCAGAAACGATTTGATTGAAGACATTCACGTGTTGCGCCAAATCGTGATCGTCCTGCATCTTCAGCCCATACAACCGCTGCTTCAGATACATTTTTCGTAAGGATTTGGACATAAACTGACTTTCCAACTTCCTCCAAATTTCGTCTGGAGACGATAGAAAACAAATGGTTACTGGCACTCCAAAGCATAAACAAGTTAAAAATCTTGAAAGTAAAAAATAACTCTCATGAGTCTTTAAAGAATAATATTTAGTAATTCGATACTTTTTTTGATGAAGGTGGTCACTTCTTTTAATACTTTATAGAAATATTTTTTAATCTTCATAATTAATAAATTGTCATTTCATAGCTTCTATTTTTTAAATTTTATTTATATTTTAATTCTTGATATATATATATATATTAATTTTTTTGAAAAATATATTTTTATAAATAATATAAAGTCCTCAAACTTTCTAAAAAATATTATGCCATCTAACTTAAAAAGAATCAATTACACCCCTTTTCCACATTATCATTCACACGTATCAGTCACATAAGTATAATGAGATACCATGTAAGCATTATGGGCTACCTCATTACCACAACAATGATCAACGAAGGTTTCCTTCAATCAAAGTTTTGCCTTGATTTATTTTGTGATTTGATGGCTTCATGGAGTGGAAAAAAGTTAAAAGACTGTATTTTTTTATTCAAATGTTTGAGGACATAAAAAGCTATTGAGTTTTAACATAACAATCATTCCTTAGAAAACGTTTGAGTGATTATGAATGACTCCTTTCAACATTAATTTTTATTTAATAGTTGAAAATATTTGATTATAACTTATTTAAAAAATTAGTAATCTTTACGTTTAATATAACTTAAATGAAAAATAGTGCTTTTGAAAGACTAGAGCTTCATTAAAAAATTGAAAATTTTGTTCGTCTTTGGACAAAAGACAAACATCTATCATAGTCAACCGACTTTGGCAAATTTGATGATCAAACCTCTAGTTTCTTCAACAAATTTGATATAACTCTATGTTTTATAATATAAATTTATAGTAAATCAAAGCTTGATGGCTTTATAACATTCCTCAAAATTACGTGAGATGAATGAGATGAATGAGATGTCATTTGTATGATATTATAAGTTAATGATAGTCAAGTTGCTAAAAGATAACTATGCCAACCTTTTCAATTTACTCATGTATGATGCACTGGAGACTTATGCCAGAAGTAGTGGGAATTTAAATTTTATCACATCATATGAAGTATATCACGTTGAAAATTCAATATCTAAATCAAGTAAGGGGGAGGTGATAGTGGTGGAAGCATTTGGTATACTTTATAATAGTATTTTAACGTTTTTTTATTAGTGTTATAAGGAATATGAACTTAGCATAATTTATAATTTTTACACCATCAACTATTTTGTATAAATATTATATTTTTTGAAACAATCATTTTGTGTTGTAACTCTTCAGCAAAATGAATTATTTTGTAATTATAAATAAAATAAATTTACAATTAATAATGAAATAACTAAACCATCAAACTTATAAGTCCAAGCAACCATGTTTGACATTAATATTAAGCAACAAATAGTTAGTAATCACAATTTATAAATAAAGTTATAACTGAAATCAATTCTCAGCATTATAAAAAATAACTTATATATATATATTACATTTCCAAGAACTATAAAATATTTTTTTCATTTCAATTTATTAATATATTCTTAGTAAATTTAAGATCGCAAAGTCATTATCAAACTCCTCAAGGATTGGGTGAAACAACAACAACTAAAGTGCACTTGTTCTATATTTTATGCACTCTTAGAAATTATTATTGATGTGTCATTGTTTTTGAACAAAGGTTTTTGAAGAGTTTTCTTCACCCATGCTTCATGACATGCTTGACATAGATTAACAAGTTGATGACAACATTCATTCGTGACCGTTCTAACTTTAAATATGTTTTCAAATACTTCAAAAATACAATGCAAGTCCATCTTGTTATGGTGTTCACAATCCTAAAATTCTTGACCCATTACACCTCCACTTACAAAAATAACAAGAATCGCTATAGCAACATAAATGTCGAGATGAAAGTTCAAAGTGATAATGTAGTTATCATAGGTAAATGATTATATCCGAAATCGTTTTAATTAATTGTCATAGAATATTTGAGGGTTTCATAGATATTTATGGTCTGCTGTTATCTGTAAAGGTTAAAATTTACAGAATGAGCTAAAAACTCAAGTGTGCTCCATACAGTGTAAAAAACATACAAATAAAATATTTCAGTAAAATTGATTTATCAAACATGTTTTAAAAACATGAATACTAACCGCATCCATTCACATCAGAATGTGTAGGTTCCCCAGAAATATACACCCAACCGCACAACCATTTAGGCCCTGAGCACAAAGCTGAGGAGCCTGCAGATAATCTTCCTCCAACAATACCCCCCAATGACAGTAATAAACATGAATGTATTTGAGTAAAAACGATGATAAATCCTTTAAAACATGAAAATGTTTCATGCTTGGAAACCATATACAGAAATCAGAAATCAAATCAGTAATATACAATAAATCAGATATCGAATAGGCAATATTCAGAAATCAGGTATAAAAATACTGAAACCAGAAATCATATCAGAAGTATGTAGTAAATAAGATATCAAATAAACAGTATTCCGAACATCTGATATTGTCTCATAAAATATTTAGTATCCTTAGAAATGTAAAATAGTTTAGATAGATTGTTTTAAATAGTAAGGTAACTCCGTCAGGAAACACACCTGTAACAGTCTGAGTAATCAGATAAGGAAGCCTACTACTGAGTCTGTCGATCACGATCAGCGGCATCGCTAGATCATACGAATTCGAAAAATCCATATTGGAATCCTAATATGAATAATCTCAACCTTTATTTAAATAATTTACGGAAACCTACAAGTAATTCTCGTAGAACGCGAATCGGGCGGATCTGACGAATAGAAAACACCGGACCTAACTGACCCTCATTCAGGTGAAATTTAAAATTTTTGACTTTTTTGGTCAAAGTCAACAGTCTACGGTCAACAGACGGTCAACGATCAATGGTCAATGGGTTAATGGGTCAGATTGGGTCGGGCAGTCGAGTATGATCGGGTTGGGTCGAGTCGGGGGTTTCAAAACTGTCCACACGCGGCGGATATTCCCCACGCGCAGGGGCGACGCGTGGGGCGCGTGCGGTGGCCAGGGACTCCAAAAAATTACAAAACAAATTCCTAAAATATATCAAGGGATTTTAAGACACTTACCAGGCTCGGTTCACAATTTTGAACGGTGGAGAGCTTGATTTCGAAACGTCGGAAAATTGATATTCCTCACCCCTTCACACGCCAGTAACAACGGAGATAAGAAGGATACTGGTGGACTCAGGATGATGCAAGGAACACGATGGTGTGGGAGGTGTTGAAAATGGAGCAACAACCGGTGACAGATCGACAATCAAAGATTCCTCCTTAAAAATATTTATGTTGGAGAGGGAGAGATATAAAATTTATGTCAAATCCTCCCCCAAATTTGGGGTTATATTAACCTGTGAAAAGAAAAATGGCAAAATTATGCCATATGTCCTCCATCTTTATCTAATTTGTATTTGAATTCGATATTAATTCAAAATTTCTCTTTGGTCCCGAATTTATAAAAATTTAATATTTGAAAAATTTTAAGCCCTATTTTGGGGTGTCACAATTTGATTAGAACTTATTTAAAAAATTAGTAATCTTTATTTTTAATATAACTTAAATGATAAATAGTTCTTTTAAATGACCAGAGCTTCATTAAAAAATTTAAAATTTTGTTCATTTTTGGATAAAAGATAAACATCTATCATAGTCAACCCACTTTGGTAACACTGAGCTTGATTGTAAGAATCCTTTATTAAATTGATGATCAAACCTCTAGTTTCTTCAGCAAATTTGATAGAACTATTTTTTTCTATAAACTTATAAGAAATCAAAGATCGATGGCTTCATAACATTCCTCAAAATTATGTTAATTATTTTCTCAAAAACTTTATATCGGAGAAGCTCATTGTGGTGGAAGCATTTGGTATACTTTCTAATGGTATTTTAACGTTTTTTATTAATGTTGTAAGGAATATGAACTTAGCATAATTTATAATTTTTTACACCATCAACTATTTTTTATAAATATTATATTTTTTGAAACAATCATTTTGTGTGATAACTCTTCAGAAAAATAAATTATTTTGTAATTATAAATAAAATAAATTTGCATTTAATAATGAAATAATTAAACCATCAAACTTATAAGTCCAAGAAACCATGTTTGACATTAATATTAAGAAGCAAATAGTTTGTAATCACAATTAATAAATAAAGTTATAACTTAAATCAATTCTCAGCATTATAAAAAATATCTTATATATATATTTCCAAGAAATATAAAATATATTTTCATTGCAATTTATAAATATATTCTTAGTAAATTTAAGATCACAAAGGCATTATCAAACTTCTCAAGGATTGGGTGAAACAACAACAACTAAAGTGCACTTGTTCCATATTTGTGCACTCTTAAACATTATTACTGACGTATCATTGTTTTTGAACAAAGGTTTTTGAAGAGTTTTCTTCACCCAGGCTTCATGACATGATTGACCTAGATTAACAAGTTGATGACAACATTCATTCGTGATCGTTCCAACTTTAAATATGTTGTCAAATACTTCAAAAATACAATGCAAGTCCATCTTGTTATGGTATTCACAATCGTAAAAGTCTTGAGCCATTACAACTCCACTTGTAAAAATAACAAGAATCGCTATAGTAGCAAAAACGTTTAGACTAGCCATTGAAGCTTTTAGGGGCAAAAGGATTTTATGAATTTGGTTGGCAGAAGACCTTACTGCTGTTGTAAAAATTGTTTGACAACAGATATGGTCATTTATAGAATATCTTAATGGTTGTGACATGAATCTAAGGTTTTAAGAGAAATTATTAACATTTTCACTTTAATTATCAGTTTCACATCAATAAAACTTTCATGGAATGTTTTTAATTATAATTTAATTCAATATACGGTAACAAATTTCATATAGTTTGAATAAACTTCAATAGAGTATTTAATGATAGTAATGATATTTCTTTGTTCGTTGTCTTTAATGATAGTAATGACATTTCAAAAAAATATTTTTAGTCTCTAAACCATTTTTACTCATAATTTAGCCCTTAAATAAAATATAATTATCATGTCCCATTACTCGACACTAACAAGGTGATCCTAAATGTTGAGATGGAAGTTCAAAGTGTTAATGTAGTTATCATAGGTGAATGATTATATCGAAAATCGTTTTAATTAATTGTCTTAGATTATTTGAGGGGTTCATAGATATTTATTAGAAAATATTATAATATTTTATTTCATATAATTATGTCAATGTTATTAAAATATTATAAATATAGTTGTATAAATATAAATATTAAGATTATTAAATTTTATTGAAACTTTAAATAAATTATAGTAATTTTTTATTAAAATAATATTAATAATATATTCTTGATTATATTAATTACTATTGAAAATAATAATATTTTTAAATATTAAAAACTTTATAATTAAAATAAGAATATTAAATAATATATTAAGGGTTGTGTTATAAATTTTAAATAATTTAATAATAATAATTTTATGTAATTATGAAAAATATTATTTTATTGAAAATTCATTATATATTATTAAAATAAAAGTAAAATATTATATATCATTATAATATTAAAGAATATAATATCATATTATTAGAATTATGAGTTAATATAATTTAATAATTAAATTTTTTATTAAAATGGTAATAAAATCGTATAATAAGGTTTTACTTTAGCAACTTAGATGATTGACAAGAACACCTCAATTCATTGGAAAACAAATGGTTACCGACACTCTAAAGCATAAACAAGATAACAATCTCGAAAGTTAAAAATAACCTTCATTAGTCTTTGAAGAATAATATATTTTTGTTTTTACTGTAGCAACTTTAAAGTTTGAAGAATAGCAATAGACTTTGGCTTACGAGAAGTAATCCAAGACTTTTTTGATGAAGGTGTTCACTTCTTTTAATACTTTATAAAAATATTTTTTTATCTTTCATAATTGATAAATTATCATTTCATAGCATCTATTTTTTAATTTTATTTATATTTTAATTCTTGATATATATATATATATATATATATATATATTTTTCTGAAAAATATAATTTTTATAAATAATATAAAAGTCCTCAAACTTTCTAAAAAATAAATTATGACATCTAACTTAAAAAAGAATCAATTACACCCCTTTTCCACATTATCATTCACACGTGTCAGCCACATAAGTACAACGAGCTACCATGTAAGCTTTATGGGCTACCACATTAGCACAACAATGATCAATGATGGTTTCCTTTAATCAAAGAGTTGTCTTGATTTATTTTATGATTTGAGGGCTTCATGGAGTGGAAAAAAGTTAAAAGACTGTATTTATTTTATTCAAAAGTTTAAGGACATAAAAAGCTATTGAGTTTTAATATAATAATCATTCCTTAGAAAAAGTTTGCGTGATTATGAATGACTCCTTTTAACTTAAATTTTATTTAATAATTTAAAATTATTTGATTAGAACTTATTTAAAAAATTAGTAATATTTGCTTTTAATATAACTTAAATGATAAATAGTGCTTTTGAATGACCATAGTTTCATTAAAGAATTGAAAAATTTGTTCGTTTTTGCACAAAAGACAAACATCTATCATAGTCAACCCACTTTGGCAACACTGAGCTTGATTGTAAGAATCTTTTATTAAATTGATGATTAATCCTCTAGTTTCTTCAGCAAATTTGATAGAACTCTATGTTTTTTCTATAAACTTATAGTAAATCAAAGATTGATGGCTTCATAACATTCCTCAAAATTACGTTAATTATTTTCTCAAAAACTTTATATTGGAGAAGCTCATTGACAACATCCAATTAATGGCAATGAGATTAACAGATTATTTTATAATGGTGAACTTTATTGCTTGACTGTGAGATGAATAAGATGTCATTTTATAATATTATAAGTTAACGATAATCGAGTTTCTAAAAGATAACTATGCCAACCTTTTCAATTTACTCATGTATGATGCACTGGAGACTTATGGCAGAAGTAATGGGAATTTAAATTCTGTCACATCATATAAAATATATCACGTTGAAAATGCAATATCTAAATCATGCAAGGGGAGGTGATAGTGGTGGAAGCATTTGGTATACTTTATAATGGTATTTTAACGTTTTTATTAATGTTGTAAGGAATATTAACTTAGCATAATTTAAATTTTTTTACACCATCAACTATTTTTTTATAAATATTATATTTTTCGAAACAATCATTTTGTGTGATAACTCTTTAGAAAAATGAATTATTTTGTAATTATAAATAAAATAAATTTGCATTTAATAATGAAATAATTAAACCATCAAAGTTATAAGTCCAAGCAACCATGTTTGACATTAATATTAAGCAACAAATAATATGTAATCGCAATTTATAAATAAAGTTATAATTAAAATCAATTCTCAACATTATCAAAACATCTTATATATATATATATATCCAAGAAATATAAAATATTTTTGCATTGCAATTTATTAATATATTCTTAGTAAATTTAAAATCTCAAAGTCATTATCAAACTCCTCAAGGATTGGGTGAAACAACAACAACTAAAGTGAACTTGTTCCATATTTGTGCACTCTTAGACATTATTACCGACGTATCATTGTTTTTGAACAAAGGTTTTTGAAGAGTTTTCTTCATCCAGGCTTCATGACATGCTTGACCTAGATTAACAAGTTGATAACAACATTCATTCTTGATCGTTCTAACTTTAAATATGTTGTCAAATACTTCCAAAAAACAATGCAAGTCCATCTTGTTCTGTGTTCACAATCGTAAAAGTCTTGAGCCATTACAACTCCACTTGCAAAAATAACAAGAATCGCTATAGTAGCATAAACGTTTAGACTAGCCATTGAAGCTTTTTAAGGACAAAAGGATTTTATGACTTTGGTCGGCAAAAGACCTTGCTGCTTTTACAACAATTCTTTGACAACAAATATTGTCATTTATAGAGTATCTTAATGGTTGTGACATGAATATAAGGTTTACAGAGAAATTAATAACATTTTCACTTTAATTTTCAGTTTCACATCAATATAACATTCATGGAATGATTGTAATGATATTTCTTTGTTTGTTGTCTTTTGTAGACACCCGTTTTATCCAGGTCAAGAAAAAAAGTCAGCCACCAATAATGGCATTCCAGTCGGTAACCAAGACTTCTTGAAGCCGCCATCGTCATCACTTATGTCACCAGCAACCCAAAAAAATCAAAGTAAAAAATAACTCCCGAAAGATCTGGGATTTCACCATGCAACCATTATACAAGGACAACTCGACCGAAAGAAAAAACGGAGGGCAAGCATCCAAACAAGAGAAAAAAATATGTAAAAATACAGAGAACAGAACGATAGACTTACCACGACTGTTGGAGGCCTCAAATATCGTCGGAGAAGTCGAAACATCGAAGGTAAAAATTTAGATCTACGTCGATCTAGGGGTTTTTAGAAAGAAAGGTCATCGGATTTGGCTTTAGGGTGGTGAAAGCTTCGATTTGATGTATTTTTATATTTTCCAACCACCGTGAATAGTGACTGGCGGTGGTGAATATTAACCGGCGGTGGTCGACGGTGGTGGCGCACGGTGGCCAGCTGATGGTCGGTTTCCCTCCGATGAGGGAGTTAGAGAGAAGTCAGAGTTTCTATCTCTTAGAGATAGAAGAAAAAATGAAAAATGAGAGATGGAGGAGGCATTTAGGCATGTTATGGGATATAAATACCGAAGGACATTTGTGTTATTTCAAAAATGGTCAAACCTCATCCGTAGTTCCTATAATTTGTAATTTTTACATTTTAGTCACTAAATTTAATTTTCAGCATTTTAATTTGAATTTTGAATTTTATTATGGTTACATGTTAGTCCCTAATTTATGTTTTATTCAAATATAGCCTATGAATTTATGCATTTTTTATTTTGGTCACTAATGTAAATTATTTATTTTATTTTATTTTGGTCTTTTAATTTTATAATGATTTCATTTTAATCACTAATTTTGTGTGTTTGGTATTTTGTTTAATTAATGGGTGATCCTTTAACATTTTCTTCATTTTTAGAATAAAAAATTATTGTTATTATTTCCTAATGTTTATATATTTTTTTTATTTTTTTTATTTCTTTTAAAAATTAATTTTTTCTTGTTTTTATTTTTCTTAATTTGTATTTATTTCTCTCGTGACATTTTTTCACATTATTATTATTTTTAACTTAAAATTTTTTTTATTTTTAATTTAATCTTCTAAAATTTTTCTTTTTGTTTATTATTCAGTAATTTATTTTACCATCTAATATTTTGTTTTATGTTTTTACTAGGAATTTCAATCGATAAAAGGTAAGTAATTCGAATTGAAATTTTAAATTTCAATTTCAATTTCAATTTTTGCAATTAAGACAACCGATAAATTAAATGGTACCGAAAGGGCAGTTCAAGGGTGTTAATCCTTCCTTGAATGTAACCGACTCCCGAACCCGTTTTAATCGAATATTTGTAAAAGCATACCAAATTTATGTCTTAAAAATGATTTTTCTTAAAATTGTTTTTAAAAAGTCATTTTTAGGTATTCGACCTACCTAACCCAAAGGTCGATGGTGAATCTTTTTCAATTGTATCCAATATAATTTCAAAATCCCTAATTTTTCAAAATTAAAGCCGTGACCATTTTTTAAACAATATATATTTGTTCCTCCTAAAAATGGTTATGACAGCTTGGCGACTCTGCTGGGGACAAGTGAGTGAGTCAGCCTAGAATTAATTTTTGGTTGTCTTTTTATATGAAAATAGTAAATTGTAATTTTAATTTATTCGTTCAATTCCAATTATTTACCTTTAATTATTTTTCAAATAAATAGTTATACTGACATTTTTTTCAAAGATTTCATATTTTTGAAAAGTTTCTATCTCTGGCTTTATACCCAAGCTTCGAACCCTTTTTTAAATGGGGGGTGAAAGTGACACCTTCGTGAGAATTTATTCTCCACATAGGCTTAGCAAGTAACCTTCATGATTCATATACCTTATGTCTTCGTCTGAATTTATTCACCGCATAGGCATAAGGGAATATATCCTCTCGAGTTTAACTTAGTCTACATAAGCTTGTAATGGGCTTAGGACTAAGGGTCTGGAAAACCCAAGGGGGTACCAGCAAGGACAAATCGAGTACCTTTTTTTAGAACCTAAACCAGGAGACTACAGAGAATTATAGCATACCCCAAAACCTCATTTCAAACCCTAGTATGCTTTGAGATTATTTCCTGCTTTATTTTCTGTTCAAAGCATGTGAACTAGAAATTTATGCGGTTAGGACTGGTTCAAAATTAACATATGGGATAGAGATCATGTCCGGATAGGAATCATAAGCATGTGGGGTAGATATCATGTGGGGTAGGACTTTTTATTTTCATTAATTTTATATTATCCTTATCTCACAAACTTTTTTCCTTCTATTTTTTTTTTCATTTTATATTTATCATTTACATCATTCAAAAGAGGGGTTGATCCACAAAAACGTGTTCATTAAATGTAAATAGTTTGTATTCATGGACAAAGGGGTTGTAATAGAAGAGGTGAAAAATGCAGAGGTTCGGCTATGGTCAGAGAGATAATCTGCAAGACAATTCAATCAAGAAGACGTGGTACCCGCAATCGAAGAATATATCACTCTGTTGTATTGTAAAGGAATCATAATGGACCAGGATTTACACCGAGCACACCAAAATTTAACTATTTGAGCTGGCAAAGGTTGTAGGGGCAGACAAGAAAAAGGTTACTGACCTGTAAGTTCCTTCGAAAATGACGAGGACAAGATGGCAAAGCGATAGTTAAAACTGGAGGCCATTGTTGACGAATTCAAGAAAGAAGAAGATGAACTTCGGATAGCTCCTATCGATGGAAGGCTCCAATGGCATTTTTGTTAAGGAACAGGTTCAGGAAAGGTGCAGTCATTTGATACTTTAGGAAAAAAAGTAGCTCGTCACTTGCATGGTTTAGCCAGAGAATCAGGAGCAGTTAGACATGGTATTCAACCAGTGACAGAAGAAGGCAGATGATAAGTTAACCTGTCAGAAACTGTTCGAGGTCTAGAAGACTTAGTGGTTTTTTATCTCTTAAGAAATAACACTTTTGTCCCAATAAAGATTATTTATAATAACATACATTTTTTGGATCAATACTTTAAAAATTTCATGCATTTTTACATTTTGCATATACATTTCATTTTTAAGAATTCCCATAAGTCATGGAGGATTCGATGAAGTGGTCCTAATCACGTGACACCATATGGAAACAAGAATTGAACAATTAAAGAAAAAACTGAAATCAGTATGGTGGAAGTTTGTTCAACAGGTTGTAGGATTGAGCCTTCTAGGATGATCTAAGAGAAGAATTCACATTCCCTACGGTTTATGACGTTGAAGCAGTGTGTAGTTACCACATAGGAAGCTCCAGATATTCCTCTGAGAATAGTAAGGAACTGAAGCGCAAGAACCTGATGGATTCAGGGGCATGGACAATCAAAGAAGGGGGCATTGCATCTACTATTTGCATTGAGAGCATTGTTTTGTTTGACACATTTTTGATCTTTCATAATTGATTAACGACTGAATTTATGTTACCTTTTAAAGTATAATAATTGAACAAATTTTAATATTTAGTTCTTTGAATATCGAATGAATTAAAGATTCTTTTAATTCTTCAAGAATTATAAATTTTTGACATATGACAAGATCAAACATTTCTTATCCTGTCTGAAACAAAAAATATCCCTTTATTCTTTATCCAGATTAATTCATGAAGATACAAAGAGTCATACCCATACCTTTGAGTCAATAAAGTCACACCATCATCTTTTTAGACATAAAACCAACATTTTTCCTATAAAACCTAAGGCATTGAGTTGTTCATTTGAGCATTCTTCTAAGACACAACTTGGGACATCTCTCAGGGAGCCTGGACATTGAGACATGTTGGGATCAAGAAGCATAAAGAAGAATTCATCCGAAATAATTCTATCATGCATTAATTATGTTGTTTTCATGTGAATAAAATTAATCCTGAAAATCTATCCCCCTGGAGATACCTCTTTTGAAAGGAATTTTGTGTATAGTATGATGAACGAATTTGTTTCAATTATTCATATGTGTATATATATATCCTTTGTTGTCTCCTTTTGAGCTTATAGTATTTTTTCTCTAATTCAACCTAACCAAGGATCACCCTCTACACTGGGGGGCAAGGTGGAAGAAATATGCTCACATGAGTGAAGACGTCAATCCAGAGGAGATACCAAAAGGTAAACCAAATGCCATGTGTGAATATCCAATCAGAACAAAAAAAAAGAAAAAAACAAAAAAGTGAAAAATAAAGGAAAAAGTGAAGTAAAAATAAGACAAAATGCATATGCAAAGATTCACTCGATTCAAATGACACGTCGAGATTCAAATTATAAGATTGATCAAGCACAATCATTCAAGAATCATTTCACTCGAAAGATCATGGAGCATCCAGAGAAAATCAAGAGGAACACATACAAGCATATTCAAATTGATCAAGACAGGATTGAAGGCATCAAAATAAATTGTTCCTTTGTTCAATACCCTAAAACACTTATTTGGGCCTATTTATCATTTTCTTTCATAAC
This sequence comes from Hibiscus syriacus, assembly GCF_006381635.1. Lineage (NCBI taxonomy): Eukaryota > Viridiplantae > Streptophyta > Magnoliopsida > Malvales > Malvaceae > Hibiscus > Hibiscus syriacus. Next base: position 341,952 of record NW_024062339.1, on the reverse strand, counting down.
CATGAACCATGGCCTACATTACATGCCTTAAAAGTCCCTTCTAATCATACATGTATTTCTAAACAGAAGAGACTATCTTCAGATTTCATCCCGCCCGTCAGGATTAATCTTTATTTGCAAAAATGTTTTTCTAAAATCTTTAATGCATGATAGAGAAAAATAATAAAGGGGGGTTCAAGACGTAAATTCTGAATGATGTCTTGAAACCAAAGGAGGATTCGAGTTGATATCCTGAAAAGGAAGCTCGAATATAAAAATTTTACAGCTGAGGCAATAACACAAATTCCTTGATAAGGCATCGCACAATCCGAGTGTGACCACGAAAGCTAGGAGTCAAAGAAAACTTCTCGTAGATGAGCATACAAGATACCCCATCAAACCATTTAGCATAAAAAAATGCCAGACCTTTGACCAAACACAATAACCTGAGACTTTTGTATCCTTTCCTTAACCATTTCCCAAAGATAACTTTGATCTTGACACTTGTCAAATAGCTATAATTTATTGAAGGATTAACAGTGTAATTAATTCTTTGATATCCAATGAACTCTTGTTTTATGATTCGTCAATTGTAAAACCTGAAAAGAGGCAATATTTTCTCGAAATATTTGATTAAACATTTTTTCAAAACTCTTTTAATTGATATTTTCAGACTTTTGAAAATAAAACAAGAAGAAAAACATTTTTCAAACAAGATAATCTCTTTCGAGTGGATCTTGGTAGATGACATGTGGCTCTTAGACATAAAGCTCAGGCTTAAAATCAGTATTGAATCAAGAAATGATGAGTGATGGGGCATCTTTGGGGATTTGACGTACTAATGTGAACGATCAGATCTTCTGAAAGCCTTCCCTCCACATGCATGAACAAGAAATAAAGAATGAGGATCCATCTAAGAGATAAAAACAAGAACTAATTCATTTTTCATACATCTTATACATACTAAAGAGCGTCGCATTTATCATTTTGTTCGCATACATAATTTTTTACAACTTTAAAGTCAAGTTTTAACTTCAAGATACTCGATTCAAAAGCAAATTAAAAAATTGATGGTGGTTTCTTAACTCAGCAACGAGGAGCTACACCTCAACCAATTTGACATATTAAAAGATCGACAGATCTTAGAATCAACTTCAGACGGGTTCTAGAGCCAATTCAGAATGGATCCAGTTCAGCTTAACTCCATAACAAGTGGCCAGTTTTCAGTTAACATTTTTAAGCCTTATTTCAAATCCACGATAGATGATATTCGACTGACAACATTTATCATTGGGCTTTCCCGTGAAGGAGAGTCATCTAAAGATTTACAATCAGCTTGGGCACGCGAAGGGGGTCGTCCTTCATTTAGAGGAAATTTAAAGTACAACTTAAGTCGAGAAAATTATCAGTTAACAAACAACTTTCCAGTTTCATTCAGAGTTAATTTTAACTTCACAGTGAAGGATATTGGACTCGAAGCAACGCAATTTTCTCGAGATTAGATTTTAACTTCACGACGAAGGATATCACACTCAAAACCAATTTGGTGAAACAACTCTTGGATTTCAACTTCAAAACGAAGGAACCATCCATGATTTCAACTTCACGATGAAGGATATCGTACCCACAAGAAGTAATGCAACCCTTGGATTTCAACTTCACGACGAAGGATATCGTGTCTAACGGATCGACTTAAAGTCATCTGCGACAATAGGGATTCATTCCCCAGCCAGTGTAACATAACTCAAGGCGAGAAGGGTTATATATCAACAAAAGACGTTCGAGTTTGATTACATTCAGCTTAAAGGCATATCAAATTTGCAGCATAGCTCTAGGCGAGAAGGACTATCTGTCAACAAAAGACCTTCGAGTTCGATTACATTCAGCTCCAAGGCATATCAAATTTACAACATAGCTCAAGGCGAGAAGGGCTATCTGTCAACCAAGACCTTCGAGTTTGATTACGTTCAGCTCAAAGGCATGTCAAATTTATATCTTAGCTTTAATCGAGAAAAGCTATCTATCAACAAGAAATTGTCGAGTTCGATTCCATTCAGCTCGATGACTAATCAACCGCATGGTAGCAGCGAGGAACTACTTTCCAGTTGAAGTTTAAACTAATGTCTTTAAGTCAAGAGGAAGATTTGGGGCAATCTCTCAGCTTAGTACATCATAGCTCAGGGCAAGAAGGGCTATCTGTCAATGAAGACTTTCGAGTTCAATTCCATTCAACTCGAGGGCATATTAAACACAGGGTAGCATCAATGAACTACCTTCCAGAAGATTTTTCAAGACAAGGTCTTTAAATCGAGGGCATATTAAAGCCATTGTTATTCGCCAAATCAAACTCTATAAAGTTTCCAAAACCAAAAAGAGATTCGTACAAAAACTGGTTCTCTTTTTTCGTCTTTTCCCTATTCTTGTTGACATAAGAATGTGATAAGAGGGGCAACTATAGACACCCATTTTGTCCGGGTCAAGAAAAAAAGTCAGCCGCCAACAATGACATTTCAGTCGGTAGCCAAGACTTCTTGAAGCCGCCATCGTCATCATTTACGTAACCAGCAGCCTAAAAAATCAAAGTAAAAAATAAATCCCGAAAGATCTGGGATTTCACCATGCAACCATTATAAAAAGACCATTCGACCAAAAGAAAAAGACGGAGGGCAAGCAACCAAACAAGAGCAAAAAACTATAAAAATAGAGAGAAGAGAACGAGAGACTTACCACGACTATCGGAGGCCTCAAACATCGCCGGAGAAATCGAAACATCGATCTAGGGGTTTTTAGTAAGAAAGGTCACCGGATTCGACTTTAGAGTGGTGAGAGCTTTGATTTGATGTATTTTTATATTTTTCGACCACTATGAATAGTGACTGGCGGTGGTTGGCGGTTGTCCGATTTCCCTCTGGTGAGGGAGTTAGAGAGAAGTCAGAGCTTCTATCTCTTAGAGAAAAGAAAAAATTAAAAATGAGAGATGGGTGAGGCATTTAGGCATGTTATGGGATATAAATATCCTCCCCAAAATTACGTCGTTTTAGGGAAGGACATTTGGGTCATTTCAAAAATGGTTAAACCTCGTCCGCAGTTCTATTGATTTATAATTTTTTCATTTTAGTCACCAAATTTAATTTGGATTTCAAATTTTATTATGGTTACATTTTAGTCCCTAATTTATGTTTTATTCGAACATGGCCTTGAAATTTATACATGTTTTATTTTGGTCACTAATGTAAATTATTTTCTTTTATTTTGGTCTTTTGATTTTATAATGATTTTATTTTAATCACTAATTTTGTGTGTTTGGTATTTTTTTAATTACTGGTTGATCCTTTAACATTTTCTTCATTTTTAGAATAAAATATTATTGTTATTATTTCCTAATGTTTATATTTTTTATTTTATTTTATTTTTATTTCTTTCAGAAATTAATATTTTCTTATTTTTATTTTTCTTAATTTTTATTTATTTCTATTGAGACATTTTTTCACATTATTATCATTATTTGTATCTTAAATTTTTTTTATTTTTAATTTAATCTTCTAAAATTGTTCTCTTTGTTTAGCATTCAGTATTTTATTTTACCATCTAATATCTTGTTTGATTTTTTTAGTAGTAATTTCAATCAATAAAAGGTAAGTAATTCGAATTGAATTTTTAAATTTCAATTTAAAATTTAATTTTCACAATTACGACAACCGACAAATTAAATGGTACCGAAAGGGCAGTTCAAGAGTGCTAATCCTTCATTGACTGTAACCGACTCCCGAACCTGTTTTAATCGAATCTTTGTAAACGCACACCAATTTTATGTCTTTGTAAAAAGACATTTTTAAGTATTCGACCTACCTAATCCAAAGGTTGATGGTGACTCTTTTTCAATTCTATCCAATTTATTTAAAAATCCCTAATTTTTCAAAACTAAAGTTGTGATCGTTTTTAAAACAATAAACAATTGTTCCTCCTAAAAATGGTTATGACATTTAGTCTTTAAACCATTTTTACTCACAATTTAGCCCTTAAATAAAATATAATTATCATTTCCCATTGCTCGATACTAACATGGTGATCCTAAAAGTCGGGATGGAAGTTCCAAGTGTTAATGTAGTTATCATAGGTGAATGATTATACCAGAAATCATTTTAATTAATTGTCTTACAATATTTGAGGGTTTCATAGATATTTATTTGAAAATATTATAATATTTTATTTCATATTATTTATGTCAATGTTATTAAAATATTATAAATATAGTTTTATAAATATAAATATTAAGATTATTAAATTTTATTGAAACTTTTAATAAATTATATTAAATTTTTTTATTAAAATAATATTAATAATATATTCTTGATTATATTAATTTCTATTGAAAATAATAATATTTTTAAAATTTTAAAAGCTTTATTATGAAAATAAGAATATTATATAATATATTAAGGGTTTTGTTATAAATATTAAATAATTTAATAATAATAAATTTATGTAATTTATGAATAATATTATTTTTATTGAAAATTCATTATATATTATTAAAATAAAATTATAATATTATATATCATTATAATATTAAAGAATATAACATATATTATTAGAATTATAAGTAAATATAATTTAATAATTAAACTTTTTATTAAAATGTTAATAAAATAGTATAATAAGTTTTACTTTAGCAACCTAGATGATTGACAAGAATACCTCAAATCATTGGAAAACAAATGGTTACCGACACTCCAAAGCATAAAGAAGATAACAATCTTGAATGTAAAAAATAACTCAAATGAGTCTTTGAAGAATAATATTTATTTGTTATTACTGTAGCAACTCAAAAGTGAGTTCGAAGAATAGCAATAGACTTCCGCTTACGAGATGTAATTCGAGACTTTTTTGATGAAGGTGTTCACTTCTTTTAATAATTTATAAAAATATTTTTAATCTTTCATAATTGATAAATTGTAATTTCATAGCTTCTATTTTTTAATTTTATTTATATTTTAATTATATATATATATATATATATATATTATTTTTATAAATAATATAAAAGTCCTCAAACTTTCTAAAAAATAAATTATGCCATCTAACTTAAAAAAGAATCAATTACACCCCTTTTCCACATTATCATTCACACGTGTCAATCACATAAGTACAATGATCTACCATGTAAGCTTTATGGGCTACCATTTAGCACAACAATGATCAACGATGGTTTTCTTTAATCAAAGTGTTGCCTTGATTTATTTTATGATTTGAGGGCTTCATGGAGTGGAAAAAAGTTAAAAGATTGTATTTATATTATTCAAAAGTTTGAGGACATAAAAAACTATTGAGTTTTAACATAACAATCAGTCCTTAGAAAAAGTTTGTGTGATTATGAATTACTCCTTTTAACTTAAATTTTTTATTTAATAGTTTAACATTATTTGATTAGAACTTATTTAAAAAATTAGTAATATTTACTTTTAATATAACTTAAATGATAAATAGTGCTTTTGAATGACCAGTGCTTCATTAGAAATTGAAAAATTTGTTCGTTTTTGGACAAAAGACAAACATCTATAATAGTCAACCCACTTTTTGCAACACTGAGCTTCATTGTAATAATCTTTTATTAAATTGATGATCAAACCTCTAGTTTCTTCTACAAATTTGATATAACTCTATGTCTTTTTCTATAAACTTATAGTAAATCAAAGATTGATGGCTTCATAACATTCCTCAAAATTACGTTAATTATTTTCTCAAAAACTTTATATCGGAGAAGCTCAATGATAACATCCAATTATTGAAGAGATTAACATATTTTTTTATAATGTTGAACTTTATTGATTGAATGTGAGATGAATGAGATGTCATTTGTACAATATTATAAGTTAACGATAATTGAGTTGCTAAAAGATAACTATGCCAACCTTTTCAATTTACTCATGTATGATACATTGGAGACTTATGCCATAAGTAGTGAGAATTTAAATTTTGTCGCATCATATGAAGTATATTACGTTGAAAATGCAATATTTAAATCATGTAAGGGGGAGGTGATAGTCGTGGAAGCATTTGGTATACTTTATAATGGTATTTTAACATTTTTTTTATTAATGTTGTAAAGAATATGAACTTAGCATAATTTATAATTTTTTACACCATCAACTATTTTTTATAAATATTATATTTTTCGAAACAATCATTTTGTGTGATAACTCTTTAGAAAAATGAATTATTTTGTAATTATGAATAAAATAAACTTTCATTTAAAAATGAAATAATTAAACCATCAAACTTATAAGTCCAATCAACCATGTTTGACATTATTAAGCAACAAATAGTTTGTAATCACAATTTATAAATAAAGTTATACCTGAAATCAATTCTCAGCATTATAAAAAATATCTTTTATATATATATATATTTCCAGGAAATATAAAATATTTTTAATTTAAATTTATTAATATATTATTAGTAAATTTAAGATCACAAAGTCATTATCAAACTCCTCAAGGATTGGGTGAACAACAACAACTAAAATGCACTTGTTCCATATTTGTGCACTCTTAGACATTATTTCTGACGTATCATTGTTTTTGAACAAAGGTTTTTGAAGAGTTTACTTCACCCAGGCTTCATGACATGCTTGACCTAGATTAACAAGTTGATGACAACATTCATTCGTGACCGTTCCAACTTTAAATATGTTATCAAATACTTCAAAAATACAATGCAGGTCTATCTTGTTTAGTGGCAAAAGAATTTTATGACTTTGGTCGGCAGAAGACCTTGTTGTTCTTGCAACAATTCTTTGACAACAAAGATGGTCATTTATAGAGTATCTTAATGGTTGTGACATAAATCTATGGTTTTAAGAAAAATTAATAACATTTTCACTTTAATTATCAGTTTCACATCAATAAAACATTCATGGAATGTTTTTAATTACCATTTAATTCAATATACGGTAACAAATTTCATATAGTTCCTTCAGCAAATTTGATAGAACTCTATGTTTTTTCTATAAACTTATAGTAAATCAAAGATTGATGGCTTCATAACATTCCTCAAAATTACGTTAATTATTTTCTCAAAAACTTTATATCAGAGAAGCTTAATGACAACATCCATTTAATGGCAATGAGATTAACGAATGTTTTTATAATGGTGAACTTTATTGCTTAACTGTGAGATGAATGAGATGTCATTTTTATAATATTATAAGTTAACGATATTCGAGTTGCTAAAAGATAACTATGCCAACCTTTTCAATTTACTCATGTATGATGCACTGGAGACTTATGCCAGAAGTAATGGGAATTTAAATTCTGTCACATCATATAAAATATATCACGTTGAAAATGCAATATCTAAATCCTGCAAGGGGAGGTTATAGTGGTGGAAGCATTTGGTATACTTTATAATGGTATTTTAGCATTTTTTTATTAATGTTGTGAGGAATATGAACTTAGCATAATTTATAATTTTTTACACCATCAACTATTTTTTTATAAATATTATATTTTTCGAAACAATCATTTTGTAACACCCCAACCAGTATCCAACCCGAAAATGAGTCCTAGATGTCACATTGACATTTTAAAAATGATAATCGTACAAAATATCAAAACATTTCAACTCTTTTTAAGAAAATACGATAATATATTGTTGAATTATGTTTGTTATAACCAATTTAAGAAAATATACGTTTTATGAACAGTAAAATATAGTATGAACATTAACCTGCTACAGTACCAAAAAATGTTAAATTTTCCAGAGTACAAATAGGGTATCGATTCCCCTACTACAGTACTGCTACAGTACCTCGGCAAAACATGTATAAAACTCATAAAATTCTAAGCTTTCATTATAAAATTTCCATTTACAAATACATCTTTAAAACATTCCAAAACTTGATCAGAGCGTATCTAATACAAATCTTTTATATTATTACATCCCAACTAAAATCTTTATAATAAAATACATGCAATTATATCTACATTTCTGATATGATCTTTAGTAAGGAGAACTGACTTGTCTTGTTCCTCTTTACTTCTCTTTCCGCTTTCCAAACCTACGTGTGAAACAATCACACACTAAGTTGATGACTTAGTGAGGCATATAAAAACATGTAATAAAACCAATAAAACATTTCATATATCAAAATGCATTCATGCACATATACCATCATATTTCTATTCATATATCAAATCCACACAAATACATATATAATTGTCTTCTTCCTTGTCATTATCCTATTATTATCATTATTACCTTTTATCATATTATCATATACTTATAATTTTTACCCATCATATATCATTTCATAAAGAAATACACTTAACCTCATATAATTCATGTAATACAGTTCATATAACTAAAAACATATATCCTTTCATATAACCAATACATGAATCCTGTAATTCATTTCATATAACAAATCACATATACATATCACATTCAGTATATTTATTTAATTTCTTTATTAGCCCATGTACACTGTTGAGAACTGAAGGTATGTGAGTACATTGAGGTTGTGCACTAATGTTGTCACAATAGCTCGTATAAGTCCCACTGAGTGGCATATGAAATTTGTCCCGAAGGACCTATGAAACCCTCGACTCTTGGCATACCAACTATACCTATAGCTCTCGTATCATATAACATGGGCATTATTATTTATCATTTCATATCACTTGTTCTTTCTCTTCTGTCACATACCACATGTATGTGTAATCATATATCTCATATCATATCACATGTAACATATATCTCATGTACATGTAATCACGTAGATAGTTTCATATGACTTATATCATTTCTCATTTGTTCATGTAAACTCACATATCATATCATGTAACATATATCATTTATGCATACCTTTACTCATGAATTCATACATCATTGACAACTGTCGTTTTGATGTCAAAATAAATTCTTCTTTTCGGATAATAATTAAAGGAAAATTCGTAGCGTAGAGAAGTAGGGTCGAATCCACAGGGACTTGGAAAATTCTTAATTTAATGTTTGATTGGTCTATGACAGGCGTGAAATATAGTAGAATGGGGGGTTTTGGGTAGAATGAGATTTAAATAGTAATAAAGACGATTAAATAAAGCAATTGAAGTAAAAATAGGAGAAATAAGGTTGTGAATAAATACTGTGAAAATAGCCTCAAGCTTCGCTTTGACTCAATTTCTGTAGATCATCGAATAAGATTTTCTCTTCGGGATTCACGTCGGTTACTTTTTCTACAAGGGCTATCCTTGTGACTCTATCTTGTATACCAAATACCCAAGGCAATCTTTGATTTCGGCTTCGGTAATTGATTCTAACAACATCAATTGCTGTAGATCAATTACCATTTAAGTTCGTGGTGTCCGACTCGGATTGTTGCTTCTATAACCGTCAATTCCGATCTCAAATCCCTCTTGGCGAAGCTATCTCGCCAAGTGTGTTCCCAGGAAGTCGAATTGCTTTCCATAAGTCGAATCTTCCTCCCACACGTTTAATCGCAACAACCTCTTGACCAAAGTCAATCTTTGATTTTGAAAACTGTTTTGATTTTGAAAAAATAAGCGCAGAGATTGAGAGAGATATTCCGAAGATATTAAGGGACCGTTTCAATTCTCCCGTTGGAATTGAATCATCGCGACAACTCTCGGCTTATGAAAAGTTTAGCTAAGCATGAAAAAAGTCATACTTAGCATAAAAACAAAACTTGAAAATAATAAAAATGAAAAGAACTTGAAAAGTAAAAAGAAAAGCTTTTATAAAAACTAGAGAAAATAAGAATGTATTCCGAATGATGAGTTTAGGCTTACCCCAAGTGGGTATTTATAGCCTCTCAAAGCCTAAAGGATAAACAAAGAAAATAATAAAATAATACAAAAGATAATTTTTTTTTAAATTTAAATTCAAACTTAAACTAGTCTCCTAATGCAACTCTGCTCGTCAATCTTCCAGAAGGCGTGCAGACGAAGTCTTCTAGAAACCGCCGCTGACTGGACCTTCTAAAAACTGCCACGTCAGACCGCGTCGTGCCCAGAGTCGTGCCCATGTCTCCAGCCATGACCAAATAATAAAAAAAATGCAGAATTCGCCCGTTTTATCACTAATTCTGGAAAGTAAGGACCTGCACGAAAATAGACATAACACAACCAAATCAGCAGCAATAACTTCACAAAATCGAAGAAATAACGAACATATATTAACAATTCTGAACACTCATCAAATTCCCCTCACTTATCTCATGCTTATCCTCAAGTATGATTAACCAAATCAGTCAAAAACTTCATTAAACGTTCTTTGTCAAGTTTCATATTCAAGGAAGCAAGGTAGAGACCACAATAGCTATTGAAGTCAAGAAATCAATCAACTGAACATCATCAATTGAAACAAGTCAAGTGCAATTTTAATATCCATTCATTCATAAATCTCAATGCTCATAACTCAATACCTTATCGGGATTCACTCAAATCACTCAATGTGTTTGGGGTAAAGAAACGCTCAATGTCAGAATCGACACGATATTACCATAAGCCTGCAAGTAAATCAAATCTCCGCTACTAATAAGAACAAGATACATAAATCAAAGGGTCTTTTATTGGTTGTAACATGGCTTAGGTAAAGGTGGGGAAAAGGCTAAATATATGACTAAAATTCAAGGCAAGGAACTAACAAATAATAATCTCAACTCCATCAAAACATTAAGCACAACAAGATAAAAAGACGACATATCAAACAACAATTTTCTCGTCGAAATGCATTTTTTCTTTTTCACACTTTTGTTGTTTTGCTTTCCATTTTTTCTTTCATGTCTTTTTTTTTCTTTCGAACTGCTATTTTTTTTTCAACAATTTTTGTGATGGAGAATACAATGGTAAAATTATTCACTTACCCTGGAAAAGGTAGAAAAGAGGGATAAATAAAAAGGCTCGGGTTTATGAATATGGTGGAAACAAAGTAATGAAATAGGCTCAAAAGTGGTTAACTAAGGGAAAATATGCATGGGTAGGCTATTTAGTGGGGAAACGGAATGGTTAATCCTAAGGTGCCCAAATCATTTTTAAGCATCATGTTCATGTGTAATCTCGACAGTATTTAACATGCAGGTTCTAGAATGCCAATGTCAAATTCGACACACTCAATCAAACAAAATGAGAGCGAAAATGATATGCTCGTAAAGGCTCAAATCTCACCAAATTGTTTTCATGCATTGAGCTAATCACATTTCAACCAACAAAATCATGGAATATCACAAAAATACCAACTTATCACAATCCATGCTATCCATTATCAAGAATATCATAACCTAAATAATCATGTGTTCCAAAACAAGCATAGCATTCCAAAAATTTTCACCAAGACAAAGACAATCAATGAAATTTCTGACCAATTCAACCAACAGATACTAGATTCAAAGCATAAAGAGAAACGAAAGGAAATTCAATCCTACACTCTACTCCCCCTCACTTAAAGTGTTTTGCCTCAAAACGAAAAATTAAAATACAAGAGAAGGAATAGAGTACTCCCCTGATCTAGTGTCGACCACGGCCTCGGCCGCGATGAGAGGTACTAGGACGGAGGTATGAGAGAATTTCTGTGATGTTTGTCTCGATAGAGTGGAGGCGGTCGTGGACTTCATCCATTTGTGACTGCATATCTGGGCGTGGTGCTGCAGGAGGCGGTGCTGGTGCGTGTCGACGAGTGAAGACGTGCTCGCTGCGAGGAGTGAGGACACCCGGTGGAATGAAGTAAGGTGCGGTTGGGGTTCCGGCAAGTAGGCCCATGGAATCCAAACAACGCTCATCTAAAGCATCTGTAGAAAAAGCATAAGTAAATCATGTTACATCAAAGCGAGCGATGCGAGAAGCTAAATGTGTAATGTAAGGGCCAAGGATAAGTGGGCGGTTGGATCGGATAACGATCTCAAAAGCCCGAGCAAACCAAAAACCGAGGTTCACATGCTCGCCGGCGGACATGCACCATAAAAAGAATAGCTCGACGCGGCTTAAGGAGGACGATGAGTCATTCTGGCCAGAATAGTTGTAAGCGAGGAAGCAATGGATATAACGCAAGGTCGGGTCGTGGATAAGGTGGGCTCGCGTCGAGCGGGCGTTAAATGTTGGTTCGGCTAAACCCGTGAGTGCCGCATAAGCCGTGTCGGCGTCGAAACTCTGTGGAATCTCAAGCAAAGCGGTTAAATACGAATGACTCGTGACATCCGTTACGAACCCCATAGCAAGATTAAATTCTGATATAGACATTGAGAAGTAAGATCCATACAGTCGGAATGAGACAACATCAAGTGAACTAACATTAAGCAGACGTTGTGGCGAAAAATTAAAAGTTGCATAAAATTCAAACACAAGTTCATAAAACGTTCCACAATTAATCATCGGATAAAGTTCCCAACCAATGGCAGCAAAGTATGCATGAACAGATTCACGTAAATGCAATGTTTCTAGAGTACGCGTCAGAATATATTTAGCGACATGGAAAGGGCAATGTCTTACCGATTCGAAACGTACCAGTTTGTCATTGGAGAATTGTAAATAGCCGTGCATCGTCCTCGACGGTTGCGCTATGGGTTTTCGTGGGTTGGTGGCGGGCTGTCGGGTACGTCCCCCGAGCTAGGTGGATGGGTTGGCGAAGTATCACGGTCGAGGTGTTGCCGAGAGCTGGATGTCGCGGGTGATGGATCCGGGGGTGGAAATTCGGCAGTGAAGTCCTTTGTAAAACCATAGACAGGGTGGTAAATTAGCAAAGGTTGAATTGATACGGGGCTAGAGTTTACCTCGGGAGCATTATTCGATGTTGCCGAGTGCATCGAGTATGACGGGAATGCTATCCGTCGTGAGCGAGATGACATTGCCTCAGTTGGCATGGAGTGAAAGGACGGAGATGGAGATAGCAAAGGGGATGGGCGACGAGATGTGCTTGGATCGGGATGGAAGGAGGCGGTCGGCACAAATGCCGAATGGTATGGCGATATCGGAGCCGGTCCATAATTTTGTGTTGATCGAACTGGGGGTTGCGGCGGTTGGGAATCAGAGTCGCTTGGCACCTCGACGAACGTCGGGGCGTTTGAGCGGCGTCGTCCTCTAAGTATGGTGGGAGGCGGAGCGTTGGTGGCATCGGGTCAGTTTCGCGTGCGTACCATAGCGGGATAAGGAGAAGCGTGGTGTGTCGTAGCCGCCGGCGATGATAAGTAGGAGGCGTGCGTTTGGGGGGTTGTCGAGTAGGATATGATAAGGAGAGAAGTTTATGTGACTTTGGTTGAAGTTGATACTGCCGTGCGTGGGAGATGAGTTTGAGTCAAAATGGGTTTACTTTGTTTAATGATAAAGTGTTTGAAATTTAAAAAAAAAATGGATAGATGGTGATAGGTTGGGGTCCACACAATATCAAATTAGGGGAGAGGTTAAGGTGGGCGACAGAATCATCAAAAGGGGGGGAAAGAAATATTTTGGTTTCGCTAACGTGCGCCGAGCCCCCCCTTGGGTTCTGCTAACATGCACCGTTAATTAAACGGCGCGTACGGCTTCTCCTTTTTTGTTCCCTCTCTGCTCGATCGTGCATTGTAAGTTCCGGGTTTAGAACTTTTCGAATGGAAATTTTGCAACTCTTCGTCGTTTATGTTCGAATAAAAATATTCGGTTTTTGCAAAATAAAAATAAAAAAGAATTAAACACGACTGGTCGAACAAAAATAAAAATTAAAAATAAAAATTTAACGGAAAATAATGGGTTGCCTCTTATGAAGCGCTTTATTTAACGTCGTTAGCTCGACGACCTGATTCAGACTACAGGTTCTTCCAAGTTGAGATCTTCAATTAAGCAAACTTCGCTATTCACATAATATGGCTTAACCCTGTGTCCATTGACTTTAAACCGAGTGCCCGAATTATCTTCAATTTCGACTGCGTCATGAGGAAATATTCCAGTTACTGTATAAGGTCGTTCCATTTTGACCGAAGTTTACCTGCAAAAAGTTTTAATTTTGAGTTAAAAAAAGAACTTTTTGTCCGATAAAAAGATTTAGAAACAATTTTTCGATCATGAAATTCTTTTGTTTTGTCCTTATATATTTTTGCGTTGTCGTAAGCATCTCTCCGAATTTCCTCAAGCTCTTGTATATGTAACTTCGTGTTTCGCCAACCGCTTCTAGCTCCATATTGCACTGTTTTACGGCCCAATATGCCTTGTGTTCTAACTCGACAGGTAAATGGCACGGCTTACCGAACACAAGGCGGTATGGTGACATGCCAATAGGTCCTTTGTATGCAGTCCGATAAGCCCACAGAGCGTCAATCAATTTCAAGCTCCAATCCTTGCGATTTGGCTTAACTATTTTCTCATGAATCATCTTGATTTCTCGGTTTGAAACTTCCGCTTGTCCGTTCGTTTGCGGATGATAACCCGTGGCAATTCTATGATTCACTCCATGCTTCCTCATAAGTACATCAATTACTCGATTGATGAAGTGTGTGCCACGATCGCTTATTATCGCTCTCGGTGTACCAAACCTGGAAAAAATACAATTCTTTAGAAATTGAACATTAGTTTTAGCATCGTCGTTTCGAGTGGCCTTAGCCTCCACCCACTTCGAAACATAATCAACCGCAAGAATTATATAACAATTGCCAAAAGAAGAAACAAATGGACCCATATAGTCAAGTCCACAAACATCAAATATTTCACATATATGTATAGGATGAAGGGGCATTTCGTTTCTTTGATTCAAATTACCTGCACGTTGACAATTATCACAAGTTTTTCAGAACAAGTAGGCATCACGAAAAATATGAGGCCAAAAGAATCCGCATTCCAAGACTTTATGAGCAGTTCGTTTTGGTCCAAAGTGTCCACCACACGAATAAGAATGACAAAAATTTAAGATTGAGCTTACCTCGCTTTCAGGAACACATCAACGAATTACCTGGTCCGAGCAATGCTTCCAAAGATATGGATCATCCCAAATGAAGAAACGAGATTCTCTCTTAACGCGGTTTACTTCGGCTCTCGTTAAATCAGATGGTAACTTCCCTGTAGCTAAGTAATTAACTATATCTGCGAACCAAGGTATTGATGTTTGCGCCATCATCAAGATTTCCTCCGGGAATTCTTCACGAATGGGAGAATCAACCGTAGTGATTGGAAGCCAGCTTAAGTGATCGGCTACTAAGTTCTCACATCCTTTCTTGTCCTTGATTTCCAAATCAAACTCTTGGAGGAGCAAGATCCAATGGATTAGTCGTGGTTTCGCCTCGTTTTTGCTGAGCAAGTACTTCAAGGCTGCATGATCGGAGAAAACAATAACTTTAGTGCCAAGAAGATATGATCGAAATTTGTCTAACGCAAAAATAATGGCAAGTAATTCTTTTTCGGTTGTTGAATAATTCCGTTGTGCGGAATCCAAGGTGCTGGATGCATAAGTGATAACGTGAGGTTCTTTCCCGATCTTTCGTCCGAGCACAGCCCCAACGCTTCCATCCGAAGCATCACACATAACTTCGAAGGGAAAGTCCCAATTTGGCGGTTGGACTATGGGTTCCGACACTAACTTTTCCTTCAATACGTCGAACGATTGTTGGCATTTTTGGTCGAAATTGAAGATTTTATCCTTCTGTAATAGCTCACACAATGGTTGTGCTACTTTATAAAAGTCCTTAATGAATCTACGGTAAAAACATGCATGACCAAGGAAAGAACGAATTTCCCTCACCGAAGTGGGGTAAGGAAGTGAACGTATGATATCTGTTTTCGCCTTATCTACCGCAATTCCTTTGGACGAAACAATATGTCCTAGAATCAAACCTTTATCAACCATAAAGTGACAATTTTCATAATTCAAAACAAGGTTAAATTCTAGGCACCGACGCAACACATTTTTCAAATTTAATAGACATTCCTTGAATGAATTACCGTAAACAGTGAAGTCGTCCATGAAGACCTCAATACCTTTCTCAACAAAATCAGAAAAAATACTAATCATACACCTTTGGAATATGGCAGGTGCATTGTAAAGTCCGAAAGACATACGTTGGTAGGCGAAGGTACCGAAGGGGCATGTGAATGTCATTTTTTCTTGATCTTCAGGTGCTATTGGAATTTGAAAAAAACCTGAAAATCCATCAAGATAACAATAATGAGATTTACCGGCTAATCGTTCTATCATTTGATCTATAAATGGAAGAGGAAAATGGTCTTTCCGAGTTAACGAATTCAACTTCCTGTAATCGATGCAGACTCTCCATCCATTCTGAACTCGTGTTGGTACAAGTTCTCCTTCTGAACATTCAACCATAGTAACTCCATTTTTTTTAGGAACCACATGTACCGGACTTACCCACTTGCTATCCGAAATTGGATATATAATATCTGCATCTAGGAGTTTTTGTATCTCCTTTTTTACCACTTCCATCATTGGTGGATTCAGCCGGCGTTGACCCTCACGTGTTGGTTTTGTGCCTTCTTCGGTTTTAATTTTATGTATACAAGTAGATGGACTCAAACCTTTTATTTCAGGGATGGTCCATCCTATAGCCCCCTTGTTTTGGCGCAAAATCCTGATCAAGTCTTTTTCCTCCTCCTCGGATAACCCTTTTGATATGATTACTGGCAGAGTGTTGTTTGGTCCGAGGAAGGCGTATTTCAAGTGGTCAGGCAATTGTTTAAGTTTAACTTCGGGTTCCTACGATCAGAAGGTAAGATTTTAGAAGAAATCAAATTCAATTCTGCATGATCATAATTCACGTTCTCATCATGACCCTCCAGCTCCCTACATATATCAAAAGAGAAATTAGTCTTTAAAAATTAGTCAGCCAAAGGATCAATTGAGTCGACAGAATTTAAACTTTCCACTTTATCAAGACATCTCATTGCCTTATATACGTCAAATTTAACGATCTCACCGTCAAACTCCATAGTTAAAATTGCGCTTCTCACGTCAATTTTTGTGTGTGCAGTGCTCAGGAAAGGGCACCCCAAAAGAATATCGGACGATGTGCTCGTGCGTTCATTCTCCATGTCGATTATATAAAAATCGACGGGAAATATCAAGTCGTTTACTTCTACCAATACATTCTCCAAGAGTCCTTCAGGATAGATTACCGACCTATCGACAAGCTGTATCAAAATCTTTATCCTTCACAGGATCATTAGTGACCATTTTATAGACAGATAGAGGCATTACATTAATTGATGCACCAAGGTCACACATAGCTCGTTTAATCTCAACCTTACCAATTTTACAAGGGATTGCGAACATACCTTGGTCCTTCAATTTAGGTGGTAACTTTTGTTGGAAAACATCTGAGACGTTCGCTCCTAATCTTACTTTCTCGACTCTGGTAAGCTTCCTCTTTGTTGTACAGAGATCCTTCAAAAACCAGGCATACCTTAGAACTTTTCGGATAACCTCAAGGAGAGGTATATTAACTTCTACCTTCCGAAGTACGTCTAATATTTCCTTTTCTTCAGTTTTTTTATCCTTTTTAACAAACCTTGATGGAAAAGATGGTGGCACGTCATAGGGAGATGGCGTCGGATCGTCCACTTGTTCTTCTTTATTCTCATTCTGGGATCCTGCGTCATTGGTCTTCTTTTCTTTTTGGACTGGTTGGTTCGATGGGATAGGTGGCACTACTACTGTACCACTTCGAAGGGTGATGACGCTAACGTTTTCCCCGGATTCACTTCAGTTTGAGACAGAAGTTTACCTTGTGAATCTAATCTCCCAATAGTTTGAGTCAGTTGGCTCAATTGCTTGTCCATCTCTTGGAAGTGGGCTTCAGTTCAGGTCTGGAATTTCTCCTGGGATAGTGCTAACCTTTCGACAATCAATTCTAGTGATGTCTTCTGCGGCTGTTGTTGTGGTGAAGGTCTCACTTGATATCCTTGATTCGGTCTCGGGTTCTACGCATAACTGAAGTTCGGATGATCCCTCCATCCTGGGTTGTATGTATTACCGTAAGGATTATAAGCTTTTTGGGGAGGTCCAGGGAAGTTTCCGACTATGTTGACTTGAGCTTTTGCATCGTCTTGAATCAGTGGACAACCGTCTGTTGGATGATCAGGTAGTGCACATATTCCACATAATCGGTTTTGTCCTGTCTTTCCTACAACAAGAGAGTTTACGACTTCCGTTAACTTGTCAATTTTATTTTCCAAGGAAGATGAACTTATCTCATGAACATTCAAGAAGGTTCATTATTTACGCGGAACTGTTGGGAATTTGCTGCCATCGTCGATATTAAGTCTCTTGCTTCAGTAAGAGTCATATTCACTAAGGCTCCACCGATGGCTACATCGATCATCTTCATTTCCAGGGGAGATAGTCCTTCGTAAAAGTATTGAAGGAGTGTTTGTTCGGATAACCCATGTTGTGGGCAACTAGAACATAATTTCTTAAACCGCTCCCAATAGTCGTAGAGCGACTCTCCATCAAGTTGCTTGATTCCAAGTATTCTCCTTCGTAATTCACTTACTTTTGCCGCAGGGAAAACCTTGTCAAGAAAACAACGAGTCATTTGAGCCCATGTAGTAATAGAATTAGGAGAAATATAAAATAACCACTCCTTAGCTGAATCGGCTAAAGAAAAAGGAAAAGCTCTAAGTTTGATTTGATCCTCGGTTACTCCCTGTGGTGTCATGCTAGAGCAGACCATGTGAAATTCTTTGTGATGTTTGTGTGGATCCTCGTTTGGCAATCCGCAGAATGTAGGGAGGAGATGAATAAGACCGGTTTTCAACAGGTATGGAGTTTTGCCTTGGGGAAAATTAATGCACATAGGTCCTTGTTCAGTGGGTGCCGCAGCTAACTCTCGAATAGTAGGTTCGGCCATCAGGATTGTATTACCTGAATTTGATTCTTCTTTTGGATCTGATTGTTGTCTCCTTCTTTCCCGAAGTGTCTATGCGTGGAGTCTCCTAGCTTTAGCTTCGATCTCCGAGTTGTACTCCACTAATGTCCCCAGATTAGTCCTGGTCATAAATAAAAAACAAACAAAAAAATTAGTAACTTTAGCGAAGTCCCCCGGTAACGGCGCCAATTTGACAACTGTCGTTTTGATGTCAAAATAAATTCCTTCTTCTCGGATAATAATTAAAGGAAAACTCACAGCGTAGAGAAGTAGGGTCGAATCCATAGGGACTTGGAAAATTCTTAATTTAATGTTTGATTGGTCTATGGCAGGCGTGAAAGATAGTAGAATGGGGGTTTTGGGTAGAATGAGATTTAAATAGTAATAAAGATGATTAAATAAAGAAATTGAAGTAAAAATAGTAGAAATAAGGTTGTGAATAAATACTGTGAAAATAGCCTCAAGCTTCGCTTTGACTCAATTTCCGTAGATCATCGAATAAGATTTTCTATTCGGATTCACGTCGGTTACTTTGTCTACAAGGGCTATCCTTGTGACTCTATCTTGTATACCGAATACCCAAGGCAATCTTTGATTCCGACTTCGGTAATTGATTCTAACAACATCAATTGTTGTAGATCAATTACCGTTTAAGTTCGTGGCGTCCGACTCGGATTGTTGCTTCTATAACCGTCAATTCGATCTCAAATCCCTCTTGGCGAAGCTATCTCGCCAAGTGTGTTCCCAGGAAGTCGAATTGCTTTCTATAAGTCGAATCTTCCTCCCACACATTTAATCGCAACAACCTTTTGACCAAAGTCAATCTTTGATTTTGAAAACTGTTTTAATTTTGAAAAAATAAGTGCAGAGATTGAGAGAGATATTCCGAGATATTAAGGGACCGTTTCAATTCTCCCGTTGGAATTGAATCATCGCGACAGCTCTAGGCTTATGAAAAGTTTAGCTAAGCATGACAAAAGTCATACTTAGCATAAAAACAAAACTTGAAAATCAGAAAAATGAAAAGAACTTGAAAAGTAAAAAGAAAAGCTTTTATAAAAACTAGAGAGAAAAGAAGAATGTATTCCAAATGATGAGTTTAGGCTTACCCCAAGTGGGTATTTATAGCCTCTCAAAGCCTAAAGGATAAACAAAGAAAATAATAAAATAATACAAAAGATAATTGTTTTTAAATTTAAATTCAGACTTAAACTAGTCTCCTAATGCAACTCTGCTCGTCAATCTTCCAGAAGGCGTGCAGACGAAGTCTTCTAGAAACCGCCGCTGATTGGACCTTCTAGAAACTTCCACGTCAGACCGCGTCGTGCCCAGAGTCGTGCCCATGTCTCCAGCCGTGACCAAATAATAAAAAAAATGCAGAATTCGCCCATTTTATCACCAATTCTGGAAAGTAAGGACCTGCACGAAAATATACATAACACAACCAAATCAGCAGCAATAACTTCACAAAATCGAAGAAATAACGGACATTATTAACGATTCTGAACACTCATCAATCATACATGCATTCACATAGATCACATATACATAACTTAAATGATATTTTTATATCATATATCTTATACTAGATTCCTATATCATCACTAGTTTTCTTTCTACATATTCACAATCACACTAACATGTACTCACACATATCGTTTAACATATACACTTATAAAAAATCATATAACATTTTAAGAGTCACTTCTTACCGTAGTAACTCCGTCACTGGCTCATCACAAGCCAATGTTTATACAATAATATAAGTACAAATTAAATTGCCTCACCTTAGCCTTGCTTGATTTGAATCGATTCTAGAACTTATCTATTTCTCGATCGTTTCTAATCCCTCGATTGTTGCGGAACAAATTTACGTTCACTATCTACATAATTATACATTTATACATATCAGTAATACAATTGTATACTCTAATCTTCCAATTATTATACTAAAGGAAAGACCAATTTCATTTCTTGTATAAAATAGGTATCGATAAATCCCTAACTGAGATATAGATACCCTATCTATGGTATAGATACCCTGATAACATTCTGGAAATTTTCATCTTCAGGGGGTATCGATACCCCCTATAGGGTATCGATACCATACCGACATTCTGCAATTTTTTGTTCAAGAGGAGGTATTGATACCCCTTCAGAGGGTATCGATACCCTATGACCAGAAATTACACTTTGAGTACGAAAATTACCTCATTTCTACTGAAACACTTCCTATTTCATTCCTTTACATATACTTAAATCATCTACTCATACTTGAATTCATTAATACTCATTCAACACATCCTTAACTTCAAAATCCACTTCTCTACCTAGAATTCAGGAATCATACTCAAATATCAATATGTTCTAAATTATATTCTAACACTTCATATTCCTTAATTAGTTTGATGACAAGTCAAATTTAACTTCAAATTCACTTATCAACTTTTCCATAATTTCATATAAAAACCCATTTTCTTTAATCTATTATAACTTCTTCATCCTTTGATTTTAAGATAACTTAAGCTTTCCTTAAGCTTAGTTATCATCTAATGATCAAAACCCAACATAAAATTCAGCTAATAATAAAAAATTAAGAAATCTCACCTTTGATCTTGAAGTCCACGGTGGAGAAGAAGAAAGGAAGAAGAAGAAGATAACTCTTCCCCTTTCCCCCACGTGATTCTGTCATATAATAGGGAAAAATATTTTTTTTGTGAAACGACCATTTTGCCCTTTAATTCTCTTAATAATTACTAAAACTTTTAGGAAATACTTTCAAACAAATCATTAAACCTTTCAACTTTTCCACTTTAATCACCAAATTCTAAAATTTTACAATAAATCACTAACCCATAGTTTGGGATGTTACAAATCTCCCCTCTTAAGAAAAATTTGTCCTCGAATTTTGATTGCACACATTGATAAGAACATATCTTCTAATGTTCTCATGTTGCTTCACTTATTTAATCTTTCTTGTCATCATTAGAAAACTTACTTTTCAATCCTTTAATTTTTCAACTACTTTTTCCTTTATACATTCATATCATGTCACTTATCACATAAACAGTAACATCCATTTCCATTACTCAATATCATAAATCCATCTCTAATTCCTCATAAAAGTAACCACATTCTTATTCCATCATCATTTGACCAAAACACGACTTTAAATCTTCTTCAATTGTGATTAAACATATAGATTATGGAATCAAACAATCTTTTCACATCACCTTGCACACTTTTCATATTTCTATATCGAACTTATCATTTACACTTCCATATAACCTTTAGCATACTTAACCCTTTAATTTCCTTTTTTCAGTTAATTTCCTTATCCCTTTACTCATCCACAAATCAAAATCTCCTTGTAACATATATCATATCTTTTCTTCAGACTCTCATACTCTTTTCATATCACTTATACTTATCACTGATTATCGATCTTCATCACATCTTTGTAACTTTGATAATTCCCTTTATTTTCTTTATTTATTCATCTACTGTCGCTTATCATCTAAACAGTAACCAGTAACATCATCCTTTACCATCTCTTGTACTGATAATTTCTTCCTTAATCTTATACAAATACTTATTTCTTTGTCTACATCATATCTATATGATCAGAATACACAACCAAATCCAGATTCATCATACTTAATTAACTTAACCTTATATCTTTTCCAAATCTTATAATTCTATCACCTTTACTATTACAGTTAATATACATCAACTGTTCAATCTAGGGAACAAGCCTTAATCATCCAATCATATACCTTCTTTTCCGTCAAAATTTTCCTCTACGATATCATACTCAATTTTTCAAACTTTTCTATTACTCTCTATATTCTCTTAAACATTCAAATCATTATCTCCTTCATTACATCACATTACATAATTAAAATATACATTGTATTCGAATCTACTTCATATTTGGTTATCATAAACTGACAATATCTTATAATTCCAATACATTTCTATCACATAATTTTGTTAGTCATTGCTAACTCTTGCCATCTATAATGCAAACTCCTTATCATATCCACACTTTTGCATATAGACAATACTACTATATGTTTATTATCCCTTTTCACATATCACCTATTCAACAAATCTTTCGTGCTATCATAACTTCATTTTATTACTTTAATTCTTTCATTACCTTTTTCCCTTATGCTTCTATATTCCTTTTATATCATTTATACTTTTCTTTCTTTATCCTTTTAACTTTCCTATTAATCCTTAGTTTCTGTCAACCATGCAAATCCTTTAACTTTAATATACTCACTATCACACTAATTTATAATTCAACTTATTTCTTTCAATCAAAACATAAACCTTCATCAAACTATCCATATATATATTCTTTCTAGTCAAAATAATTCATCCTCTATTTCTTTCACTTATTAAACTTTCATTCTCACTCGTTCATAATACAATTCCTTTGTTTTGAATTCAAACATTTCATATACATTTGTCTTATAACTAATCACTGATATACATATTTTTTAAACCCTTCATTGCTCTTTTAATATTCTTCAATTAACATCCATCTCTTCCACTTTATCTTGTCCATGCTGTAAAGAAACTATTCCATTTCAGAATGATAAAATCCCTTTAATACAAAAATTTCCAATCCGTCTGAACTTATTGGCTTTATTCTCTACCGGAGAATACAACTAATTCATATCTGGTTTAAAGTTGAAAACCAAAATCTCTATCTTTCTTTGATGGTGCTTAACTTTATTAAGCACTAATTCTCTTAATCAGCTGTGATTTTTTTCCAATCCTTACATTTTGAGTTCTTACTGGAGCTTTAACGCAATTAACCATTTCTTGAAACGAGAACAAATTCAAAATAATCAACGTTTCTTTTAATTTTGGGAGTAATCCCTCCACAAACCAATTCACATGAATCCTTCTCTGTCAGAACTAACTCAATCGCAAAACATCTTAACTTATTGAACTCGCACTCAAATTCATACACATGCATGTGTAATTCCCTTGCTTCATGCTCGTATATTTTAGCTTCATTTGTCTTATGAATTGGTCATCCATGTACTTATTCTTGAATTCTTCTATAAATAATACCCACATCACTGAGTCTTTAACATTCTCATGGTGACATTTGTCCACCGTACTTCTAGCTTGCCCACATAGTAACAAAACTACTCAATTTAACTTCTCAATTTGGAGAAATAAAAACTTTCTAACATTATCTTTCTATCATTTAATCAAATATCCATAATAATGGAACATTTTTCAAATTCACCCTTGAACTCGAGTGCTCTTAACTCTCTCTTAACTATTTTAATACATTCATTCCATGAACTATAGAAGTATAAAATTGAAAACACATCATAATATCATTCAACATCATGAAACATTCTCTAATCTTGTACAGGCACTCCCTGAGGTTTTCGCTCTTCTCCCTACCTGGAAAGGGTAGGTGAATGCTATTACCTTCAGTCTATTGCCTTATATTTCACTTTGGAAGCTCTTATGATCATACTTCTAATATAACATAACATTTTAATTCTATTAGCAAGACATTACACTCCTTACACTATCAGATCAGAAAATTTTTCAGTTTTTGTTGGCATGTATACTTTTTAAAACACTTTTAACTTCGTTTTTAGCCTAAAATCGGCTAAACCATAGCTCTGATACCATTAAATGTAACGCCCAACCCGTATCCGACCTGAATACAAGTCTGAGATGTCACATTGACTTTTCAAAAACGATATTCATATAAAATATCAAAACATTTGAACTCTTTTTAAGAAAATATGATAATATATTGTTGAATTATGTTTGTTATATCCAATTTAAGAAAATATACAATTTATGAACAGTAAAATATGATATGAAAATTAGCCTGCTACAGTACCATGAATAGTAATCTGCTACAGTACCCAAAAATATTAAATTTTCCAGATTACAAATAGGGTATTGATTCCCCTGCTACAGTACTGCTACAGTACCTCAACGAAACATGTATAAAACTCATAAAATTCCAAGCTTTCATTCGTATAAAATTTCCATTTACAAATACATCTTTAAAACATTCTAAAACTCGATCAGAGCGTATCTAATACAAATCTTTTATATTTTTACATGCCAACTAAATTCTTTATAACAAAATACATGCAATTATATCTACATTTCTGATCTGATCTTTAGTAAGAGAAATGACCTGTCTTGTTCCTCTTTACTTCTCTTTCCGCTTTCCAAACCTACGTGTGAAACAATCACACGCTAAGTCGATGACTTAGTGAGGCATATAAAAACATATAATAAAACCCATAAAACATTTCATATATCAAAATGCTTTCATGCACATATTCCATCATATTTCTATTCATATATCAAATCCACACATATACATATATAATTATCTTCTTCCTTGTCATTATCCTATTATTATCATTAATACTTTTATCATATTATCATATACTTATAATTTATACCCATCATATATCATTTCATAAAGAAATACACTTAACCTCATATAATTCATGTAATATAGTTCATATAACTAAAAACATATATCCTTTCATATAACCAATACATGAAACCTATAATTTATTTCATATAACAAATCACATATACATATCACATTCAATATATTTATTTAATTTCTTTATTAGCCCATGTACACTATTGAGAACTGAAGGTATGTGAGTACATTGAGGTTATGCACTAATGTTGTCACCACAGCTCGTATAAGTCCCACTAAATGGCATATGAAATTTGTCCCGAAGGACCACTGTATTGTCCTGAAGGACCTATGAAACCCTCAACTCTTGGCATACTAACTACACCTATAGCTCTCGTATCATATAACATGGGCATTATTATTTATTATTTCATATCACTTGTTCTTTCTCTTCTTTCACATACCACATGTATGTGTAATCATATATCTCATATCATATCACATGTAACATATATCTTATGTGCATGTAATCACGTAGATAGTTTCATAAGACTTATATCATTTCTCATTTGTTCATGTAAACTCACATATCATATCATGTAATATATATCATTTATGCATACCTTTACTCATGAATTCATACATCTTACATGCATTCACATAGATCACATATACATAACTTAAATCATATTTTCATATCATATATCTTATACTAGATTCCTATATCATCACTTGTTTTCTTTCTACCTATTCATAATCACACTAACATGTACTCACACCTATCGTTTAACATATACACTCATAAAAAAATCATATAACATTTTAAGAGTCACTTCTTGCCATAGTAACTCCGTCACTGGCTCATCACAAGCCAATGTTTATTCAATAATATAAGTACAAATTAAATTGCACTCACCTTAGCCTTGCTTGATTTGAATCGATTCTAGAACTTATCTCTTTCTCGATCGTTTCTAATAACTCAATCGTTGCGGAACAAAGTTACGTTCACTATCTACATAATTATAAATTTTTACATATCAGTAATACAATTGTCTACTCTAATCTTCCAATTATTATACTAAAGGAAATACCAATTTCATTTCTTGTATAAAATAGGTATCGATACATCCCTAACTGAGATATAGATACCCTGTCTATGGTATAGATACCCTGATAACATTCTAGAAATTTTCATCTTAAGGGGGGTATCGATACCTCCTAATGGGTATCGATACCATACTAACATTCTGTAATTTTTCGTTCAAGAGGAGGTATCGATACCCCTTCATAGGGTATCGATACCTTATGACCAGAAATTACATTTTAAGTACGAAAATCACCTCATTTCTGCTGAAACACTTCCTATTTCATTCCTTTTCATATACTTAACTCATCTTCTCATACTTGAATTCATTAATACTCATTCAACACATCCTTTACTTCAAAATCCACTTATCTACCTAGAATTCAAGAATCATACTCAAATATCAATATGTTCTAAATTATATTCAAACACATCATATTCCTTAATTAGTTTGATGACAAGTCAAATTTATCTTCAAATTCCACTTATCAACTCTTTTCCATAATTTCATATAAAAACTCATTTTCTTTAATCTCTTATAACTTCTTCATCCATTGATTTTAAGATAACTTAAGCTTTCCTTAAGCTTAGTTATCATCTAATGATCAAAACCCAACTTTAAATTTAGCTAATAATCAAAAATTAAGAAATCTTACCTTTGCTCTTGAAGTCCACGGTGGAGAAGAAGAAAGCAAGAAGAAGAAGATAACTCTTCCCCTTCCCCCCACGTGATTCATTCATATAATAGGGGGAAAATATCTCTATTGTCAAATGACCATTTTGCCCTTTAATTCTCTTAATAATTACTAAAACTTTTAGGAAATACTTTCAAATAAATCATTGAACATTTCAACTTTTCCACTTTAATCACCAAATTCTGAAATTTTACAATTAAATCACTAACCCATAGTTTGGGATGTTACACATTTTGTGTGATAACTCTTTAGAAAAATGAATTATTTTGTAATTATAAATTAAATAATTTGCATTTAATAATGAAATAATTAAACCATCAATATTAACTAAAATCATAATTTATAAATAAAGTTATAACTCGAAACAACCATGTTTGACATTAGTATTAAGCAGCAAATACTTTGTAATCACAATTTATAAATAAAGTTATAACTAAAATCAATTCTCAGCATTATAAAAAATATCCTATATATATCCAAGAAATATAAAATATTTTTTCATTGCATTTTATTAATATATTCTTAGTAAATTTATGATCACAAAGTCATTATCAAACTCCTCAAGAATTGGGTGAAACAACAGCAACTAAAGTGCACTTGTTCAATATTTGTGTACTATTAGACATTATTACTGATGTTCATTGTTTTTGAACAAAGGTTTTTGAAGAGTTTTCTTTACCCAGGCTTCATGACATGCTTGACCTAGATTAACAAGTTGATAACAACATTTATTCGTGACCGTTCCAACTTTAAATATGTTGTCAAATACATCAAAAATACAATGCAAGTCCATCTTGTTTTGGTGTTCACAATCGTAAAAGTCTTGAGCCATTACAGCTCCACTTGTAAAAATAACAAGAATCGATGTAGCAGCATAAACGTTTAGACTAGCCATTGAAGCTTTTTAAGGGCAAAAGATTTTATGACTTTAGTCGAAAGAATACCATGCTGTTGTTGCAACAATTCTTTGACAACAAATATGGTCATTTATAGAGTATCTTAATGGTTGTGACATGAATCTAAGGTTTTAAGAGAATTTAATAACATTTTCACTTTAATTATCAGTTTCACATCAATAAAACATTCATGGAATATTTTTAATTACCATTAAATTCAATATACGGTAACAAATTTCATATAGTTTGAATAAACTTCAATAGAGTATTTAATGATAGTAATGATTTTTCTTTGTTTGTTGTCTTTAGTATAATACTTATTGGCTTATAAAGGCCTATAACATTTCAAAAAAAAAAAGTCTCTAAACCATTTTTACTCTTAATTTAGCCCTTAAATAAAATATAATTATCATGTCCCATTGCTCGATACTAACAAGGTGATCCTAAATGTCGAGATGGAAGTTCAAAGTGTTAATATAGTTATCATAGGTGAATTATTATATCGGAAATCGTTTTAATTAATTGTCTTGAATATTTGAGGGTTTCATAGATATTTTTTTATAAAATATTATAATATTTTATTTCATATTATTTATGTCAATGTTATTAAAATATTATAAATATAGTTTTATAAATATAAATATTAAGATTATTAAATTTTATTAAAACTTTTAATAATTATATTAATTGTTTATTAAAATAATAATAATAATATATTCTTGATTGTATTAATTACTATTGAAATAATAATATTTTTAAATTATTAAAAACTTTATTATTAAAATAAGAATATTATATAATATATTATGGATTTTTTATAAATATTAAATAATTTAATAATAATAAATTTATGTAATTTATGAATATTATTGTTTTTTATTGAAAATTCATTATATATTATTAAAATAAAAGTATAATATTATATATCATTATAATATTGAAGAATATAATATCATATTACTAGAATTATGAGTAAATATAATTTAATAATTAATTTTTTATTAAAATGTTAATAAAATAGTATAATAGGGTTTTACTTTAGCAACATGGATGATTGACATGAACACCTCAAATCATTGGAAAACAAATGGTTACCGGCACTCCAAAGCATAACCAAGATAGAAATCTTGAAAGTAAAAAATAACAACCATGAGTCTTTGAAGAATAATATTTATTTGTTTACTGTAGCAACTGAAAAGTGAGTTCGAAGAATAGCAATAGACTTCGGCTTACAAGATGTAATTGTAGACTTTTTTGATGAAGGTGTTCACTTCTTTTAATACTTATTAAAAATATTTTTTTAATCTTTCATAATTGATAAATTGTAATTTCATAGCATCTATTTTTTAAATTTTATTTATATTTTAATTCTTGATATATATATATATATATTGTAAAATATAATTTTTATAAATTATATAAAAGTCCTCAAACTTTCTAAAAAATAAATTATGCCATCTAACTTAAAAAAGAATCAATTACACCCCTTTTCCACATTATCATTCACACGTGTCAGCCACATAAGTACAATGAGCTACCATGTAAGCTTTATGGGCTACCACATTAGCACAACAATGATCAACGATGGTTTCCTTTAATCAAAGAGCTGCCATGATTTATTTTATGATTTGAGGGCTTCATGGAGTGGAAAAAAGTTAAAAGACTATATTTAATTTATTCAAAAGTTGAGGACATACAAAGCTATTGAGTTTTAACATAACAACCATTCCTTAGAAAACGTTTTTGTGATTATGAATGACTCCTTTTAACTTAAATTTTTATTTAATAGTGTAAAATTATTTTATTAGAACTTATTTAAAAATTAGTAATCTTTACTTTCAATATAACTTAAATGATATATAGTTCTTTTGAATGACCAAAGCTTCAATAAAAAATTGAAATATTTGTTTGTTTTTGGACAAAAGAAAAACATATATCATAGTCAACCCACTTTGGTAAAACTGAGCTTGATTATAAGAATCCTTTATTAAATTGATGATTAATCCTATAGTTTCTTCGGAAAATTTGATAGAACACTATGTTTTTCTCTATAAACTTATAGTAAATCAAAGATTGATGGCTTCATAACATTCCTCAAATTTATGTTAGTTATTTTCTCAAAAACTTTATATTGGAGAAGCTCATTGTCAACATCCAATTAATGGCAATGAGATTAACGGATTTTTTTATAATGTTGAACTTTATTGCTTGACTGTGATATGAATGAGATATCATTTGTATAATATTATAAGTTAACAATAATCGAGTTGCTAAAAGAAAACTATGCCAACCTTTTCAATTTACTCATGTATGATGCACTGGAGACTTATGCAAGAAGTAGTGGGAATTTAAATTCTATCGCATCATATGAAATATGTCACGTTTAAAATGCAATATCTAAATCATGTAAGGGGGAGGTGATAGTGGTGGAAGTACTTGGTATACTTTATAATGGTATTTTAACATTTTTTATTAATGTTATAAGGATTATGACTTAGCATAATTTATAATTTTTTACACCATCAACTATTTTTTATAAATATTATATTATCGAAACAATCATTTTGTGTGATAACTCTTCAAAAAATTGAATTATTTTGTAATTATATATAAAATAAATTTGCATTTAATAATGAAATAATTAAACCATCAAACTTATAAGTCCAAGCAACCATGTTTGACATTAATATTAAGCAGTAAATAGTTTGTAATCACAATTTATAAATAAAGTTATAACTGAAATCAACTCTCAGCATTATAAAAATATCTTTTATATATATATATATATATATATTTCCGAAATATAAAATATTTGTTCATTGCAATTTATTAATATATTATTAGTAAATTTAAGATCATAAAGTCATTATCAAACTCCTCAAGGATTGGGTGAAACAACATCAACTAAAGTGCACTTGTTCCATATTAGTGCACACTTAGACATTATTACTGACGTTTCATTGTTTTTAAACAAAGGTTTTTGAAGAGTTTTCTTCACCTAGGCTTCATGACAAGCTTGACCTAGATTAACAAGTTGATGACAACATTCATTCGTGACCGTTCCAACTTTAAATATGTTCTTAAATACTTCAAAAATATAATGCAAGTCCATCTTGTTTTGGTGTTCACAATCGTAAAAGTCTTGAGCCATTACAACTCCATTTGTAAAAATAACAAGAATCGATGTAGCAGCTTAAATGTTTAGACTAGCCATTGAAGCTTTTTAGGGGCAAAAGAATTTTATGACTTTGGTCGGCAGAAGACCTTGTTGCTATTGCAACAATTCTTTGACAACAAATATGGCCATTTATAGAGTATCCCTAAGATGATATATGGACAAGAATTTGTGGTATTAAAGAGTAAATATCCTGGAAGAACAATGAATTGACCAATTGACAAGCATTAGTTCTAGAAAATATTCATCTATGAGTTGTTCGATAATCAGAACAAACGACATATTTTGTATAAAGGTTTCTAAAACACTTTCCTGATGCACATGAATCATAGCGGAATTCTAAAGTATCAACCGTAAATGTCGGATTAGATTGGTTAGCAATCGATTCCCTTCAATAGGACCTTATTTTTGGAATCTGATCAAATTACATCAGTTTCATGTTATCCATTCTGATAACTACTAAGTGTCTCTGAGAAATACTTGGATATCCTAATGTGTTCCACATGTACCACATGACGATTTTATATGTTTTTCAATGAGTTTCACCAAAATTATTGATTTACTAGTTTATGAACCATGGAAACATGTTATATGTTTTTCGATTACGGGTTTCACCGAAAAATATGAATTATTCCTGATTTATGATATCATGGAATCTATTGGTTTTATGAAATATGTTTACTTGAAATATGTTATCGGGTTTCCTATTTTCATCGGAAAATATGATTTTTGATAAATCACATACTGAATATTTTTATGAGATAATACTCGATGTTCTGAATACAGTTTATTTTGATATCTGATTTACCACATATTTTGATATGGTTTCTGGTTACGGTTTTTTGTACATGATTTCTAAATATGGAACATTTTAATATTTTAATGGATTAATTACCCTTACAATAGGTCCCTTTGTTATGTGCAAGGGTAAGCCTTACAGTTTCCCCAGGTCCCTTTGCTGTATGCAAGGGTAAGCCTTACAGTTCCCCAGGTCCCTTTGCTGTGTCCAAGGGTAAGCCTTACAGTTTCCCCGGGTCCCTTTGCTGTGTGCAAGGATAAGCTTTACAGTTTCCCTAGATTCCTTTGTTGTGTGCAAGGGTAAGCCTTACAGTTTCCCCATGTTCCTTTGTTGTGTCCAAGGGTAAGCCTTACAGTTTCCCCAGGCTCTTTTGCTATGTGCAAGGATAAGACCTTATCGTTTTTACATGTTCCTCTGCTTTGTGCACAGGGTAAATATGTTTTAAACTGCTATTGTTTTAAAAGTTATGTATCTTTTCACTGGTTTTACGGGAACACACTAGATAACCTATTATGATCTCCTGAACTTAGTCATTCGAAATACTTATCTGAACTGAAAGCTCATTGTCCGTTACTATCTAGAATATTTGAAGGATCTCCGATCAGCATAAAAATCTGTAGATGTTAAGAAAAAATAAGGAAATATATGTTTATCTGTATATGCACGTTCTTCAGCTTCATCTGGTAGTTCTATATTACTGAGCTTTTCGAAGCTCACTCTATTACTCACCATTACAGGTTAAAAGAATTGGAATAGTGCAGTTAATGAAATTAAAAAGGAAGTTCTTTCGGTGTTGTTGCAGAGTATGGTACATGTGATTATGGGGCATGTAATTGTATTTTGTTTTATATACGAGTCTGAAAATCTATTTTTATTTCGAATACTAATAAATCATTTATAAGTTACATGTTTTAATAAAAGTTTTAAATTTTCTGCTATTTTTACAGTGGGTGGCTCCGGTGACCCTAATGTGACACACCAGATCGGATCAGGTTATCCGCATCGATCTGAGGGGGTTACATCATATGAAGTATATCACGTTGAAAATGCAATATCTAAATCATGTAAGGGGAGGTGATAGTGTTGGAAGCATTTGGTATACTATGTAATGGTATTTTAACATTTTTTATTAATGTTGTAAGGAATATGAACTTAGCATAATTTATAATTTTTTACACCATCAACTATTTTTTATAAATATTATATTGTTCGAAACAATCATTTTGTGTGATAACTCTTCAGAAAAATGAAATATTTTGTAATTATAAATAAAATAAATTTTCATTTAATAATGAAATAATGAAATCATCAAACTTATAAGTCCAAGCAACCATGTTTGACATTAATATTAAGCAGTAAATAGTTTGCAATCACAATTTATAAATAAAGTTATAACTGAAATCATATCTCATCATTATAAAAAAATATCTTATATATATATATCTAATAAATATAAAATATTTTTTCATTGCAATTTACTAATATTTTCTTAGTAAATTTAAGATCACAAAGTCATTATCAAACTCTCAAGGATTGGGTGAAACAACAACAACTAAAGTGCACTTGTTCCATATTTGTGCACTCTTAGACATTATTATTGACGTATCATTGTTTTATAACAAAGGTTTTTGAAGAGTTTTCTTCACCCAGGCTTCATGACATGCTTGACCTAGATTAACAAGTTGATGACAACATTCATTCGTGACCGTTCCAACTTTAAATATGTTGTCAAATACTTCAAAAATACAATGTAAGTCCATCTTGTTCTGGTGTTCACAATCGTAAAAGTATTGAGCCATTACAGCTCCACTTGTAAAAATAACAAGAATCGCTATAGTAGAAAAAATGTTTAGACTAGCCATTGAAGCTTTTAGGGGCAAAAGGATTTTATGACTTTGGTCGGCAGAAGACCTTACTGCTGTTGCAACAATTGTTTGACAAAAAATATGGTCATCTATAGAGTATCCTAATGGTTTTGGCAACAATCTAAGGTTTTAAGAGAAACTAATAACACTTTCACTTTAATTATCAGTTTTATATCAATAAAACATTCAAGGAATGTTTTTAATTACCCTTTAATTCAATATACGGTAACAAATTTCATATAGTTTGAATAAACTTCAATAGATTATTTAATGATAGTAATAATATTTGTTTGTTTGTTGTCTTTAGTATAATACTTAATGGTTTATAAAACCCTCTAACATTTCAAAAAAATATTTTTAGTCTCTAAACCATTTTTACTCACAATTTAGCCCTTAAATAAAATATAATTATCATGTCCCATTGCTCGATACTTACAAGGTGATCCTAAATGTCGAGATGCAAGTTCAAAGTGTTAATGTAGCTATCATAGGTGAATGATTATATTGGAAATCATTTTAATTAATTGTCTTAGAATATTTGAGGGTTTCATAGATATTTATTAGAAAATATTATAATATTTTATTTCATATTATTTATGTCAATGTTTTTAAAATATTATAATATTATTTTTTACTTAAAATAATAATAATTATATATTCTTGATTATTTTAATTACTATTGAAAATAATAATATTTTTAAAATATTAAAAACTTTATTAGTAAAATAAGAATATTATATAATATATTAAGGGTTGTGTTATAAATATTAAATAATTTAATAATAATACATTTATGTAATTTATGAATAATATTATTTTTATTTAAAATTCATTATATAATATTAAAATAAAAGTATAATATTAAAGAATATAATATCATATTACTAGAATTATGAGTAAATATAATTTAATAATTAAAGTTTTTATTAAAATGTTAATAAAATAGTATAATAAGGTTTTACTTTGGAATAAACAAGAACACCTCAAATCATTGGAAAACAAATGGTTACCGACACTTCAAAGCATAAACAAGATAACAATCTTGAAAGTAAAAATAACTCTCATGAGTCTTTGAAGAATAATATTTATTTATTTTACAGTAGCAACTGAAAAGTTAGTTCGAAGAATAGCAATAGACTTTCGCTTACGAGATGTAATTCGAGACTTTTTGACAAAGGTGTTCACTTCTTTTAATACGTTATAAAAATATTTTTAATCTTTCATAATTGATAAATTGTCATTTCATAGCTTCTATTTTCTAAAGTTTATGTATATTTTAATTCTTGATATATATATATATATATTATTTTTTCTGAAAAATATTATCTTTATAAATAATATAAAATTCCTCAAACATTCTAAAAAATAAATTATGCCATCTAACTTAAAAAAGAATCAATTACACCTCTTTTCCACATTATAATTCACACGTTCCAGCCACAAAGTACAATGAGCTACCATCTAAGCTTTATGGGCTACCACATTAGCACAACAATGATCAACGATCGTTTCCTTTAATCAAAGAGTTGCCTTGATTTATTTTATGATTTGAGGGCTTCATGGAGTGGAAAAAGTTAAAAGATTGTATTTATTTTATTCAAAAGTTTAAGGACATAAAAAGCTATTGAGTTTTAACATAACAATCATTCCTTAGAAAAAGTTTTTGTGATTATGAATGACTCCTTTAACTTAAATTTTTATTTAATAGTTTAACATTAATTGATTAGAACTTATTTAATAAATTAGTAATCTTTACTTTTAATATAACTTAAATAATAAATAATGCTTTTGAATAACCAGAGCTTCATTTAAAAATTGAAAATTTTGTTCATTTTTGGACAAAAGACAAACATCTATCATAGTCAACCCACTTTGGCAACACTGAGCTTCATTGTAAGAATCTTTTATTAAATTTATGATCAAACCTCTAGTTTCTTCAGCAAATTTGATAGAAATCTATGCTTTTTCTATAAACTTATAGTAAATCAAAGCTTGATGGCTTCATAACATTCCTTAAAATTACGTTAATTATTTTCTCAAAAACTTTATATCGAGAAGCTCATTGACAACATCCAATCAATGCCAATGAGATTAACGGATTTTTTATAATGTTGAACTTTATTGGTTCACTGCGAGTTGAATGAGTTGTCTTTTGTATAATATAATAAGTTAACGATAATCGAGTTGCTAAAAGATAACTATGCCAACCTTTTCAATTTACTCATGTATGATGCACTGGAGACATATGCCAGAAGTAGTGAGAATTTAAATTCTGTCACATCATATGAAGTATATCACGTTGAAAATGCAATATCTAAATCATGTAAGGGGGAGGTGATAGTGGTGTAAGCATTTGGTATACTTTGTAATGGTATTTTAACTTTTTTATTAATGTTGTAAGGAATATGAACTTAGCATAATTTATAATTTTTTATACCATCAACTATTTTTAATAAATGTTATATTTTTCGAAACAATCATTTCGTGTGATAACTCTTCAGAAAAATGAATTATTTTGTAATTATAAATAAAATAAATTTGCATTTAATAATGAAATAATTAGACCATCAAACTTATAAGTCCAAGCAACGATTCTTGATATTAATATTAAGCGGAAAATAGTTTGTAATCACAATTTATAAATAAAGTTATAACTGAAATCAATTCTCGGTATTATAAAAATATCTTATATATATATATATATCCAAGAAATATAAAATATTTTTTCATTGCAATTTATTAATATTTTCTTAGTAAATTTATGATCACAAAGCCATTATCAAACTCCTCAAGGATTGGGTGAAACAACATCAACTAAAGTGCCCTTGTTCCATATTTGTGTACTCTTAGACATTGCTACTGACGTATCGTTGTTTTTGAACAAAGGTTTTTGAAGAGTTTTCTTCACCCAGGCTTCATGGCATGCTTGACCTAGATTAACAAGTTGATGACAACATTCATTCGTGACCGATCTAACTTTAAATATATTGTCAAATACTTCAAAAATACAATGAAAGTCCATCTTGTGCTGGTGTTCACAATTGTAAAATTTTTGAGCCATTACAGCTCCACTTGCACAAATAACAAGAATCGCTATAGTAGCAAAAACGTTTAGACTAGCCATTGAAGCTTTTAGGTGCAAAAGGATTTTATGACTTTGGTCGGCAGAAGACCTTACTGCTGTTGCAATAATTGTTTGACAACAAATATGGTCATTTATAGAGTATCTTAATGGTTGTGACATGAATCTAAGGTTTTAAGAGAAATTAATAACATTTTCACTTTAATTATCAATTTCACATCAATAAAACATTCAAGGAATGTTTTTAATTACCATTTAATTCAATATACGTTAACAAATTTCATATAGTTTGAATAATCTTCAGTAGATTATTTAATGATAGTAATGATATTTGTTTGTTTGTTGTCTTTAGTATAATACTTAATGGTTTATAAGGCCCTCTAACATTTAAAAAAAAATATTTTTAGTCTCTAAACCATTTTTACTCACTATTTAGCCCTTAAATAAAATATAATTATCATGTCCCATTGCTCGATACTTACAAGGTGATCCTAAATGTGGAGATGGAAGTTCAAAGTGTTAATGTAGCTATCATAGGCGAATGATTATATCGGAACTAAATGTAATTAATTGTCTTAGAATATTTGAGGGTTTCATAGGTATTTAGTAGAAAATATTATAATATTTTATTTCATATTATTTATGTCAATGTTATTAAAATATTTAAGGGTTGTGTTATAAATAATAAATAATTTAATACTAATACATTTATGTAATTTATGAATAAAATTATTTTTATTTAAAATTCATTATATTATCTTAAAATAAAAGTATAATATTATATATCATTATAATATTAACGAATATAATATCATATTATTAGAATTATGAGTAAATATAATTTAATAATTAATTTTTTTATTAAAATGTTAATAAAATAGTATAATAAGGTTTTACTTTAGCATAAACAAGAACACCTCAAATCATTGGAAAACAAATGGTTACCGGCACTCCAAAGCATAAACAAGATAACAATCTTGAAAGTAAAAATAACTCTCATGAGTCTTTGAAGAATATTATTTATTTAGTTTACTGTAGCAATTGAAAAGTTAGTTCGAAGAATAGCAATAGACTTTCGCTTACGAGATGTAATTCGAGACTTTTTGACAAAGGTGTTCACTTCTTTTAATACGTTATAAAAATATTTTTTAATCTTTCATAATTGATAAATTTCTATTTCATAGCTTCTATTTTCTAAATTTTATGTATATTTTAATTCTTGATATATATATATATATATATATATATATATATATATATTATTTTTTCTAAAAAATATTATTTTTATAAATAATATAAAATTCCTTAAACTTTCTAAAAAATAAATTATGCCATCTAACTTAAAAAAGAATCAATTACACCTCTTTTCCACATTATCATTCACACGTGCCAGCCACATAAGTACAATGAGCTACCATCTAAGCTTTATGGGCTACCACATTAGCACAACAATGATCAACGATGGTTTCTTTTAATCAAAGAGTTGCCTTGATTTATTTTATGATTTGAGGGATTCATGGAGTGGAAAAAGTTAAAAGATTGTATTTATTTTATTCAAAAGTTTAAGGACATAAAAAGCTATTGAGTTTTAACATAACAATCATTCCTTAGAAAATGTTTTCGTGATTTTGAATGACTCCTTTAACTTAAATTTTTATTTAATAGTTTAAAATTTTTTGATTAGAACTTATTTAAAAAATTAGTATCTTTACTTTTAATATAACTTAAATGATAAATAGGGCTTTTGAATGACCAGAGCTTTATTTAAAAATTGAAAAATTTGTTTTTTTTTTTGGAGAAAAGACAAATTTTTATCATAGTCAACCCACTTTGGTAACACTGAGCTTGATTATAAGAATCTTTTATTAAATTGATGATCAAACCTCTAGTTTCTTCAGCAAATTTGATAGAACTCTATGTTTTTTTTTTCTATAAACTTATAATAAATCAAAGCTTGATGGCTTCATAACTTTCCGGAAAATTACGTTAATTATTTTCTCAAAAACTTTATATCGGAGAAGCTCATTGACAACATCCAATCAATGGAAATGAGATTAACGGATTTTTTTATAATGTTGAACTTTATTGGTTGACTGTGAGTTGAATGAGTTGTCTTTTGTATAATATTATAAGTTAACGAGAATTGAGTTGTTAAAAGATAACTATGCCAACCATTTCAATTTACGCATGTATGATGCACTGAAGACTTATGCCAGAAGTAGTGAGAATTTAAATGTTGTCACTTAATATGAAGTATATCACCTTGAAAATGCAATATCTAAATCATGTAATGGGGAGGTGATAGTGGTGGAAGCATTTGGTAGACTTTACAATGGTATTTTAATGTTTTTATTAATGTTGTAAGGAATATGAACTTAGCATAATTTATAATTTTTTACACCATCAACTATTTTTTATAAATGTTATATTTTTCGAACCAATCATTTTTGTGTGATAACTCTTCAGAAAAATGAATTATTTTGTAATTATAAATAAAAGAAATTTGTATTTAATAATGAAATAATTAGACCATCAAACTTATAAGTCCAAGCAACCATGTTTGACATTAATATTAAGCGAAAAATAGTTTGTAATCACAATTTATAAATAAAGTTATAACTGAAATCAATTCTCGGCATTATAAAAATATCTTATATATATATATATATATATATCCAAGAAATATAAAATATTTTTTCATTGCAATTTATTAATATTTTCTTAATAAATTTAAGATCACAAAGCCATTATCAAACTCCTCAAGGATTGGGTGAAACAACATAAACTAAAGTGCACTTGTTCCATATTTGTGCACTCTTAGACATTATTACTGACATATCGTTGTTTTTGAACAAAGGTTTTTGAAGAGTTTTCTTCACCCAGGCTTCATGGCATGCTTGACCGAGATTAACAAGTTGATGACAACATTCATTCGTGACCGTTCCAACTTTAAATATATTGTCAAATACTTCAAAAATACAATGCAAGTCCATCTTATGCTGGTGTTCACAATTGTAAAATTTTTGAGCCATTACAGCTCCACTTTCAAAAATAACAAGAATCGCTATAGTAGCAAAAACGTTTAGACTAGCCATTGGAGCTTTTAGGTGCAAAAGGAATTTATGACTTTGGTCGGCAGAAGACCTTACTGCTGTTGCAACAATTGTTTGACAACAAATATGGTCATTTATAGAGTATCTTAATGGTTGTGACATGAATCTAAGGTTTTAAGAGAAATTAATAACATTTTCACTTTAATTATCAGTTTCACATCAATAAAACATTCAATGAATGTTTTTAATTACCATTTAATTCAATATACGTTAACAAATTTCATATAGTTTGAATAAACTTCAGTAGATTATTTAATGATAGTAATGATATTTCTTTGTTTGTTGTCTTTAGTATAATACTTAATGGTTTATAAGGCACTCTAACATTTCAAAAAATATTTTTAGTCTCTAAACCATTTTTACTCATAATTTAACCCTTAAATAAAGTATAATTATCATGTCCCATTGCTCGATACTTACAAGGTGATCCTAAATGTGGAGATGGAAGTTCAAAGTGTTATTGTAGCTATCATAGGTGAATGATTATATCGGAACTCAATGTAATTAATTGTCATAGAATATTTGAGGGTTTCATAGGTATTTATTAGAAAATATTATAATATTTTATTTCATATTATTTATGTCAATGTTATTAAAATATTATAAATATATTTTTATAAATATAAATATTAAGATTATTAAATTTTATTGAAACTTTTAATAAATTATATTCATTTTTATTAAAATAATAATATATTCTTGATTAGTTTAATTAATATTTAAAATAATAATATTTTTAAAATATTAAAAACTTTATTATTAAAATAAGAATATTATATAATATATTAAGGGTTGTGTTATAAATATTAAATAATTTAATACTATTACATTTATGTAATTTATGAATATTATTATTTTTATTGAAAATTCATTATATAATATTAAAATAAAAGTATAATATTATATATCATTATAATATTAAAGAATATATTATCATAACATTAGAATTATGAGTAAATATAATTTAAAATTTAAAATTTTTATTAAAATATTAATAAAATAGTATAATAAGGTTTTACTTTAGCAACCTAGATGATTGACAAGAACACCTCAAATCATTGGAAAACAAATGGTTACCGGCACTCCAAAGCATAAACAAGATAACAATCTTGAAAGTAAAAAATAACTATCATGAGTCTTTGAAGAATAATATTTATTTATTATACTGTAGCAACTGAAAAGTGAGTTCGAAGAATAACAATAGACTTTGGCATACGAGATGTAATTCGAGACATTTTTGATGAAGGTGTTCACTTCTTTTAATACGTTATAAAAATATTTTTTAATCTTTCATAATTGATAAATTGTCATTTTATAAATTCTATTTTCTAAATTTTATTTATATTTTAATTCTTGATATATATATATATATTATTTTTTCTGAAAAATAATTTTTATAAATAATATAAAAGTCCTCAAACTTTCTAAAAAATAAATTATGCCATCTAACTTAAAAAAGAATCAATTACACCCCTTTTCCACATTTTCATTCACAGGTGCCAGCCACATAAGTGCAATGAGCTACCATGTAAGCTTTATGGGCTACCACATTAGCACAACAATGATCTACTATGGTTTCCTTTAATCAAAGAGCTGCCTTGATTTATTTTATGATTTGATGGCTTCATGGAGTGGAAAAATGTTAAAATACTATATTTATTTTATTCAAAAGTTTAAGGACATAAAAGGATATTGAGTTTTAACATAACAATCATTCCTTAGAAAAAGTTTGTGTGATTATGAATGATTCCTTTCAACTTAAATTTTTATTTAATAGTTTAAAATTATTTGATTAGAGCTTCATTTAATATAACTTAAATGATAAATAGTGCTATTGAATGACCAGAGCTTCATTTAAAAATTAAAAAATATGTTCATTTTTGGACAAAAGACAAATATCTATCATAGTCAACCCACTTTGGCAACACTGAGCTTGATTGTAAGAATCTTTTATTAAATTGATGATCAAACCTCTAGTTTCTTCAGTAAATTTGATAGAACTCTATCTTTTTTTTTTCTATAAACTTATAGTAAATCAAAGCTTGATGGCTTCATAACATTCCTCAAAATTACGTTAATTATTTTCTCAAAACCTTTATATCGGATAAGCTCATTTACAACATCCAATGAATGGAAATGAGATTATCGGGTTTTTTTTATAATGTTGAACTTTATTGGTTGACTGGTAGTTGAATGAGTTGTCTTTTGTATAATATTATAAGTTAACGATAATTGAGTTGCTAAAAGATAACTATGCCAACCTTTTCAATTTACGCATGTATGATGCACTGAAGACTTATGCCAGAAGTAGTGAGAATTTAAATGTTGTCACTTAATATGAAGTATATCACCTTGAAAATGCAATATCTAAATCATGTAATGGCGAGGTTATAGTGGTGGAAGCATTTGGTATACTTTACAATGGTATTTTAACGTTTTTATTAATGTTGTAAGGAATATAAACTTAGCATAATTTATCAACTATTTTTTATAAATGTTATATTTTTCGAAACAATCATTTTGTGTGATAACTCTTCAGAAAAATGAATTATTTTGTAATTATAAATAAAATAAATTTGCATTTAATAATGAAATAATTAGACCATCAAACTTATAAGTCCAAGCAACCATGTTTGACATTAATATTAAGCGGAAAATAGTTTGTAATCACAATTTATAAATAAAGTTATAACTGAAATCAATTCTCGGCATTATAAAAATATCTTATATATATATATTTCCAAGAAATATAAAATATTTTTTCATTGCAATTTATTAATATTTTCTTAGTAAATTTAAGATCACAAAGCCATTATCAAACTCCTCAAGGATTGGGTGAAACAACATCAACTAAAGTGCACTTGTTCCATATTTGTGAACTCTTAGACATTATTACTGACATATCGTTGTTTTTGAACAAAGGTTTTTGAAGAGTTTTCTTCACCCAGGCTTCATGGCATGCTTGACCTAGATTAACAAGTTGATGACAACATTCATTCGTGACCGTTCCAACTTTAAATATATTGTCAAATACTTCAAAAATACAATGCAAGTCCATCTTGTGCTGGTGTTCACAATTGTAAAATTTTTTAGCCATTACAACTCCACTTGCAAAAATAACAAGAATCGCTATAGTAGCAAAAACGTTTAGACTGGCCATTGAAGCTTTTAGGTGCAAAAGGAATTTATGACTTTGGTCGGCAGAAGACCTTACTGCTGTTGCAACAATTGTTTGACAACAAATATGGTCATTTATAGAGTATCTTAATGGTTGTGACATGAATCTAAGGTTTTAAGAGAAATTAATAACATTTTCACTTTAATTATCAGTTTCACATCAATAAAACATTCAAGGAATGTTTTTAATTACCATTTAATTCAATATACGTTAACAAATTTCATATAGTTTGAATAAACTTCAGTAGATTATTTAATGATAGTAATGATATTTCTTTGTTTGTTGTCTTTAGTATAATACTTAATGGTTTATAAGGCACTCTAACATTTCAAAAAAAATATTTTTAGTCTCTAAACCATTTTTACTCATAATTTAGCCCTTAAATAAAATATAATTATCATGTCCCATTGCTCGATACTTACAAGGTGATCCTAAATGTGGAGATGGAAGTTCAAAGTGTTAATGTAGCTATCATAGGTGAATGATTATATCGGAGCTCAATGTAATTAATTGTCTTAGAATATTTGAGGGTTTCATAGGTATTTATTAGAAAATATTATAATATTTTATTTCATATTATTTATGTGAATGTTACTAAAATATTATAAATATATTTTTATAAATATAAATATTAAGATTATTAAATTTTATTGAAACTTTTAATAAATTATATTATTTTTTTATTAAAATAATAATATATTCTTGATTAGTTTAATTAATATTTAAAATAATAATATTTTTAAAATATTAAAAACTTTATTATTAAAATAAGAATATTATATAATATATTAAGGGTTGTGTTATAAATATTAAATAATTTAATACTAAAACAGCTATGTAATATATGAATAGTATTATTTTTATTGAAAATTCATTATATATAATATTAAAATAAAAGTATAATATTATATATCATTATAATATTAAAGAATATAATATCATAACATTAGAATTATGAGTAAATATAATTTAAAATTTAAAATTTTTATTAAAATATTAATAAAATAGTATAATAAGGTTTTACTTTAGCAACCTAGATGATTGACTAGAACACCTCAAATCATTGGAAAACAAATGGTTACCGGCACTCCAAAGCATAAACAAGATAAAAATCTTAAAAGTAAAAAATAACTATCATGAGTCTTTGAAGAATAATATTTATTTATTTTACTGTAGCAACTGAAAAGTGAGTTCGAAGAATAGCAATAGACTTTGGCATACGAGATGTAATTCGAGACATTTTTGATGAAGGTGTTCACTTCTTTTAATACGTTATAAAAATATTTTTTAATCTTCATAATTGATAAATTGTCATTTCATAAATTCTATTTTCTAAATTTTATTTATATTTTAATTCTTGATATATATATATATATATATTATTTTTTCTGAAAAATAATTTTTATAAATAATATAAAAGTCCTCAAACTTTCTAAAAAATAAATTATGCCATCTAACTTAAAAAAGAATCAATTACACCCCTTTTCCACATTATCATTCACACATGCCAGCCACATAAGTACAATGAGCTACCATGTAAGCTTTATGGGCTACCACATTAGCACAACAATGATCTACTATGGTTTCCTTTAATCAAAGAGATGCCTTGATTTATTTTATGATTTGAGGGCTTCATGGAGTGGAAAAATGTTAAAATACTATATTTATTTTATTCAAAAGTTTAAGGACATAAAAGGCTATTGAGTTTTAACATAACAATCATTCCTTAGAAAAAGTTTGTGTGATTATGAATGACTC
Organism: Hibiscus syriacus; assembly: GCF_006381635.1. Lineage (NCBI taxonomy): Eukaryota > Viridiplantae > Streptophyta > Magnoliopsida > Malvales > Malvaceae > Hibiscus > Hibiscus syriacus. Next base: position 297,036 of record NW_024062339.1, on the reverse strand, counting down.
CTTTCAACTTAAATTTTTATTTAATAGTTTAAAATTATTTGATTAGGACTTATTTAAAAAACTAGTAATCTTTACTTTTAATATAACTTAAATGACAAATAGTGCTATTGAATGACCAAAGCTTCATTTAAAAATTAAAAAATTTGTTTATTTTTGGACAAAAGACAAATATCTATCATAGTCAACCCACTTTGGCAACACTAAGCTTGATTGTAAGAATCTTTTATTAAATTGATGATCAAACCTCTAGTTTCTTCAGCAAATTTGATAGAACTCTATGTTTTGTTTTCTATAAACTTACAGTAAATCAAAGCTTGATGGCTTCATAACATTCCTCAAAATTACGTTAATTATTTTCTCAAAACCTTTATATCGGAGAAGCTCATTGACAACATCCAATCAATGGCAATGAGATTAACGGATTTTTTTTATAATGTTTAACTTTATTGGTTGACTGTGAGATGAATGAGATGTCTTTTGTATAATATTATAAGTTAACGATAATCGAGTTGCTAAAAGATAACTATGCCAATCTGTTGAGTTAATCGATCAATGAAATCGGCCAACAGGGGCTGAATTGGCAATTAAATTTTGGTGGAAGCTTTTGTAGTAAATTGAAAGTAATTGCACAGAGATTTAGAGTGGTTCGACTTTCTCAACCAAAGTCTACGTCCACTACCTTAGCTATCCACAAATTCACTAATTTGTTTTTTCTTTTGAAGCCAAAGAGATAACCTTACAACTCCCTCAAGAATATACCCCAATTCTTGAGAACACTCTTTCTCAAAGAGAAGATTACAAATTTGCAAACTTACAAGGAAATCCTCACAAGGTAGATTGTTTGCATAATTCTAGAACAAAGAAAGAACACTCAAGAATGAATAAAATTGAGTACAAGAAGTGTTCTTGATAGCAAAATGAATATTGAATGAAAAATAGGCTTGAAATGCTCAAACAATGAGTTTGATGCTTTCTCTTTGATTCTCTCTTGATTCTTGGTTCTTGTTGTTTCTTGTTGTTGATCAATGGCTTCTAAGCTTGTTTAAATACTCCTTCAATTGATTCTGAAAGTTGGTGATGATTAGTGGAGTTAATAGAGCCGTTTAAGTGTGAAAACAATTAATAAAATCAGTTGGGAGCGTCAGTGCATCGATGCATACACAAGGTGCATCGATGCATCAAGTGTAAAATTCAAATATTTTGACTGTTGGACCCTTAGTGCATCGGTGCACTAAGAGTCCATCGATGCATGAAGTGCATTCGATGTTTCAAAATAGCTTGAGTGCATCGATGCATGTCTTGTGCATCAATGCATCAAATGCATTCGATGTTCAATTTATTAATTGGTGCATCGATGCATGGATTGGTGCTTCGGTGCATTCCTTTGAAAAATTGATTTTAGGCTTGATTTTGGTTCAAAATACTTTGTGAAAATTGTTTCAAAAATATATTAAGTATGAAACACAATTTTAACAATTTGTAAGGTTTGAAATTGATCTTGAAAGACTTGGATTAATAATTTGATATTTAATTAATTGAATCGAATATACTTATAAAAATCTTTTGTAAAATCTTAAAATTCATTTACACTTAGTTTGTTATATCAAACATCAAAATGTTTTCAACAATCTCCCCCTTTTTGATATAACAAAACACTTGAGTAATTTTAAGATTTGTTTTTAAAATTTATTTTTAAAATCAATTTGAAAAGTTGAAAATTACTCCCCCTTACTATGATACTTCACCTCATAACATTTCTCCCCCTTTTTGTTAAATCAAAAAGACTCTAAAACATTTTTTTAAACAAGGTTTTGAAAAACTTAGCCAATTGATTTATTAATTTAAAGATTAAGCTGCTAAGATCACAATCAAAAGAGAGATTAGCCATTAGTTTTCATAAACAATATTTATAAACATGTAATGTATAATTGGTCATATATGTCTAATGATATGTAAATGATGCAATAATGAATAAATTCAACCAAAATATATAAATATAAGTTCAAAATCCATAAAGCATCAAATAATTTCAAACATCCAACAACGAACAAATTCAAACATCTAAAATAAACAATCAAAGTAAAACAATCCCAAAGCATTCAAAATGTTTTAACAAGAAAAGTCCTAAGTTGATCCAAAACAAAAATAAATCAAGGTCTACTCATCCATAGAGGGATCAGGAGGAGGAGGAAATCATGCTTGCATATCAAGAGAAAGAGCATCCACACGTGCAAGCATCTCTCTTTGAAACTCCATTTGTTGTGCTTTCAAAGTGTCTAAGCGATGATTCATCGCTTCGTTGTTAGCAGTCTAATGTGATTCGATGGAAGCAAACTGTAAATCAAATGTCTCCAAAAACGAACGAAAATATAGAGGCACTTGATCATCTTGTGGTGCCGACGCATTTTCAGGATCGTTAATGTCTTGAAATAATCCTTGAAGCTCGGGATCATCATCTGTTGCCAGTGCCGGAGGAGGAGGAGGAGCACGAGAAGAACTAGGAGCAACTCGTGAAGAACTAGCTCCCGGAGTTTGCTTAGAGGGTCGAAAGACCCATTGACCAGTTTCCTCGTCCTTTTTCCAATCAGCTTTCTTCAACAAGGTGAGATTGATTGGGTTTTTGAAGAGGAATAGGATTGTCAAGAGAGACGTTAAGACCGAGTTTGATAAAAAGATTGCTAAGAAGACATCCATAAACTAATGTTTCGACATGTTTTGAAGGAACAATGTTTATGGTATCCATTAGCTCACTAAATAAAATGTGTGGCAAATTTATTTTGTTCTTATTCTTGAGACAGTGCATCCACCATAAATCCCAAATACGAAGAGTGGAGTACCTACCTCCAGATGGTCTAAACCACCAGGAGATCATCAAATGAAGAAGACGATCCTGATGAGATCGTTGAGTACTAACACTAGCATTTGGAATATAGGGATAATCCACAGTTTCTTTCTCATTATATAGACCATCGTCATCTAGCCCAAAATGTGAAGCTATAGTTCAGGGTCAATATTAATATATTGTCCTAAAAGGTAGGATCTGATTGCTATAGTTCCACATTGAGTCTGGTTTTGAACACATACCGCATTAGAGTAGAAAATGCGAACTAACTGATGATAGACGATAGATTTTAGGTGAAATATTTTATCAAACTTCCATGTTTTGAGAATCGGAAGGTATTCGAAGTCAATATCAATCATGGCTTGAACAGAAGGAATACGCTCTTCTCGGATTCTATAAGATTGGAAAGAATTCATGTACCTTTGGTACAATTCTTCTCTACGATGTTCAGGCATATTAAAATAGTATCCTATAAGATTTGTAGGTGGAGGAGGAACAGGAATAGGAGGTCGGGTAGAACGACTAGAAGAAGTCCTAGGGCGTTTAGGATTTGACATGGTTTAAGGTATCGAAATAAGGAATGTAACCTGCAATTTGAAAAACATATGTATGCAATTTAATCAATCCCAAAAACTCAATTGAGTCTGCAATAATTCAAGGTTCTCTAAACAATCAATGCCTGATATAATGTTCATCCTAGAACTAATCTAAAATAGTTCTAAAATCAAAATATGATAAAATAGAGGTTTTTAGAAAAATACCTTGAAAATTTTGGATTGATGAGAATGAGAATTTGTTTTGCACGATTTAATGATGTTAGCAGGATATGGAGATGAAAAACTTGAAGATTCCGACTATTTTTCATTGATTTTGAGCAAAAGGATAATTTAAGAGGGAGAGAGGCATGCGACTGATGAGAGTTTAGTTTTAGGATTTGAAATAAATAAGAAAATAAGCCTTTTAAACCCAAAACCCGACGGATGCATCGATGCATGGCTTTGTGCATCGATGCACATTCAAGGAGTGCATCGGTGCACCTTCATGGTCATCGATACACATTCAAAGGGATGCATCGATGCACTGTTAAGTGTATCGATGCATTAAGCACAAAAATGTCCAAAATCCGTTTTAAACACTTAATATGCTAAATTAATTAGCTCTAGTGGTATTGGCAACTCATATATTGAAAATTAATCATGTTCAGTCAATCAAATTAATCCTTAAACTAAATTTGAACATAAAATTAATTTTCACTAAGAATCATAAACTCCCCCTAACTAATAGCAAAGAATGCAATAAAAAATTATTATTATTATAAGCATTTTTCATTTATTCTTAAAAGTGCTAAAATTAATTTAAACACTAAGTGAGGATAGGTTAGTTAAACCTAATTCTCTTCTAAGTGTCCAAAATCTTTCTTTGTCTAAAGGTTTTGTTAAAATGTCCGCTAATTGGTGCAAAGTATCAACAAATTCTAGAACTACATCTTCCTTAGTGACATGGTCTCTAATGAAGTGATGTTTTATCTCAATATGCTTAGTTCTAGAGTGTTGGATGTGATTTTTAGTGAGACAAATAGCACTAATATTGTCACACTTAATAGGAATGCTACCAAATTCAATTCCATAATAAAAAAGTTGTTGTTTCATCAATAAAACTTGTGCACAACAACTACCAACTGAAATGTATTCCGCTTCAGTGGTAGATAATGCAACACAATTTTGTTTCTTTGAAAACCAAGAAATCAACATATTTCCAAGGAAATGGCAAGTACCAGAGGTGCTTTTCCTATCTAATTTGCATCCTTTATAATCTGCATCAGAGAAGGCATGCAACCTAAAGCTAGAGTCTCTAGGATACCAAAGTCCTAAACTAGGAGTGTCCTTAAGGTATCTAAAGATTCTCTTAACAGCTAGTAAATGTGATTCCTTAGGACATGATTGAAATCTAGCACATAAGCAAACACTAAACATAATGTCCGGTCTACTTGCAGTTAGATAAAGCAAAGAGCTAATTATTGACCTATATAATTTAACATCTACACATTTACCTCCTTCATCTATGTCAAGCTTTATTGATGAGCTCATTGGAGTGTTATGTGGTTTCCCATTTTCCAGTCCAAACTTCTTGAGCATATCATTGATGTACTTAGCTTGATTGATAAAGATGCCATATTTTCTTTGCTTGATTTGGAGTCCCAAGAAAAATGAGAGCTCCCCCATCATGCTCATCTCGAATTCACTTTGCATTAGCTTAGAAAATTCTTGGCAAAGAACGTCATTAGTAGAACCAAATATTATATCATCAACATAAATTTGAACTACTAATAAATCTTTACCTTTATGCTTTAAAAACAATGTAGTGTCAACCTTCCATTTTGAAAAACCTTTTTCGATTAAAAAATTTGACAATATTTTATACCAAGCTCTAGGAGCTTGTTTTAAACCATAAAGAGCTTTTGTCAATTTAAGAACATGATTTGGAAATTTTGAATCTTCAAAACCAGGCGGTTGTTCCACATACACTTCTTCTTTTATAAAACCATTTAAAAATGCACTTTTAACATCCATTTGATATAATTTAAATTCATGAAAACATGCAAATGCTAATAACATTCTAATTGCTTCCATCCTAACTATGGGAGCGTATGTTTCATCATAGTCTATGCCCTCTTCTTGAGTGTACCCTTGAGCAACAAGTCTAGCCTTGTTTATCACTATATTACCACTTTCATCAAGCTTATTCCTAAATACCCATCTAGTACCTACAATAGATTTATTACTAGGCATTTCAACTAATGTCCATACTTTACTTTTCTCAAATTGATTTAACTCTTCTTGCATAGTCATAATCCAATGTTCATCATTTAATGCTTCTTTAATATTTTTAGGCTCTATGCATGAGATAAATGCAACATAATTACAAATATTTCTAAGAGAAGATCGATTTGTTACTCCTTTGGATGGATCACCTATGATTTCACTATCCTTGACATAGTTGTACTCTCTTGGATAAGATATTTCCCTTTCTTCAATGGTTGGATTCTCGAGAGGATCATGAGTTTCCTCATCTTTCATTTATTCCTTTGATGATGGTTCTCCAATATCATTCACATTTATAATGCCTACATCACCATTCACACAAGAATCCTTCCTCGAAAGGGGATTATCATCGAAACAACATGTATAGATTATTCTACAACTAAAGTTCTTTTATTAAATACTCGATAAGCTTTAGAATTTAAGGAATAACCCAGAAAAATTCCTTTATCACTTTTAGCATCAAATTTGCCAAGATTGTCCTTACCGTTGTTTAAAACAAAACATTTACATCCAAACGGATGAAAATAGCTAATGTTAGGCTTTTTATTTTTGAAAATTTCATATGGAGTTTTCTTTAAAATTGGCCTAATCATTACTCGATTTACAACATAACAAGCGGTATTTTTGGCTTCTGCCAAAAAATATTTTGGCAAATTATTTTCACAGAGCATGTTTCTAGCCATTTCTTCTAAAGTTCGATTTTTCCTCTCAACAACTCCATTTTTTTGGGGGGTTATAGGTGCTGCAAAAATTATGGCTAATACCATTAGAATTACAAAACTAAGTAAATCCAAGATTTTCAAATTCAGTTCCATGATCACTCCTAACACTAGTTATAGAGTAACTTTTTCCGTTATGAATTATTTTTGAAAATGTGATTAAATGTTCTAATGCTTCATCTTTAGTACTTAAAAATAGAACCCAAGTATATCTAGAATAGTCATCTACCAAGACAAATGCATATTGTTTTTCACCCAAGCTAGTAGTCCTAGTTGGCCCAAAAAGATCTATGTGGATCAATTGTAATACTCTACTAGTTGATACGTCATTAATGGATTTAAAAGAAACTAGCTTTTATTTTCCTTTAGCACAAGCATCACAGATTTTATCATTATCAAATTTTAGTTTAGGCAACCCTCTTACTAAGTCTCCTTGAATTAGCCGTTACAAAACACTCATACTAGCATGTCCTAGTCTCCTATGCCATAACCAACTATCATGCTCATCCTTAGCAACTAGGCATAAATTAGTCATATCTATAGAATCTAAATATCTAAATGCACCATGTAAATGTTTCCTATTCTATGACCAATAAGCATAATCCGATTAGATGCACTGTCAATAACTTTACAACCATTAGTTTCAAACATGACATTGAATCCCTTATCACAAAATTGACTAATACTCAAAAGATTATGCTTTAATCCATTCACATATAAAATATTCTTAATTTGTATGGAAAAGGTATTACCTATAGTGCCTATACCTTCAATTTGACCTTTTGAGTTATCACCAAAAGTCACCTCTCCTCCATTTTTGGCGTTGAACTCTATGAACCGGCTTTTGTCTCCAGTCATGTGTCTTGAGAATCCACTATCAAGGTACCATGAGTTTGAGTTTGTTTCCCGTGCCTTGTAACAATGCTCATTTTCCTACAAATATAGATTAATTTCTAATTTTTGGTACCCAAATTCCTTTGGGTCCATATTCATTAGTTTCCAAAATCCTAGTCCCCTTAGGTATCCATTTGTGTAGGATATCCTTATCTTTAGTAGTAATGAGTCCTTTAGGAACCCATATACTTCTAACGATTTTTCCATTAGAGGTTCTTCGGGGACCTCTATGATTGTAGTTTTTAAAACTTTTTCTAACAAAGTTGGTTTTTGAATTTTCTCCTTTTTCAAAACGTTTTGTTCTAACTTTATCAAAAGACGTTTTAAGATCATCAATTTTCTTTTGATGATCATCATTGACCTTTGAAAGTAAATTTTGCAAATCCGAATTTTTCTTTTCAAACTCTTCTAGTTTGATTTGCAAATCTCTGATTTTACTTTCAAGATCATTGTTGGTCATGGATATGAGATTGTTTTCATTTTTCAATTTTGAAATATCATTTTTATATTTTAAAAACAATTTCTCACAATCCGAAGCCAACCCAGTATATTCCTCTAATAACTCATCATAAGATAAATTATCTAAATCAAATGAGTTAGAGGTTACCTTAGAATCTTCCCCGAATGCCATCAAGCACAAGTTTGCTACTTCTTTTTCTTCTTCATCGTAACCTTCTTCATCACTCCATGTAGCTACATGAGCCTTGTGCTTATTCTTTGATTGACCATTTCTCTTCAATTGTGGGCAATCATATTTGACATGCCCCAGCTTTTTACATTCATAGAAAATGATTGGGTCCTTCTCTTTTGGTTCATTTTTGAAGCCTTCATTTCGTTTAAATTTTCTTCCTCGGTAAGGTCTCATCATTTTTCTGAACCGTTTGGCAAACAGTGCCATTTCCTCGTCATCGCCATCTTCATCTAAATCACTATCATCTTTTGTGGATTTGAGAGCAACTCCAATGTTTTTCTTCTTCTACTTCTCCTTTGGTGTCTCGTTAATTTATCGAGGTCCACCTCATCTTCAAGCATCATTTCATGAGTGAGGAGGGAACCGATTAGCTCTTCAAGAGTTAAGGATTTTAGTTTTTTAGCCTCGATGATTGTCATCTTCTTTGATTTCCATGATTTTGGAAGTGAGTAAACTAACTTCCTCACAAGCTTTTCATTTGTAATGATCTCTCCATATGATTTTAGACCATTGACAATCGTTGAAAATCTATCTGTCATAGCTTTGATGTCTTCATTTGGTTACATCCTGAAATTTTCATAGCTATGTGTTATAAGACTGATTTTAGATTCTTTTACCTCGTCGGTGCCTTCATGAGTGACTTGTAGTTTATCCCATATTTCTTTGGCGGTTGTACAATATGAAACTCTTCCATATTCATCTGGTCCAATACCATAAAATATGATATGAATGGCTTTGGAGTTGAGCTGGAACATTCTCGTCTCTCCTTCACTCCACAATCTTGGATGAGTGGGAGGTTTGATATATCCGTATTCTAAAACCATTCCATGCTCCCATGTCACTTGCTTGAATGAAATACATCATTCTATTCTTCCAATAGGCATAGTTAGCTCCATTGAAGAAATGAATCTTGTTGACAGACATCGAATCAAGACCGGAGTCGAAGTTTGAAGTTGAGGCCATTAATGACTTTATTATCGACGTAACTCTTCCCGAATCGACTCAAAAGGCTATTAAACCTTCAAATGAGTGAGGCTCTGATACAAAATTTTAAGTTAATCGATCGATGGAATTGGCCAAGAGGGGGTGAATTGGCAATTAAAATTTTGGTGGAAGCTTTTGCAGAAAATTAAAAGTAATTGCACAGCGATTTAGAGCGGTTCGACTTTCTCAACCAAAGTCTATGTCCACTACCTTAGCTATACACACTAAGAATTTTCCAACAAATTCACTAATTTGTTCTTTCCTTTGAGGCCAAAGAGATAACCTTACAACTTCCTCAAGAATATACCCCAATTCTTGAGAACACTCTTTCTCAAAGAGAAGATTACAAATTTATAAACTTACAAGGAAATCCTCACAAGGTAGATTGTTTGCACAATTCTAGAACAAAGAAAGAACACTCAAGAATAAATACAATTGAGTACAAGAAGTGTTCTTGAAAGCAACATGAATATTGAATGAAAAATAGGATTGAAATGCTTAAACAATGAGTTTGATGCTTTCTCTTTGATTCTCTCTTGATTTTTGTTTCTTGTTGTTTCTTGTTGTTGATCAATGACTTTTAAGCTTGTTTAAATACTCCTTTAATTGATTTTGAACGTTGGGGATGGTTAGTGGAGTCAATAGAGCCGTTTAAGTATGAAAACAATTAATACAATCAGTTGGGAGCGTCAGTGCATTGATGCATACACAAGGTCCATCGGTGCATCAAGTGTAAAATTCAAATATTTTGACCATTGGACCCTTAGTGCATCGATGCACTAAGATTGCATCGATGCATGAAGTGCATTCGATGTTTCAATATAGCCTGAGTGCATCGATGCATGTCTTGTGCATCAAATACATTCGATGTTTTCATAAAAACCTGAGTGCATTGATGCATGGTATGTGCATCGATGCATAAAATGCATTCGATGTTCAATTTATTCATTGGTGCATAGATGCATGGATTGGTGCATCGGTGCATTCCTTTGAAAAATTGATTTTAGGCTTGATTTTGGTTCAAAATACTTTGTGAAAATTGTTTCAAAAATATATTAACTATAAAACACAATTTTACACATTTAGTAAGGTTTGAAATTGATCTTGAAAGACTTGGAGTAATAATTTGATGTTCGATTAATTGAATCAAATATACTTATAAAAAACTTTTGTAAAATTTTAAAATTCATTCACTTAATTTTTTATATCGAAACATCAAAATGTTTTCAACACAACCTTTTCAATTTACACATGTATGATGCACTGGAGACTTATATCAGAAGTAGTGGGAATTTAAATTTTGTCACATCATATGAAGTATATCACATTGAAAATGTAATATCTAAATCATGTAATGGGGAGGGGATAGGGGTGGAAGCATTTGGTATACTTTATAATGGTATTTTAACTTTTTTTATTAATGTTGTAAGGAATATGAACTTAGCATAGTTTATAATATTTTACACCATCAACTATTTTTTATAAATGTTATATTTTTCGAAATAATCATTTTGTGTGATAACTATTCAGAAAAATGAATTATTTTGTAATTATAAATAAAATAAATTTGCATTTAATAATGAAATAATTAAACCATCAAATTTATAAGTCCAAGCAACCATGTTTGACATTAATATTAAGCAGAAAATAGTTTGTAATCACAATTTATAAATAAAGTTATAATTGAAATCAATTCTCAGCATTATAAAAATATCTTATCTATATATATCCAAGAAATATAAAATATTTTTTCATTGCAGTTTATTAATATTTTCTTAGTAAATTTAAGATCACAAAGTCATTATCAAACTCCTCAAGGATTGGGTGAATAGTTTTCTTCACCCAGGCTTCATGACATGCTTGACCTAGATTAATAAGTTGATGACAACATTCATTCGTGACCGTTCCAACATTAAATATGTTGTCAAATACTTAAAAAATACAATGCATGTCCATCTTGTTCTGGTGTTCACAATCGTAAAAGTCTTGAGCCATTACAGCTCCACTTGTAAAAATAACAAGAATCGCTATAGTAGCAAAAATGTTTTAGACTAGCCATTGAAGCTTTTAGGGGCAAAAGGATTTTATGACTTTTGTCGGCAGAAGACCTTACTGTTGTTGCAACAATTGTTTGACAACAAATATGGTCTTTTATAGAGTATCTTAATGGTTGTGACATGAACCTAAGGTTTTAAGAGAAATTAATAACATTTTCACTTTAATTATCAGTTTCACATCAATAAAACATTCAAGGAATGTTTAGTTACCGTTTAACTCAATATACGGTAACAAATTTCATATAGTTTGAATAAACTTCAGTAGATTATTTAATGATAGTAATGATATTTCTTTGTTTGCTGTCTTTAGTATAATACTTAATGGTTTATAAAGCCCTCTAACATTTAAAAAATATTTTTAGTCTCTAAACCATTTTTACTCACAATTTAGCCCTTAAATAAAATATAATTATCATGTCCCAATGCTCGATACTTACAAGATGATCCTAAATGTGGAGATGGAAGTTCAAAGTGTTAATGTAGCTATCATAGGTGAATGATTATATCGGAAATCATTTTAATTAATTTTCTTAGAATATTTGAGGGTTTCATAGATATTTATTAGAAAATATTATAATATTTTATTTCATATTATTTATGTCAATGTTATTAAAATATTATAAATATAGTTTTATAAATATAAATATTAAGATTATAAAATTTTATTGAAACTTTGAATAAATTATATTAATTTTTTATTAAAATAATAATATATTATTGATTATTTTAATTAGTATTTAAAATAATAATATTTGTAAAATATTAAGAAACTTTATTATTAAAATAATATATATAATATTAAGGGTTGTGTTATAAATATTAAATAATTTAATAATAATAAATTAATGTAATTTATGAATAATATTATTTTTATTGAAAATTCATTATTTAATATTAAAATAAAGTATAATATTATATCATTATAATATTAAAGAATATAATATCATATTATTAGAATTATGAGTAAATATAATTTAATATTTAAAATTTTTATTAAAATGTTAATAAAATAGTATAATAAGGTTTTACTTTAGCAACCTAGATGATTGACAAGAACACCTCAAATCATTGGAAAACAAATGGTGATCGACACTCCAAAGCATAAACAAGATAACAATCTTGAAAGTAAAAATTAACTCTCATGAGTCTTTGAAGAATAATATTTATTTATTTTACTGTAGCAACTGAAAAGTGAGTCCAGAATTTTTTGACGAACGTGTTCACTTCTTTTAATACGTTATAAAAATATTTTTTAATCTTTCATAATTGATAAATTGTCATTTCATAGCTTTTATTTTCTAAATTTTATTTATATTTTTATTCTTGATATATATATATATTTTTCTGAAAATATTATTTTTATAAATAATATAAAAGTCCACAAACTTTCTTAAAAATAAATTATGCCATTTAACTTAAAAAAGAATCAATTACACCCTTTTTCCACATTATCATTCACACGTGCCAACCACATAAGTACTATAAGCTACCATGTAAGCTTTATGGGCTACCACATTAGCACAACAATGATCAACAATGATTTCTTTCATCAAAGAGATGGCTTGATTTATTTTATGATTTGAGGGCTTCACGGAGTGGAAAAAAGTTAAAATACTGTATTTATTTTATTCAAAAGTTTAAGGACATAAAAATCTATTTAACTTATTCAAAAAATTTGTAATCTTTCCTTCATTTAAAAATTGAAAATTTTGTTCATTTTTGGACAAAAGTCAAACATCTATCATAGTCAACCCACTTTGGCAACACTGAGCTTGATTGTAAGAATTTTTTATTAAATTGATGATCAAAACCTCTAGTTTCTTCAGCAAATTTGATAGAACACAATGTTTTTTTTCTATAAACTTATAATAAATCAAAGCTTGATGGATTCATAACATTCTGCAAAATTACGTTAATTATTTTCTCAAAAACTTTATATCGGAGAAGCACATTGACAACATCTAATCAATGGCAATGAGAGTAATGGATTTTTTTATAATGTTGAACTTTAGTGGTTGATTGTGAGTTGAATGAGATGTCTTTTGTATAATATTATAAGTTAACGATAATCGAGTTGCTAAAAGATAACTATGCCATCCTTTTCAATTTACTCATGTATGATGCACTGGAGACTTATGCCAGAAGTAGTGAGAATTTAAATTCTGTCACATCATATGAAGTATATCACGTTGAAAATGCAATATCTAAATAATGTAATGGGGAGGTGATAGTGGTGGAAGCATTTGGTATACTTTATAATGGTATTTTAACCTTTTTTTTATTAATGTCGTAAGGAATATGAACTTATCATAATTTATAATTTTTTACACCATCAACTATTTTTTATAAATGTTATATTTTTCAAACAACCATTTTGTGTGATAACTCTTCAGAAAAATGAATTATTTTGTAATTATAAATAAAATAAATTTGCATTTAATAATGAAATAATTAAACCACCAAACTTATAAGTCCAAGCAACCATGTTTGATAATAATATTAAGCAGAAAATAGTTTGTAATCAGAATTTATAAATAAAGTTATAACTGAAATCAATTCTCATCAGTATAAAAAATATCTTATATATATATATATATCCAAGAAATATAAAATATTTATTCATTGCAATTTATTAATATTTTCTTAGTAAATTTAAGATCACAAAGTCATTATCAAACTCCTAAAGGATTGGGTGAAACAACAGCGACTAAAGTGCACTTGTTCCATATTTGTGCACTCTTATACATTATTACTAACGTATCATTGTTTTTGAACAAAGGATTTTGAAGAGTTTTCTTCACCCAGGCTTGATGACATGCTTGACCTAGATTAAGAAGTTGATGACAACATTCATTCGTGACCGTTCCAACTTTAAATATGTTGTCAAATACAATTCATGTCCATCTTGTTCTGGTGTTCACAATCGTAAAAGCCTTGAGCCATTACAACTCCACTTGTAAAAATAACAAGAATCGCTATAGTAGCAAAAATGTTTAGACTAGCCATTGAAGCTTTTAGGGGCAAAAGGATTTTATGACTTTGGTTGGCAGAAGACCTTACTGCTGTTGCAAAAATTGTTTGACAACAGATATGGTCATTTATAGAATATCTTAATGGTTGTGACATGAATCTAAGGTTTTAAGAGAAATTAATAACATTTTCACTTTAATTATCAGTTTCACATCAATAAAACATTCAAGGAATGTTTTTAATTACCATTTAATTCAATATACGGTAACAAATTTCATATAGTTTGAGTAAACTGCAATAGATTATTGAATGATAGTAATGATATTTCTTTGTTTGTTGTCTTTAGTATAATACTTAATGGTTTATAAAGCCCTATAACATTTCATAAAAAAATATTTTTAGTCTCTAAACCATTTATACTCACAATTTAGCCCTTAAATAAAATATAATTATCATGTCCCATTGCTCGATACTTACAAGGTGATCCTAAATGTTGAGATGGAAGTTCAAAGTGTTAATGTAGCTATCATAGCTGAATGATTATATCGGAAATCATTTTAATTAATTGTCATTGAATATTTGAGGTTTCATAGATATTTATTAGAAAATATTATAATATTTTATTTCATATTATTTATGTCAATGTTATTAAAATATTATAAATATAGTTTTATAAATATTAAGATTATAAAATTTTATTGAAGCTTTTAATAAATTATATTAATTTTTTTATTAAAATAATAATATTATATAACATATTAAGGGGTTGTGTTATAAATATTAAATATTTTAATAATAATACATTTATGTAATTTATGAATAATATTATTTTTATTGAAAATTCATTGTATAATATTAAAATAAATGTATAATATTATATATCATTATAATATTAAAGAATATAATATCATATTTTTAGAATTATGAGTAAATATAATTTAAATTTGAAATTTTTTATTAAAATGTTAATAAAATAGTATAATAAGGTTTTACTTTAGCAACTAGATGATTGACAATAACACCTCAAATCATTGGAAAACAAATGGTTACCGGCACTCCAAAGCATAAACAAGATAACAATCTTGAAAGTAGAAAATAACTCTCATGAGTCTTTGAAGAATATTATTTATTTATTTTACTGTATCAACTGAAAAGTGAGTTCGAAGAATAGCAATATACTTTGGCATACGAGATGTAAATCGAGAATTTTTTGACGAAGGTGTTCACTTCTTTTAATACGTTATAAAAATATTTTTTAATCTTTCATAATTGTTAAATTGTCATTTCGTAGCTTCTATTTTCTAAATTTTATTTATATTTTAACTCTATATATATATATATATTATTTTTTTGAAAATATTATTTTTATAAACAATATAAAAGTCCACAAACTTTCTAAAAAATAAATTATGCCTTTTAACTTAAAAAAGAATCAATTACACCCTTTTTCCACATTATCATTCACACATGCCAGCCACATAAGTACTATGAGCTACCATGTAAGCTTTATGGGCTACCACATTAGCACAACAATGATCAACGATGGTTTCCTTTAATCAAAGAGATGCCTTGATTTATTTTATGATTTGAGGGCTTCATGGTGTGGAAAAAAGTTAAAATACTGTATTTAATTTATTCAAAAGTTTAAGGACACAAAAAGTTATTGAGTTTTTCTAACCCCCTCAAACCGATGCGGATAACCCGATCCAGTCTAGAGTGTAACATTAGGGCCACCGGAGCGACCCACTGTAAAAATGGCAGAAATTTTAAAACTTTTATTAAAACATGTAACTTATATATATATATATATTTCGAAGAAATATGAAATATTTTTCATTGCAATTTATTAATATTTTCTTAGTAAATTTAAGATCACAAAGTCATTATCAAACTCCTAAAGGATTGGGTGAAACAACAGCAACTAAAGTGCACTTGTTCAATATTTGTGCACTCTTAGACATTATTACTGATGTATCATTGTTTTTGAATAAAGGTTTTTGAAGAGTTTTCTTCACCCAGGCTTCATTACAAGCTTGACCTAGATTAACAAGTTGATGACAACATTCATTCGTGACCGTTCCAACTTTAAATATGTTGTCAAATACTTCAAAAATACAATGCAAGTCCATCTTGTTCTGGTGTTCACAATCGTAAAAGTCTTGAGCCATTACAGTTCCACTTGTAAAAATAACAAGAATCGCTATAGTAGCAAAAACGTTTAGACTAGCCATTGAAGCTTTTAGGGGAAAAACGATTTTATGACTTTGGTTGGCAGAAGACCTTACTACTGTTGCAATAATTGTTTGACAACAAATATGGTCATTTATAGAGTATCATAATGGTTGTGGCTTGAATCTAAGGTTTTAAGAGAAATTAATAACATTTTCACTTTAATTATCAGTTTCACATCAATAAAACATTCAAGGAATGTTTTTAATTACCATTTAATTCTATATACGGTAACAAATTTCATATAGTTTGAATAAACTTCAATAGATTATTTAATGATTGTAATGATATTTCTTTGTTTGTTGTCTTTAGTATAATACTTAATGGTTTATAAAGCCCTCTAACATTTCAAAAAAAATATTTTTAGTCTCTAAACCATTTTTCTCACAATTTAGCCCTTAAATAAAATGTAATTATCATGTCCCATTGCTTGATACTTAGAAGGTGATCCTAAATGTGGAGATGGAAGTTCAAAGTGTTAATGTAGCATTCATAGGTGAATGATTATATCGGAAATCATTTTAATTAATTGTTTTAGAATATATGGGGGTTTCATAGATATTTATTAGAAAATATTATAATATTTTATTTCATATTATTTATGTCCATGTTATTAAAATATTATAAATATAGTTTTGTAAATATAAATATTAAGATTGTTAAGTTTTATTGAAACTTTTAATTAATTATATTAATTTTTATATTAAAATAATAATAATATATTCTTGATTATTTTAATTACTATAGAAAATAATAATAATTGTAAAATATTAAAAACTTTATTATCAAAATTATAATATTATATAATATATTAATGGTTGTGTTATAAATATTAAATAATTTAATAATAATACATTTATGTATTTTATGAATAATATTTTTTATTGAAAATTCATTATATAATATTAAAATAAAAGTATAATATTATATATCATTATAATATTAAAGAATATAATATCATATTATTAGAATTATGAGTAAATATAATTTAATAATTAAATTTTTTATTAAATTGTTAATAAAATAGTATAATAAGGTTTTACTTTAGCAACCTAGATGATTGACAAGAACACCTCAAATCTTTGGAAAAAATGGTTACGGGCACTCCAAAGTATAAACAAGATAACAAAATTAAAAGTAAAAAATAACTCTCATGAGTCTTTGAAGAATAATATTTATTTATTTTACTGTAGCAACTGAAAAGTGAGTTCGAAGAATAGCAATAGACTTTGGCTTACGAGATGTAATTCGAGATTTTTTTGACGAAGGTGCTCACTTCTTTTAATACGTTATAAAAATATTTTTTGATCTTTCATAATTGATAAATTGTCATTAATAGCTTCTATTTTCTAAATTTTATTTATATTTTAATTCTTGATATATATATATTTATATATTATTTTTTCTGAAAAATATTTTTTAAAATAATATAAAAGTCCTCAAACTTTCTAAAAAATAAATTATGCCATCTAACTTAAAAAAGAATCAATTATGCCCCTTTTCCACATTATCATTCACATGTGCCAGCCACATAAGTACAATGAGCTACCACATTAGCACAACAATGATCAACGATGGTTTCCTTTAATCAAATAGATGCCTTGATTTATTTTATGATTCGAGGGCTTCATGGAGTGGAAAAAAGTTAAAAGGCTGTATTTATTTTATTCAAAAGTTTAAGAACATAAAAAGCTATTGAGTTTTAACATAACAATCATTCCTTAGAAAAAGTTTGCGTGGTTATGAATGACTCCTTTTAACTTAAATTTTTATTTAATAGTTTAAAATTATTGATTAGAACTTATTTAAAAAAATAGTAATATTTACTTTTAATATAACTTAAATGATAAATAGTGCTTTTGAATGACCAGACCTTCATTTAAAAATTGAAAAATTTGTTTCTTTTTGGACAAAAGACAAAAATCTATCATAGTCAACCCACTTTGGCAACACTAAGCTTGATTGTACGAATCTTTTATTAAATTGATGATCAAACCTCTAGTTTCTTCAGCAAATTTGATAGAACTCTATGTTTTTTTTCTATAAACTTATAGTAAATCAAAGATTGATGGCTTCATAAAATTCCTCAAAATTACGTTAATTATTTTCTCAAAAACTTTATATCGGAGAAGCACATTGACAACATCCAATCAATGGCAATGAGGTTAACATATTTTCTTATAATGTTGAACTTTATTGGTTGACTGTGAGATGAATGAGATGTCTTTTGTATAATATCATAAGTTAACGATAATCGAGTTGCTAAAAGATAACTATGCCAACCTTTTCAATTTACTCATGTATGATGCACTGGAGACTTAAGCCAGAAGTGGTGGGAATTTAAATTATGTCACATCATATGAAGTATATCACGTTGAAAATGCAATATTTAAATCATGTAATGGGGAGGTGATAGTGGAAGCATTTGGTATACTTTATAATGGTATTTTAACATTTTTTATTAATGTTATAAAGAATATAAACTTAGCATAATTTAAAATTTTTTACACCATCAACTATTTTTTATAAATATTATATTTTTCGAAACAATCATTTTGTGTGAAAACTCTTAAGAAAAATGAATTATTTTGTAATTATAAATAAAATAAATTTGCATTTAATAATGCAATAATTAAACAATCAAACTTATAAGTCCAAGCAACCATTTTTGACATTAATATTAAGTAGAAAATAGTTTGTAATCACAATTTATAGATAATGTTATAACTGAAATCAATTCTCATTATTATAAAAAAATATCTTATATATATATATATATATATCGAAGAAATATAAAATATTTTTTCATTGCAATTTATTAATATTTTCTTAGTAAATTTAAGATCACAAAGTCATTATCAAACTCCTAAAGGATTGGGTGAAACAACAGCAACTAAAGTGCACTTGTTCCATATTTGTGCACTCTTAGACATTATTACTAACGTATCATTGTTTTTGAACAAAGGTTTTTGAAGAGTTTTCTTCACCCAGGCTTCATGACATGCTTGACCTAGATTAACAATCTGATGACAACATTTATTCGTGACCGTTCCAACTTTAAATATGTTGTCAAATACTTCAAAAATACAATGCAAGTCCATCTTGTTCTGGTGTTCACAATCATAAAAGTCTTGAGCCATTACAGTTTCACTTGCAAAAATAACAAGAATCGCTATAGTAGCAAAAATGTTTAGACTAGCCATTGAAGCTTTTAGGGGCAAAAGGATTTTATGACTTTGGTCGACAGAAGACCTTACTGCTGTTGCAACAATTGTTTGACAACAAATATGGTCATTTATAGAGTATCTTAATGGTTGTGGCATGAATCTAAGGTTTTAAGAGAAATTTAATAACATTTTCACTTTAATTATCAGTTTCACATCATTAAAAATTCAAAGAATGTTTTTAATTACCATTTAATTCAATATACGGTAACAAATTTCATATAGTTTGAATAAACTTCAATAGATTATTTAATAATATTTCTTTGTTTGTTGTTTTTAGTATAATACTTAATGGTTTATAAAACCCTCTAACATTTCAAAAAAATATCTAACTCCCAAAAATCCAGGATTTTTCGTCAGCTACAATTAGAGAGGTCATTTCCTACACTTAGGGAGGAAATCATTTTTCAAGGGCAGTGAGAACCCATAAAAGACACATGCAAAAAAAGAGAAATGGGGAGGCAACCATATATTAGGGGGGTTTAGAGATTAAAAAAAAAGAGGGAGAGTGATTCGGAGAAACCCATCTGAAAAAATAAAAACAAAAAAGGAGAAAGGAAATATACACAAGAATCGAAACCCTTACCTTATATTCGGTGGTCGTGGTCTTATTGGAGGTTGAAGAGCCTATTCCTGAAGGTAAATCCTTTCTTTTTCTTGAATTTAGGGTTTTAGGGTAGGGTCTATATTTTCTGGGTAATAGAAAGATTCTTTTAAGGAAAAGAGATAAGAGGCTAGGGGTTGGTGTCAGGTTTCTTATTTTCACGCTATCGGTGCTGATCTTCGGCGGTCGTAGCTTTTTTTTTGTCTTTCTCTATGGCGGAGAGGGAGATAGGGGAGAGATAAGTGGAGAGCATTTGCTCTCTGTTTTGAAGAGAGGGAAGAGGGAATGAGAAAATGAGGATTTGGCATGATTTTGGGCCTTAAATACCCCGACCTAAACGCTTCCGTTTAGGGAGGGTTTTTTTTTGTAATTTTCATGTGGGTAAATTACGTTTGGGGCCTCCATGTTTTGGAAATTTCATGTATGGGTACTGGTTGTATTTTATTCATTTTTGTATTTCATTCCCCGCGTTTGTAAGGTTTGCATTTTGGTCACTAGACCATTTGTTGTTACTATGTTTTCAAATTTATACATTGTACTCTGTATTTATGAAACTTTTATTTTGACCACTACTCTTGTATTTTGGGTTAAAAAAGGATTATAGCCTGTTTGTTTTACTTTCATTGTATTTTAGCCCTTTGTTTGTTATATTAAAATGGAAATTTACATATCTAGTCCATAAGATATTCTTGATGTAATTTTAGTCATTGATTAACTTTATTTTGGTTTATTTGCTTGTTTGGCCCCTATTATTTTATTTAACTTTGTTTAGATCGTTTACTAACTCTATATTTAGCATTTTATTCCTTGTATTGAGTTTTATTTTTATTTCATCTTTGATTGTATGAATTAATATCATTGTATATATATATATATAGATTATTCATAATAAATATTAATTAGTTTATGATAATGTTGTTGAACTTAGTAATGTTTTAATTCATTAAATGTTTAAAGTTTCCCAAATATATATATATATGTACTTGAAATGGTTTTCAAAAACATTATTCGTAGATTGGGCGTGCAAAGTAGCATTTAATCGAAGTGTTGCAATCCGATACAAAATTACACGCTATTCCTTTTAATTTAAGGGATAATTCGAGTTGGCCCTCGCCTAATTGCTCGGAGGACCATCTCGATTATTCGACTCGATAATTGATCAAAATCAATTAAGACTAATATTATAGACTACGTTTTTAGGTTTGAGCCCCTAGGTTCCTTAATTTTCATAATTTGACACCTTAAGCTAGAAATAACCTTAATTTAATTTCAGTTTAATTAGGATGAATAAAGTTTTGTTTGATTGCATTTTTTTAAAATCTAAGGCATTATTCACTTATTAAGGAATTATAAGTATATCTCCCGCAATCATGCTCCGGGGGTGACTACTAATAATTCCTGAAATAAGTCGACATCATTTTCACAGCCGCATCACGTTTTCTAAAAACGATACAATATTTGGTTATTAGACACAATAGTTGATCTCACGCATTTACGCTTGGGAGCAAATGCTATCAGTATCGACAGAAGGTGTTCACTTCTTTTAATACTTTATAAAAATATTTTTTAATTTTTCATAACTGAAAATTTGTCATTTCATAGCTTCTATTTTTTAAATTTTATTTATATTTTAATTCTTGATATATATATATATATATATATTTCAAAAATATTATTTTTATAAATAATATAAAAGTACTCAAACTTTCTAATAAATAAATTATGCCATCTAACATAAAAAAGAATCAATTACACCCCTTTTCCACATTATCATTTACACGTGTTAGCCACATAAGTCCAGTGAGCTACCATGTAAGTGTTATAGGATGCCACATTAGCACAACAATGATCAATGATGGTTTCCTTTCATCAAAGAGCTGCCTTGATTTATTTTATGATTTGAGGGTTCATGGTGTGGAAAAAAGTTAAAAGACTGTATTTATTTTATTCAAAAGTTTGAGAACATAAAAAGCTATTGGGTTTTAACATAACAATCATTCCTTAGAAAAAGTTTACGTGACTATGAATGACTCATTTTACTTAAATTTTTATTTAATAGTTTAAAAATTATTGACTATAACTTATTTAAAAAATTAGTAATCTTTACTTTTATTATAACTTAAATGATAAATAGTTCTTTTGATTGACTAGAGCTTCATTAAAAATTGAAAAATTTGTTCATCTTTGGACAAAAGACAAACATCTATCGTAATCAACCGACTTTCACAACACTAAGCTTGATTGTAAGAATCTTTTATTAAATTGATGATCAAACCTCTAGTTTCTTTAGCAAAATTTATAGAACTATATGTTTTTTTCCTATAAACTTATAGTAAATCAAAGCTTGATGTCTTCATAACAATAATTATTTTTTTGAAACAATCATTTTGTATGGTAACTCTTCAGTAAAATGAATTATTTTATAATTATAAATAAAATAAATTTGCAATTAATAATGAAATAATTAAACCATCAAACTTATAAGTCCAAGCAACCATGTTTAACATTAATAGTAAGCAGCAAATAGTTTGTAATCACAATTTATAAATAAAGTTATAACTGAAATCAATTCTCAACATTATAATATATATATATATATATATATATATATCTATATATATATATATATATATATATATATATATATATATATATATATATATCCAAGAAATATAAAATATTTTGTCATTTTAATTTATTAATATATTATTAGTAAATTTAATATCACAATGTAAGAATCAAACTCCTCAAGGATTGGGTGAAACAACTGCAACTAAAGTGCACTTGTTCCATATTTGTGCACTCTTAGGCATTATTAATGACATATCATCATTTTTGAAAAAAGTTTTTTAAAGAGTTTTCTTCACCGAGGCTTCATGACATGCTTGACCTAGATTAACAAGTTGATAACAACATTCATTCTTGACCGTTCCATCTTTAAAAATGTTGTCAAATACTTAAACAAATACTATAGCAGCATAAACGTTCAGACTAGCCATTGAAGCTTTTTAGGGGCAAAAGGATTTTATGACTTTGGTCAGTAGAAGACCTTGCTGTTGTTGCAACAATTCTTTGACATCAAATATGCTCATTTTAGAGAATCTTAATGGTTGTGACATGAATCTAAAGTTTTAAGAGAAATTAATAACATTTTCAATTTAATTATTAGTTTGACATCAATAAAACATTCATGGAATGTTTTTACTTCAATATACGATAAAACTTTTCATATAGTTTGAATAAACTTCAATAGAGTAGTTAATGATAGTAATGATATTTCTTTGTTTTTTGTCTTTAGTATAATTCTTAATGGTTTATAAAGCCCTCTAACATTTCAAAAATATATTTTTAGTCTCTAAACCATTTTCACTCGCAATTTAGCCATTAAATAAAATAAAATATAATTATCATGTCCTATTGATTGATACTAACAAGGTGATCCTAAATGTCGAGATGGAAGTTCAAAGTGTTAATGTATCATAGGTGAATAATTATATCGGAAATAATTTTAATTGATTGTCTTAGAATATTTGAGGGTTTTATAGATATTTTATTAAAAAAATTATTATAATATTTTATTTCATATCATTTATGTCAATGTTATTAAAATATTATAAATATAGTTTTATAAATATAAATATTAAGATTATTAAATTTTATTGAAATTTTTAATAAATTATATTAATTATTTATTAAAATAATAATAATAATATAATCTTGATTATATTAATTACTATTGAAAATAATAATATTTTTAAAATATTAAAAACTATATTATTAAAATAAGGATATTATATAATATATTAAGGGGTTTGTTATAAATATTAAATAATTTAATAATAATAAATTTATGTAATTAATATTATTTTTATTGAAATTTATTATATATTATTAAAATAAAATTATAATTTTATGTATCATTATAATATGAAAGAATATAATGAAAGAATATAATATCATATTGTTAGAATTATGAGTAAATATAATTTAATAATTAAATTTTTTATTAAAATGTTAATAAAATTGTGTAATAAGGTTTTACTTTAGCAACCAAGATGATTGACAAGAACACCTCAAATCATTGGAAAACAAATGGTTACTGGCACTCCAAAGCATAAACAAGATAAAAATATTGAAAGTAAAAATTAACTCTCATGAGTCTTTGAAAAATACTATTTATTTATTTTTACTGTAGCAATTGAAAAGTGAGTTCGAAGAATAGCAATTGACTTTGGCTTACGAGATGTAATTCGAGACTTTTTTGATGAAGGTGTTCACTTCTTTAATACTTTATAAAAATATTTTTAATCTTTCATAATTGATAAATTGTCATTTCATAGCTTCTATTTTTAAAATTTATTTATATTTTAATTATTGATATATATACATTAATTATTTTGAAAAATATTATTTTTATAAAGAATATAAAAGTCCTCAAACTTTCTAAAAAATAAATTATGCCATCTAACTTAAAAAAAGAATCAATTACACCCCTTTTCCACATTATCATTCACACGTGTCAGCCACATAAGTACAATGAGCTACCATGTAAGCATTATGGGCTACCATGTAAGCATTATGAGCTACCACATTAGCACAACAATGATCAACGCTGGTTTAATTTAATCAAAGAGCTGCCTTGAATTACTTTATGATTTGAGGGCTTCATGGAGTGGAAAAAAGTTAAAAAAATTTATTTATTTTATTAAAAAGTTTGAGGACATAAAAAGCTATTGAGTTTTAACATAACAACCATTCCTTAGAAAAAGTTTGTGTGATTATGAATGACTCCTTTTAACTTAAATTTTTATTTAATAGTTTAAAATTATTTGATTAGAACTTATTTAAAAAAGTAGTAATATTTACTTTTAATATAACTTAACTGATAAATAGTTCTTTTGATTGACTATAGCTTCATTAAAAATTGAAAAAATTGTTTGTCTTTGGACAAAAGACAAACATCTATCATAATCAACCGACTTTCGCAACACTAAGCTTCATTGTAAGAATCTTTTATTAAATTGATGATCAAACCTCTAGTTTCTTCAGCAAATTTGATAGAACTATATGTTTTTTCTTTGAACTTATAGTAAATCAAAGCTTGATGGCTTCATAACTGTAACACCCCAATTTAGGGGCTAAATTTAAGAAATTATAAAGTGATGAATTTAATTGGTATTTTTGGAAGGAATCGGGTATTAAATTATAAGATTTCAAAGTTGGCAGACCGTTTTATGAAGTGCATAAAGTTCAGTGGCTAAACTCTTGGTTTACCCATTGTTTATATATGTTGAATTATAAATCTCTTCTCCCCGTGCGCAGATGCATATTTTCTAGTTTTCCCCTCTCCAACAACCCAACTTCCAACTCCGATCTACTCGTCGTCCGACCTCCAAACGACGAGCCGAAACCACCATCGTGTTCGTTGTCAACCGAGGAACAAAACCCCTCAAACCTTTCGTCGTGAATCATCGCCGTTCGTCGTGAATTTCAGTCGGAAGTATCGTCGGTAATAACTCGGTTTTAGTTGGTTTTTTCATCGATTCACGACGATCGGGTCATCCGTTTACGACACCTCCCGCACCATCGTGTTCCTTGTGCCGTTCCGAGTCCACCGGTGTTCTCTTTTTTCTCCGGCAGCGGCGGCGCGTTGGGAGGTGAACCGGTCAAACTTCCCGATTAGTTGAAATCGAGCTCTCCGCCGTTCAAAATTGTGAACCGAGCTTTGTAAGTATCTCGAAATCGCTCAAAATAATTTTTAGAAATTTTTCCGGGATTTTATCACTGTTCACGCGCCCCCACGCGCCGCCACTGCGCGTGGGGAAGGGAAAAGTGACCGGTTTGACCGGTTTTGGAACTGTTTTGACCGGTTTGACCGGTCACAACCCGACCCGACCCGTTGACCCGACCCGACCCGTTGACCCGACCCGTTGACCCGACCCGTTGACCGTTGACCCGTTGACCGTTGACCGGATTTGACCACTGTTGACCAAAACTTTGACCAGCTTTGATCGGGCATTAAACGACCTTTGACTTCGACCGAGTATACCTATCCTGACATTTTTGCGACGTTCCAAATCCGATTCCGCTGTCCGTTTTTTGAAATTCGAACCCGAAGGCCTCGAAATTACCGGTCAAACCCGTTGACTTTGATTTTGACCGAAAATTCCAAATTTCCGAAAAGTCATATTTTATGCTTTCGACGTCTTGAATCCGAATCCGAAGTCCGTTTCTCCAAATTCGAACCCGGTAAGCCGTCTTTCACTGATTTATCACCCGATTCGATTCGTTTATCGCAATTAAGCTCCGTTTCTGATATAATTTATGTTGATATGTATCTGAGGAATTATTGGAAGTTGAATTGAAGATCAAAGGCGTTCGAATGGAATTTTTATGGTCGATCATATTACACGGAAATCGAGGTAATACTTTACTACCTCTTTATGCTTTATGGAACATGTTGATATTGGTAAATGCATGAATAAGATAATGTGGTCACTTTGGTGGAGTTAAATAAATTATACACTCGATATGAATGTGGTAGAAATTCTGTAACTGATTACGGATCGAATGATTAATATAAGAGATTGAGAAATTGTTAGATTAATTACAAGTTTGTGATTGGTGATAAAGAATCAGCCCTGTATCTGCAACTTATAATTTATTTCATCAAAGGTTAAATGCTAAAAGTACTTGGATGAGAAATTATGAGAATACTCCGGTAGGGTAAAAATTACGAAAATACCCTTACGTTATAAAAAGACAAGATTTGAATATGGAAGTTAGGTAAGAGGATTTTACAGACATATTGATCTGATAAAAATATTGATGTGCATAAGAAATGTTAGTTTTATTTGGAAATTATGGATAACCGGTTTTAATCCTAGGAGAGTTTGTGAAGGATACTAGAAGTCTGTTAAGAGAACCGTTTCAAGATCAGAGAGTGTTAGAAGAGTTTGTGAAGGATACTAGAAGTCTGTTAAGAGAACCGTTTCAAGATCAGAGAGTGTTTAAGAAAGCAATTAATCATAGGATCTCTAAATTATATTATTTTCGTTAAGAGCTAATATCGAAAAAAATATTGGTTAAGAAATTATGGAAATGCCCTTAAGAGGTAGAATAGTCTGAGTTAACGCTGAATGAGAAAATACTTTGAGGATTCGTACTTAACTCGATTAAGTACGGATTTGATTGTTAAGATCCTGACTTAGTTCAGGAAAATTCCTGATTTTTCGTTTGTAAAATCTGAGAAGGCACTTGACCCGAAAATATCCGAGAAATGAGTAATACCTGAAGAAAAATTTATCGGGGGTATTCTGCTGTCAGAATTATTCGAAAGGACTGAAACAAATGATGAGATTGAATTAAATAATAAGATCGGATGGAGGAAAAAGATATAAATTGGAATTAAATAATAAGACCGGATAGAGGAAAAAGATTGAAATACCGTGGATCTGTAAAATGACCAAAATACCCATGTAATGGAAATGACCCAAGAATATCACCAAGCTCAAGAATGATTGGATATCCTCAAGCTCTGAAATGAATGGAGTAAAACTGAACACCAAAATTACCAAAATACCCTCATGACCTATACCAAGTAAATGCCTTGGATTAATTAAGGAATCCAAATAAGCATAGGTATTGGCCTATCTTTAAAAGTAATGAAACACAATTTAAGTGAGTAGATTAACCCTAAAGCTATGTCAATACCTGAATGACATAAATATTACTGGAATGCGTGTTCGTCTTCTTAAGTTTGACTCGATGATAAATTTTGGAAGTATTCAACTTAGTTCAACTCTGGATCGCATTCAGTACTAAGAATTAGACGTTTGTTCGACAAATCAACCACGAAGACCAAATTGAATGGAACAGAAGTGCAGCATGTGTCTAAAAATTAGGAACACTTGAATTACTCTATAAATCCCGAAGTTTCTGGAATGAACTTGAATGCTAAATAAATTAAGTAACCACAAGGACTGCGGATTGAATAAGTGAGTTGGATAAGTGTGGAAACTCTGATGAGTTTACGTAGTGTACAATTACAATGGGTTATGAACTACAAATCAAGCATGTCAGTATGTCATGATATCGTGGAAGCTTGGAAACGAAATAAAGACCATTGGAAGATCTATTCAGCGATGATTCTGAAGATGATCTATGGACAAGAATTTGTGGTATTAACGAAAATACCCTGAAAGGAAAATGAATTGACCAGTCGACATAGATTATTAAGATTCTGAATCTTCGTTCTCAAGATTGTTCGATTATCCGATCAATTGACATAGATGTAAAGGATTCTGAATACCCTTCTGATTACGTACAACTTCTGAAAACTGTCCGAATAAGATATGATCCTGATAATTCACATTTTGAATAACTGATGATTCCGTCAGTTATTGAACTTTTCCAATAGTGATTCTAAATTCCGACATTCTATCGGTATACTGAAAATCCGTGTTTCTCTGCCTGCTAAGATTATTTAGCATCTCTGAATAATATCTGTAAACTCTGGTGTGTTCCCTAATCATATAAATATTTTATCTGATTTCCGACTTGAATTCTGTTCTGATAAATGACCTGAATTCTGTTCTGATTTCTGATCTGGATTCTGTTCTGATATCTGTTCTGAATTCTGTTTTGATTTCTGATATCTTCGTTTAAAGACGGAAAAATGTTTTAATTGGGGGTATTGTTGAAGGAAGAATTTCCGCAGGTACCTCGGCTTGTGCTCAGGGCCTATATGTTGTGTTGGGTTGGGTGTATGGTTCTGGGGAACCTACACATTATGTTGTGATGGGATGGGGTATATATATATATATGTTTTAAAAAGATCTGAAAAGTTACATGGTTTTGGGAACACACTAGAAAACCTATTCTGATCTCCTGAACTTAGTCATCCGAAATATTTCTCTGAACTGAAAGCTCATTGTCCGTTACCATATGAAATATCAGTAGGATCTCTGTTCAGCATAAAAATCTGTAAATGTTCAGAAATAATAAGGATATGTATGTTTATCTATATATGCACGTTCTTCAGCATGATCTGGTAGTTATGTATTACTGAGCTTTTCGAAGCTCACTCTATTACTCAACATTTCTGGTTAAAAGAATTGTACCAGTGCATCTATCGACTTCAGTAAGGGAGTTCGTCCGGCGTTGTTGCAGAGTATGGTACATGTGATTAGGGGGCATGTAATTGTATTTTGATTACATACGAGTCTGAAATTCTGTTTTATTTCTGCACACTGACAAATGATTTTATAAGTTTACATGTTATGATAAAAGTTTAAATTTTCCGCTATTTTACAGTGGGTCGCTCCGGTGGCCCTAATGTGACTTCCGGATAGGATCGGGTACCCGCATCGATCTGGGGGGTTACATTTAGTGGTATCAGAGCTATGGTTTGAGTCAAAATTTTCAAGTTAGACCGGCCGGTCGAATGTCAAAATATGTCTGATCAATACATGCCCCTAGACTGCAATCATACCGAAGTTTCTATCTGTTAAGGTTATATTTGTACAAAAAGGAATTCAGTAACATCTGTTTAATCGCTGTAAAGTACCTCACGAGCCGTGTGTGAATTATTCATCTGAGAAATTCTGACTCGACTCCGGAAATGAATTTGGGATATGTTGTTGCTATGTGAGCCTATTCACGTAAACAAGGCTGAAATGATTTCTCAAGGAAATTTTCGTTCAGATTATTTTATAGAAATGAGGGAGAGTTCTAATAGGAATGTATACTCAACTGGTTAAGGATTAGTGGAGGATCTGTTTCTATAAGAGTACTAAAAGATATGAAAGAACTGATGGAAGTTTATTTCTGCAATTATGTGACATGAGTGAATTTCGAGGACGAAAATTCTTTTAAGGAGGGAAGAATTGTAACACCCCAATTTAGGGGCTAATTAAGAAATTATAAAGTGATGAATTTAATTGGTATTTTGGAAGGATCGGGTATTAAATTATAAGATTTCAAAGTTGGCAGACCGTTTTATGAAGTGCATAAGTTCAGTGGCTAAACTCTTGTTACCCATGTTTATATATGGAATTATAAATCTCTTCTCCCCGTGCGCAGATGCATATTTCAGTTTTCCCCTCTCCAACCAACTTCCAACTCCGATCTACTCGTCGTCCGACCTCCAAACGACGAGCCGAAACCACCATCGTGTTCGTTGTCAACCGAGGAACAAAAACCCCTCAAACTTCGTCGTGAATCATCGCCGTTCGTCGTGAATTTCAGTCGGAAGTATCGTCGGTAATAACTCGGTTTTAGTTGGTTTTTCATCGATTCACGACGATCGGGTCATCCGTTTACGACACCTCCCGCACCATCGTGTTCCTTGTGCCGTTCCGAGTCCACCGGTGTTCTCTTTTTTCTCCGGCGGCGGCGGCGCGTTGGGAGGTGAACCGGTCAAACTCCCGATTAGTTGAAATCGAGCTCTCCGCCGTTCAAAATTGTGAACCGAGCTTTGTAAGTATCTCGAAATCGCTCAAAATAATTTTTAGAAATTTTTTCCGGGATTTATCACTGTTCACGCGCTCCACGCGCCCACTGCGCGTGGGGAAGGGGAAAAGTGACCGGTTTGACCGGTTTTAGAACTGTTTTGACGGTTTGACCGGTCACAACCCGACCCGACCCGTTGACCCGACCCGACCCGACCCGTTGACCCGACCCGTTGACCGTTGACCCGTTGACCGTGACCGGAATTGACCACTGTGACCAAAACTTGACCAGCTTTGATCGGGCATTAAACGACCTTTGACTTCGACGAGTATACTATCCTGACATTTTTCGACGTCCAAATCCGATTCCGCTGTCCGTTTTTGAAATTCGAACCCGAAGGCCTCGAAATTACCGGTCAAACCCGTTGACTTTGATTTTGACCGAAAATTCAAAATTTCCGAAAAGTCATATTTTATGCTTTCGACGTCTTGAATCCGAATCCGAAGTCCGTTTCTCCAAATTCGAACCGGTAAGCCGTCTTTCACTGATTTATCACCCGATTCGATTCGTTTATCGCAATTAAGCTCCGTTTTTGATATAATTTATGTTGATATGTATCTGAGGAATTATTGGAAGTTGAATTGAAGATCAAAGGCGTTCGAATGGAATTTTTAGGGTCGATCAGTATTGCACAGAAATCGAGGTAATACTTTACTACCTCTTATGCTTTATGGAACATGTTGATATTGGTAATGCATGAATAAGATAATGTTGGTCACTTTGGTGGAGTTAAATAAATATACACCGATGATGTGGTAGAAATTCTGTAACTGATTACGGATCGAATGATTAATATAAGAGATTGAGAAATTGTTAGATTAAATTACAAGTTTGTGATTGGTGATAAAGAAATCAGCCCTGTATCTGCAACTTATAATTATTTCATCAAAGGTTAAATGCTAAAAGTACTTGGATGAGAAATTATGAGAATACCGGTAGGGTAAAATTACGAAAATACCCTTACGTTATAAAAAGACAAGATTTGAATATGGAAGTTAGGTAAGAGGATTTTACGACATATTGATCTGAAAAATATTGATGTGCATAAGAAATGTTAGTTTTATTTGGAAATTATGGATAACTGGTTTAATCCGAGGAGAGTTTGTGAAGGATACTAGAAGTCTGTTAAGAGAACCGTTTCAAGATCAGAGAGTGTTAGAAGAGTTTGTGAAGGATACTAGAAGTCTGTTAAGAGAACCGTTTCAAGATCAGAGAGTGTTTAAGAAAGCAATTAATCATAGGATCTCTAAATTATATTATTTTCGTTAAGAGCTAATATCGAAAAAAATATTGGTTAAGAAATTATGGAAATGCCCTTAAGAGGTAGAATAGTCTGAGTTAACGCTGAATGAGAAAATACTTTGAGATTCGTACTTACTCGATTAAGTACGGATTTGATTGTTAAGATCCTGACTTAGTTCAGGAAAATTCCTGATTTTTCGTTTGTAAAATCTGAGAAGGCACTTGACCCGAAAATATCCGAGAAATGAGTAAATACCTGAAGAAAATTTATCGGGGGTATTCTGCTGTCAGAATTATTCGAAAGGACTGAAACAAATGATGAGATTGAATTAAATAATAAGATCGGATGGAGGAAAAAGATATAAATTGGAATTAAAATAATAAGACCGGATAGGAAAAAGATTGAAATACCGTGGATCTGTAAAATGACCAAAATACCCATGTAATGGAAATGACCCAAGAATATCACCAAGCTCAAGAATGATTGGATATCCTCAAGCTCTGAAATGAATGGAGTAAAACTGAACACCAAAATTACCAAAATACCCTCATGACCTATACCAAGTAAATGCCTTGGATTAATTAAGGAATCCAATAAGCATGTATTGGCCTATCTTTAAAAGTAATGAACACAATTTAAGTGAGTAGATAACCCTAAAGCTATGTCAATACCTGAATGACATAAATATTACTGGAATGCGTGTTCTCTTCTTAAGTTTGACTCGATGATAAATTTTGGAAGTATTCAACTTAGTTCAACTCTGGATCGCATTCAGTACTAAGAATTACGTTTGTTCGACAAATCAACCACGAGACCAAATTGAATAGAACAGAAGTGCAGCATGTGTCTAAAAATTAGGAACACTTGAATTACTCTATAAAATCCCGAAGTTTCTGGAATGAACTTGAATGCTAAATAAATTAAGTAACCACAGGACTGCGGATTGAATAAGTGAGTTGGATAAGTGTGGAAACTCTGATGAGTTTACGTAGTGTACAATTACAATGGGTTATGAACTACAAATCAAGCATGTCAGTATGTCATGATATCGTGGAAGCTTGGAAACGAAATAAAGACCATTGGAAGATCTATTCAGCGATGATTCTGAAGATGATCTATGGACAAGAATTTGTGGTATTAACGAGAAAATACCCTGAAAGGAAAATGAATTGACCAGTCGACATAGATTATTAAGATCTGAATCTTCGTTCTCAAGATTGTTCGATTAATTTATGAGTAAATATAATTTAATAATTAAATTTTTTATTAAAATGTATAAAATTGTGTAATAAGGTTTTACTTTAGCAACCAAGATGATTGACAAGAACACTCAATCATTGGAAAACAAATGGTTACTGGCACTCCAAAGCATAAACAAGATAAAAATATTGAAAGTAAAATTAACTCTCATGAGTCTTTGAAAATACTATTATTTATTTTACTGTAGCAATTGAAAAGTGAGTTCGAAGAATAACAATTGACTTGGCTTACGAGATGTAATTCGAGATTTTTTGATGAAGGTGTTCACTTCTTTAATACTTTAAAAATATTTTTAATCTTTCATAATTGATAAATTGTCATTTCATAGTTCTATTTTTAACATTTATTTATATTTTAATTATTGATATATACATTAATTATTTTGAAAAATATTTTTTATAAGAATATAAAAGTCCTCAAACTTTCTAAAAATAAATTATGCCATCTAACTTAAAAAAAGAATCAATTACACCCCTTTTCCATTATCATTCACACGTGTCAGCCACATAAGTACAATGAGCTACCATGTAAGCATTATGGGCTACCATGTAAGCATTATGAGCTACCACATTAGCACAACATGATCAACGCTGGTTTAATTTAATCAAAGAGCTGCCTTGAATTACTTTATGATTTGAGGGCTTCATGGAGTGGAAAAAAGTTAAAAAAATTATTTATTTTATTAAAAAGTTTGAGGACATAAAAAGCTATTGAGTTTTAACATAACAACCATCCTTAGAAAAAGTTTGTGTGATTATGAATGACTCCTTTTAACTTAAATTTTTATTAATAGTTTAAAATATTTGATTAGAACTTATTTAAAAAAGTAGTAATATTTACTGTTAATATAACTTAACTGATAAATAGTTCTTTTGATTGACTATAGCTTCATTAAAATTGAAAAAATTGTTTGTCTTTGGACAAAAGACAAACATCTATCATAATCCGACTTTCGCAACACTAAGCTTCATTGTAAGAATCTTTTATTAAATTGATGATCAAACCTCTAGTTTCTTCAGCAAATTTGATAGAACTATATGTTTTTTCTTTGAACTTATAGTAAATCAAAGCTTGATGGCTTCATAACATTCCTAAAAATTAAGTTAATTATTTTCTCAAAAACTTGATACCGGAGAAGCTCATTGACAACATCCAATTCATGGGAATAAGATTAACTATTTTTTTATAATGTTGAACATTATTGGTTGATTGTGAGATGAATGGGATGTGATTTGTATAATATTATAAGTTAACGATAATCGAGTTGCTAAAAGATAACTATGCCAACCTTTTCAATTTATTCATGTATGATGCATTGGAGACTTATGCCAGAAGTAGTGGGAATTTAAATTTTGTCACATCATATGAAGTATATCACGTTGAAAATGTAATATATAAATCATGTAAGGGGAAGGTGATAGTGGTGGAAGCATTTGTTATACTTTATAATGGCATTTTAATGTTTTTTATTAATGTAATATATAAATCAACTATTTTTTATAAGTATAATATTTTTCGAAACAATCATTTTATGTGATAACTCTTCAGAAAAATGAATTATTTTGTAATTATGAATAAAATAAATTTGCATTTAATAATGAAATAATTAAACCATCAAACTTATAATTCCAAGCAACCATGTTTGACATTAATATTAAACATTAAATAGTTTGTAATCACAATTTATAAATAAAGTTATAACTGAAATCAAATCCTAGCATTATAAAATATATCTTATATATATATATATATATATATATATATTTCCAAGAAATAATAAATATTTTGTCATTGGAATTTATTAATATATTCTTAGTAAATTTAAGATCACAAAGTCAGTATCAAACTCCTCAAGTATTGGGTGAACAACTGCAACTAAAGTGCACTTGTTCTATATTTGTGCACTCTTAGACGTTATTACTAACGTATCATCGTTTTTGAACAAAGGTTTTTGAAGAGTTTTCTTCACCCAAGCTTCATGACATGCTTGACCTAGATTAACATGTTGATGACAACATTGATTCATGACCGTTCCAACTTTAAATATGTTGTCAAATACTTCAAAAATACAATGCACGTCCATCTTGTTATGGTGTTCACAATCGTAAAAGTCTTGTGCCATTACAACTCCACACTTGCAAAAATAACAAGAAACGTTATAGCAGAATATATGTTTAGACTAGCCATTGAAGCTTTTTAAGGGCAAAAGGATTTTATGACTTTGGTTAGCAGAAGACCTTACTGCTGTTGCAACAATTCTTTGACAATAAATATGGTTATTTATAGAGTATCTTAATGGTTGTGACATGAATCTAAGGTTTTAAGAAAGATTAATAACATTTTCACTTTAATTATCAGTTTGACATTAATAAAACATTCATGGAATGTTTTTACCATTTAATTCAATATACAATAAAAATTTTCATACAGTTTGAATAAACTTCATTAGAGTATTTAATGATAATAATGACATTTCTTTGTTTGTTGTTTTTAGTATAATTCTTAATGGTTTATAAAGCCCTCTAACATTTCAAAAAAATATTTTTAGTCTCTAAACCTGTAACCCCCTAGATCTAGTCGGGACGGTAGGTGGTCATATATCTCATTAAAAACAATTCATATTTAAAACAACGTTAAAATCATAGGAAAGATTCATATGATAAACATATATTTATACATATGTCAGAAAATTGTATAAAACATATATGTATCAAAATACTGCAAAAAACTGTATAAAACATTTACGGAACAAAATATCAGTAATACATATATATCAAGAAGGTATAAAAACACATGTCACCAAAATATAACAGAATGGTGTATCAAAATATACAATTATGAAAAATTAGGAGAAGTCAGTCCTCCTGATGCCAAGTCTGCTAGCATAGTCTGCTATTATCTAAAAAGGTTAAAATTTATGGAATGAGCTAAAAAGCTTAGTGTGCTCATTACGGTGTATAAAATCATACAGATAAAATATTTCAGTAAAATCGATTTATCAAACATGTTTTAAAAACATGAACAATACCCCCGTTCGATCACCAGAATGTGTAGGTTCCGCAGAACCCATACACCCACATGTACACCAGTAAGAACTTACCCTGTGCACAAAGTAGAGGAGCCTGCAGTAAGGTCTTATCCTATGCACAACAGTATGGTCTTATCATACTCACAAAGCAAAGGAGCCTACAGTAAGGACTTACCCTGAGCACAAAGCAGAGGAGCCTACAGTAAGGACTTACCCTGAGCACAATGCCGAGGAGCCTACGAAAAGTGGTAAGGTCTTACAAGTCTTAGACTAGGACTGAGATACTTCCTCCAATAAAACCCCCAATGACAGAAATAACATGTATGTAGTTGAATGAAAATAGTAGTTTAATCCATTAAAACATGAAAATATTTCATTTTTAGAAATCATATGCGAAAATACGGTAATCCAAAGATCATATAAGAAAATATAGTAAATCAGATATCAACTAAATCGTGTTTAGAAAATCAATTACTTTATTATAAAAATATTCAATATTATCAGAAATCTCAAACTGTTCAGACAGATAGTTGAAAACAATAATGTAACACCAATAGGAAACACACTTGTATCGATTTGAGTAGTCTGATAGGGAAACCTACTACTAAGTGTGTCGATCACGATCAGTGTAAGTGCTAGATCATACGAATCAAAAAATCCATATCGAAATCCTAATATAATATTAACCTTTATTGAAATAATTTACTAAAAGCTACGGGTAACTCTCGTAGAATGCGGATCGAACGAATCTGACGGACATGAAACAACGGATCTAATCAACCCTCAATAGGGTGAAATACAATCCCCTTCATAAAAATATCTTCTTGGATCAATTTCATAATTAAATCTCAAATAAATAAGCAAAAATACTAAAAATACTAAGCATTATCAAATTCGGGGCTTTCGGGTCAGAATTTGGTAAAACTAACTTTGGAATCCGACTTAGAACGTCAAAAAACATAAAATATGACTTTTAAAAATTGTTTACTTTTAGTTAAAGTCAACGGTCAACGTTGAACCAGTTTGGATCGGGTCGGGCAGACAGGCCATATTATAGGGTCGGGTCAGCGGGTCGGATCGACCCATTTCCAAGCATTCCACCAGGTGGTAGACTTTCCCCACGCGTAGAGGTGATACGTGGGGGCGCGTGCGGGGCTGTAGGGGATCAAAACATTTCTAAAAAAATTTGTAAGTGTGATTTAAGGGTTTTTGAGACACTTACCTAACTCGGTTCACAACGGTGAACAACGGAGAGCTAGATTTCGAAACGTCGAAAACTTGATATTCCTCACCCCTCACACGTAGGTGATAAAGGATAAGAAGGATAGCAGTGGACTCAGGATGACGCAAGGAACATGATGATGTAGTAGGTGACGAAAACGGAGCAACGATCAGCGATGAAACGACGATCAACTTTCTAAAAAAGGAAAATATTAAAGAGAGAGAAAAATTAATTAATTTCCCCCAAATTTGGGGTTATACAAACCCAAAAAAAGAAAATGAAAAAAATCATGCCATAGGTCCTCCATCTTTAATTTCTTTATGAATTTAGATCCATAATTTAATCAAAATTTCACTTTGGTCCCCAAATTAAATCAAAATTCAATTCAGTCCTCAAAAAAATTTAAGAGAATTTTAGGCCCTATTTTGTTGTGTGATAACTTTCTCCCCCTTAAAAGAAATTTCTTCCTTAAAATTTACCTGATGTAAACAGATGCGGAAATTGAGCCTCTATTGACTCCAATGCATCCCAAGTATAACTTCTGAGGGGTCATGGTTACTCCATTGAACTTTGACCATTGGAATATGCCTATTCCGAATAACTCTCTCATCCTGATCTAAAATCTGAATGGGCTCCTCCTCAAAGGACAAATCAGGGCTCAACTTTACCACCTCAACCTGAATGATGTGACCTGGATCTGGATGATATTGCCTCAAGATGGATACATGAAAAACATCATAAATGCGACTGAGCTGGGGAGACAACTCAAGATGATAAGAAACAAGTCCGACGTTCTTCAGAATACGATACGGTTATATAAATCTCTGGGTCAATTTACCCTTACGTCCAAATCTCAACACTTTCTTCCACAGAGATACCTTGAGAAAAACTTGATCGCAAACCTCAAACTCGATATCCTTCCATCCCTGATATGCGTATGATTTTTTCCTATCAAATGACTCTCTCAGGCGATCATGGATCAATCGGATAATATCCTCAATCTCTTGAACTAACTCTGGACCCAAAGATTTTCTATCATGTAACTCTGTCCAGCAGATAGGAGTACGACATCTACATCCATACAGAGCCTCGTACGGTGTCATGCTTATAATTGCCTAGTAACTGTTATTGTAAGCAAACTCGGCTAAGGATAAGAAATCTTCCCAACTACCATGGAAGTCAATCACACAACCCCATAACATATTATCAAGCACATAGATCACTCACTCAGACTGACCATCAGTCTGTGGGTGAAAAGTTATAATGAAATTTAAACGAGTACCTAGAGCCTTGTGTAAAGCCTTCCAGAACCTGAAAGTGAACCTCGGATCTCGGTCTGATATTATAGACAACGGAACACCATGAAGTCAATGATCTAAAAAATGTACAATATAGCCAGCTTATCCAAAGAATAATTAACCCAAACAGTGATAAAGTGAGCTGACTTGGTTAGTCGATCAACAATCACCCAAACAAAATCTTTTTTGGAAGGAATCAGAGGAAGACCAATAACGAAGTCCATCGTAATGCGCTCCCATTTCCACTCAGGAATCTTAATTGATTGTAATAATCTAGACAGATGATTGTGCTCTGCCTTTACCTGCTGACAAGTGAGACACCTCGCCAGGAAAATATGAAATATTCTTCTTCATACCAATCCAAAAGTAGCGCTCCTTGAGATTCTTGTACACTTTGTCCCCGCCAGAATGCATAGCGTAAGGACTACTATGAGCCTCCTGAAGAATAGCTCGTCTCCACTCATCATCTTTAGGGATGCAATAACGATTATGAAAGCCCAAAATACCATCATGATCCAAAGTATAATCTAAACTCGATCCCTCTCAACTTGTTTAATAATGGGAAGCAATGAGCTATCAAGAAGTTGTTTGGCTTTAATCTGCTCGACCAAAGTGGGTTTAACTTGCAACTGATAACAGACTGTCATCATCAAATAAACTCAAGCTGATGAACAAGGCTTTCACATCAGATATCGCCTTACGACTCAAGGCTTCGGCCACCATATTAGCCTTCCCTGGATGATACTCTATCTCGCAATCATAGTCCTTTAGAAGCTCCAACCAGCGACGCTGTCTCAAATTCAATTCTTTCTGAGTTACCAGATACTTCAGACTCTTATGATCGGTATAAATATAATATTTTTTCTCCGTAGAGATAGTGTCTCCAGATCTTTAAAGAAAAACCCATGACAGATAACTCTAGATCATGAATGGGATAATTGGGATCATGCAGCTTTAAATGACGTGACGTATAAGCGACACCCTTCCCATGTTGCATCAAAACACATCCTAATCTAGAGTGAGAAGCATCAATGTAGATAGAAATTTTTTTCCTAGACTAAAGCTGAATCAACACTGGGGCTTGAGTCAGAACAGTCTTCAGTTTCTCAAAGCTAACTTGTTGATTCTCAGACTAGACAAATGGAACATATTTCCTTAATAGTTTCGTTAGAGGAGCTACAATAATGGAGAACCCCACAACGAAACGACGGAGTAATAAGCTAAGCCCAAGAAACTACGAATCTCAAAGATGTTCTTGGGTTGCTTCTAGTTCAGAATATCCTCCACTTTATTCGAATCCATCCGAATACACTCAGCAGAAACGATATGTCCAAGAAAAGTCACTTCGCTGAGCCAGAACTCACACTTGCTCAACTTGGCTTATAACTTATTTTCCCTTAGAGTCTTCAAAACAATCCTTAAAAGCTCATGATTATTTGTTCAATTCGAGAATACACAAGTATGTCGTCAATAAACACAACTAGAAAATGGTCCAAATATGGTAGAAACACCTGATTCATCAAATCCATAAAAGTAGCACGGGCATTAGTTAACCGGATGACATCACCTAAAACATGTAATGCACATACTGAGTACGGAAAACAGTCTTTGGGACACATCAGAATCTTTTACCTTAAGTTCGTAATAACCAGACCTCAAGTCTATCTTCAAAAAGATAGAAGCCCCTCGAAATTGGTCAAACAAATCATCGATCCTGGGAAGAGGATATTTATTTTTAATCGTTAGCTTGTTCAGTTTCCTATAATCAATATAGAGTCTTAATGTCCCATCTTTCTTCTTGACAAAGAGAACTAGGGCTCCATATGGTGATACATTGGGTCAAATAAATCCTCTGTCCAATAACTCCTAAAGTTGGACTTTCAATTTCTTAAGCTCATTTGGGGCCATATGACAATGAGCCATCAAAACTGGAGTGGAACCGAAATAGACTTCAATCTCAAATCAACTTCTCTATCCAGTGACAATCCAGACAACTCTTCAGGAAAAACATCAAAAAATTCTTTAATAATCTGGATGCCTTCAATATCAGATCTGTAACTCCTAGTGTCCATAATATAAGAAAGAAACACCTCGGAACCCTTCCTGATCATCCTTTCAGTTACCAATGTCGACATAACATTCGTCAGGAATCCACGGCGTTTCCCGAACATAACAATCTTTCAGTTATCTAGAGTCTTTAGAACAACTCTCTTGGTCTCACAATCAAGATTAACTCGATGCTTGTTCAACCAATTCATGCCAAGAATTAAGTCAGCCAGAAAGATCTCCCCATAGATCTCTATAGGACACCATCTAAAAATATGATCTAACTCTATGGACTGACCTTCACGACTGAATTCTCAGTATTCTCAACAGGGATATTAAGTCCCTTAAAAATAGAATGCAACATATAGGAATGGGTAGAACCATTATCAAACAATTCAAAGCAGGGAACTGAATGAATAGTAATAATACATGCAATCATATCAGGCTCATTGCGATCATGTCGACGTCTAACAGCGTAAACCAGTACAAGCTGTCTAGCCTTAGATCTGGCTAGAGTTTGGCCTCTACTAGCGATCTCGATGCTCTCTCCTGACTATGACCCCCTGCAGGAGTCTGAACTGTACTTTTAGTACGAGCGGGAGTACGAGCTGGTGTCTGAATTATAGGAGGTGGCTCTGGACAATCCCTCAAGAAATGGTCACTATAACAACATCTAAAATAGGTACCCAATTTACTTCTACGTTCCCCAAAATGACATTTCCACAATGATCACATGACTACAAAGGATGAGACCCAGAAGAACCACTATGTCTAAAAGGAAGAACAACTGAAGAACCTGATGCCATATACCTGGTACTCGCTCTGCCTCTCTGAAAAACTAACCCCTTCCTCTCTTACTGGGGTGTGCAGAAGAATCAACAGAACCAAAAGGCCTCCTGGATCAGTATCGATCTCGATATCTTATGCGCTCAATACCCACTCGCTCGATCTCCTCGACGGTCTTGGCAATTTCAACCAAGGCATCAAAGTTTCTTTCCCAGTGGGTAGCAAGTTGACTCCTGATCTCATGCCTAATTCTATTCTCGAACCTCAAGTACCGATCTGATTCAGTGTCAACAAGTCCAGTAGCATAATGGCTAAGTCTGATAAACTCAATCTCATAATCCATAACATACTTATCACTCTGATCCAAATTCTGAAACTCTTGGCGTCACTCCTACAGATATCTCTCTACGATGTAGTGACTCCGAAAATGTTCCTTGAAAAGATCCCAAGATAACTGATTTCCTGGAATACTACCAGAAATTGATTACCACCACAGAAAACTCTTTTTTCTTTAGCATATCTAAGGCCCCCTTTAACTTCTGCTCAGGCCTCAAATCTATCTCATCCATAATCCTCTCTATATCCTCCAACCAATACTTAGCATCAGTCGGAGGTCCACCAGTAATGCCTTCGAAATGAACTACTACAACAGCTACCAAAGACTTTGAAATCTCAACAGCATACATATTACCAGGGACTCTAGCAGCTCTCCTGAACATGCGAAAGACAACTCTATTAATTGTGTCTTATCCATATCAGTTTCCTTATCCTCAGTGATATGAGGGTCTCCCAAAGGAGTAATCGGGTCATCTTTAGAAATAGATGGATCTATATGTGGGACAAAAGGATATTGAGGTGACATGAGATCGTCCATTGTAATAGAAGGTCGAGTCACTCACCCTCGACATCAGCCACGGCCTGGCCTACGACCTCTAGTTGCACTCATCGAGTAAATCTACAATGATCTACAGAAAGAATTTGAACCTAAGTTAGACTAGCATTAGGAACCGCAAATATATTTAAACTTATAAAATAAGGTGACACGGTTTTTTAAATATCTTGAAAAATCCAAATTTTTGGACTTATCCGTAGTCTGAGTGTTTAAATATGAAAGCTCTAATACCAATAAGTGTAACCTCTTAGACCTGGCTTGGACTTTAGGCCTAAATCTAGGCAGTCACATATCACAGTCAATTTTTTTTCATATTTAAAACAACGTTAAAATCCATAAGAAAGATTCATATGATAAACATATATTTATGAGTGTTCAGAATCGATAATATTTTCTTGTTAATTCTTCGATCTTATGAATTTATTATTGCTAATTTGGTTGTGTTATGCTTATTTTTGTGCAGTGTCTTACTTTCCAGATTTAATAGTAAAACTGGTGGATTCTGCATTTTTTTATTATTTGGTCACGACTGGAGACATGGGCACGACTCTGGGCATCACACGGTAAGACGTGGCAGTTTCTAGAAGATCCAGTCAGCGATAGTTTTCTAAAAGATCTAGTCAGCGCCTTCTGGAAGATGGACGAGTAGAGTTATATTAGGAGACTTATATTTAAATTTTAAAGTTTGAATTTAGAAAACATTTGTAATTATTTGTAGGATTATTTTTATTTTTATTTCTTTGTTTATCTCTAGGTTTTTAGAGGCTATAAATACCCTCTTGGGGTAAGCCTAAACTCACAACTCATATTACAATCTTCTTTTTCTCCTTTCTAGTTTTATAAATTATCTCCTTTATTTTATTTTCAAGTTTTAATTTTTCTTTTCTT
Organism: Hibiscus syriacus; assembly: GCF_006381635.1. Classification (NCBI taxonomy): domain Eukaryota; kingdom Viridiplantae; phylum Streptophyta; class Magnoliopsida; order Malvales; family Malvaceae; genus Hibiscus; species Hibiscus syriacus. Next base: position 253,825 of record NW_024062339.1, on the reverse strand, counting down.
TTAATTTTTATTTTTAAACATGCTAAGTATGAATTTGGTCATGCTTAGCTAATTTTCAAATAAGTCGAGAGCTGAATTGATGACTCAATTCCAACGAGAGAATTGAAAAGCACCTTAATAACTTCAGAATATCCCTCTCAATCTCTAAACTTATTTTTCAAAATCAAAATAGTTTTCAAAATCAAATATTGACTTTGGTCAAGATGTTGTTAGATTAAATGTGTGGAAGGAAGGATCGGCTTATTGAAAGCATATTCGACTTCCTGGGAACATACATGGAGAGATAGCCTTGGGTATTCGAAATTCAAAATAGAGTCACGAGGATTTCCCTTGTAAACAAAGTAACCGACGTGAATCCCGAAGGGAAAATCTAATTCGATGATCCGAAGAAAATTGAGTCAAAGCGAGGCTTGAGGTTGTTTTACCGTATTCATTTTCAACATTACACTCTTTAGTTTCTTTATTCTTTCTTAAAATTGCTTTTTATTATTTAAATCTTTTTTTACCAAAACCCTTTTTATTACTTATCGCCTGGTTTAAACCATTCAAATAGAAATTTGGAATTTTCTAAGTCCTTGAGGATCGACCCTTACTTCTCTTTACTACGTATTTCCTTTAATTATTAATTGAGAAGAAGGAATTTATTTTGACATCAAAACAACAGTTGTTGAATTAGCGCGGTTGCCAGGGACTTCGCCAAAGTTACTAATTTTTATTTGCTTTTGATTTATGATCAGGACAAACCCGAACAAATTAGTGGAGACTTCGAACACAGATACTTTGGGAAAGAAGGAGACAATAATCAAATCCAAATCAAATTCAGGTGAATCCATTAATACATAATCATATCTGATGTCCGATCCTACTATCAGAGAGTTAGCAGTGACACCTACTAAACAAGATCCTTTGTGCATTGATTTTCCCCAAGGAGAAACTCTATACCAGTTAAAAATTAGCCTTATTCATCTCCTCCCTACCTTGCGCGAATTACCAAACTAGAATCCACATAAACATCTCATGGAATTTCACATGGTCTTCTCCAACATGAGACCCCAGGGAGTAACTGAGGATCAAATAAAACTTAGAGCTTTTCCTTTTTCCTTAGTCGTTTTGGCTAAGGAGTGGTTATTTTATCTACCCCCAAATTATATTACCACATGGGATCAAATGACTTGCATTTTTCTTGCAAAGTTTTTCCATGCGGTGAAAGCAATTGAGTTATTAAGGAGAATACTTGGAATCAAGCAACTTGTTGGAGAGTCACTCTATGACTACTGGGAGAGATTTAAAAAATTATGTGCTAGTTGCCCACAACATGGGTTAATCGAGCAAACACTCATTCAATAATTTTATGAAGGATTAACTCCCCTGGAAATGAAGATAATTGATTCTGCCAGTAGAGGAGCTTTGGTGAACATGACTCCTACTGAGGCTAGTGAATTAATTTCCACAATGGCCATAAATTCCCAACAGTTCTACCCAACTAATGAACCTCCTCGAAGGGTTCATGAGATAAGTTCATCTTCTTTGGAAAATAAGAGAGATAAATTAACTGAAGTAGTAAACTCTCTTGTTGCAGGAAAGATAGGATCAAACAAATTATGTGGAATATGTGCACTACCTGGTCATCCAACATACGATTGTCCACTGATTTAAGATGACACAGTAGCTCAAGTTAATGTAGTTGGTAACTTTTTGGGACCTCCCCAGAGAGTGTATAATCCCTACGGCTATACTTAGAACCCAAGATGGAGGATCATCCAAATTTTAGTTATGCTCAGAACTCAAGGTCGAATCAAGCATATCAACCAAGGCCACCCCCAACAGTCGTAGAAGACATCGTTGGAGTCAATTGTTGAAAGATTAGAACTTTCTCAGGAAAAGTTCCAGATTCCTACTGAAGCCCACTTAAAAGATATAGACAAATAGGTTAGCTAATTTGCTCAAACTGTAGGACGCTTGAAATCACAAGGTAAACTTCCATCTAAAATCAAGGTAAATCCAAGGGAGAATGTTAGCGCAATCACTCTTCCAAGTGGTACAGTAGTGGCGCCACATATTCCAAAAGATGAGGCAATACAAAAAGGGAAGAAGACTATTGATTCAGGATCCCAGAAGAAGAGTAATGTAAAACAAACATATCTAACACTATCTCCCTATGAGGTACAACAACCTTTTCCATCAAGGTTAGTAAAAAGAGATAAACAACCTGAGGAAAAGGAAATACTAGACGTATTACAGAAGGTGGAAATCAATGTACCTCTCCTCGAGGTTATCCAAAAGGTTCTAAGATATGTCCGATTTTTAAAAGATCTTTGTACAACAAATAGGAGGCTTTTAGGGTCGAGAAGTTGAATTTGGGAGAACATGTCTCAACCGTCTTCCAATGAAAGTTACCACCGAAACTAAAAGACCAAGGTATGTTCGCAATACCCTATAAAATTGGTAAAATTGGAATAAAATGAGCCATGTGTGACCTTGGCGCTTCTATTAATGTAATGTCTCTCTCTGTTTACAATATGATTCCTAACAAGCCTTTGAAGGATACAAAAATAGCAATTCTGCTTGCTGACAGATCTGTGATCTATCTGGAAATACTCTTAGAGAATATATTGGTGGAGGTAAATGAATTAATATTTATCGCCAACTTTTATATAATTGACATGGAGAATGATCGCACAAACACATCTTCTAATATCCTATTGGGGTGTCCTATCCTAAGTAATGCACACACGAAGATTGACGTAAGAAGAGGGATTTTAACCATGGAATTTGATGGTGAGATCGTTATGTTTTATGTGTATAAGACAATGAGATATCCTGACAAAGTGGAGAGTATAAATTATATTGATATAAATGATCCTTTGGTTGATAAATTTTTAAGAACTAATTTTTCCTTTGATCTATGTAGGGAGTTAGGCAATCGTGATGAGGAAATATATTCAGATTATGCCGAATTAAAATTGAATTCTTCTAAGCCTAAGGTTCTGCCTTTTGTTTTGCAGGTGCCTGAATTTTAACTAAAACCATTATCGGATCACTTGAAGTACGCTTTCCTCAGGGTGAATAATACTTTGCCAGTGATCATATCGAAATGATTGGCCAAAGAAGAAGAAAAATATTTAATAACGGTTTTGTTCGCACATAAGGAGTTATTGTGATCGAAAATTCTGAAGGAGAATTTGTACCAACACGAGTTCAGAATGGATGGAGGTTTGCATCAATTATTGGAAGTTGAATTCATTAACCCGAAAAAGACCATTTTCATCTTCTATTCATAGATCAAATGATAGAAAGATTAGCTGGTAAGACACACTATTGTTGTCTTGATGGATTTTCAAGTTTTTCCAAATTCTAGTAGCACCTGAAGATCAAGAAAAGACAACATACACATGCCCCTTTGGAACATTTGCTTACTGACGAATGCCTTTCAGACTTTATAATGCATCTGCCATATTCAAAGGTGTATGATTAGTATTCTTTATGATTATATTGAGAAATGTATTAAAGTCTTCATGGATGACTTCACTGTTTATGGTAATTCATTTAATGAATGTCTATTTAACTTAACAAATGTGTTGCGTCAGTGCATAGAATTTAACATTGTTTTAAATTATGAAAAGTGTCATTTTATGGTTGATAAAGGTTTAATTCTTGGCCATATTGTTTCTTTAAAAGGAATTGTGGTAGACAAGCCGAAAACTGATATAATACGTTCAGTTCCATACCCCACTACTATGAGGGAAATCGATTATTTCCTTGGTCATGCAAGATTTTACCGCAAGTTCATTAAGGACTTTTCCAAGGTGGCGCAACCATTGTGTGAATTGTTACAGAAAAATAAAATATTCAAATTCAATCAACAATACAGATAAGTGTTTGACGTTTTATAAGAGAAGTTGGTTTCGACGCCCATAGTCCAACCGCTAAATTGGGACATCCCCTTTGAAGTCGTGTGTGATGCTTCAGATGGAAGTGTTGGAGCCGTAGTCTAAAAAGGGTTGGGAAAGAACCTTACATTATCGTATATGCGTCCCACACCTTAGATTCCACACAATGGAATTATTCAACAATAGAAAAAGAATTATTTGATATAATTTTTGTATTTAGATAAATTTATATCGTATATTATTGGCACTAAAGTTGTTGTTTTCTCTGATCATACAACCTTGAAGTATTTTCTTAGAAAAAAGAGGTGAAATCATGACTAATTTATTGGATCTTAGTCCCCAAGAATTTGATTTGGAAATCAATGATAAGAAAGGATGTGAGAATTTGTTGGCCGATCACTTAAGTTAGCTTCCAATCACTAAAATTGATCTTCCCATTCGGGAGGAATTCCCGAAGAAAAGCTTAATGATGGTGCATAAGGCAATGCCTTGGTTCGCCAATATATATAATTACTTAGCTACAGGTAAATTACCATATGATTTGACGAGAGCCGAAGTAAACCATATTAAAAGAGAATCTTGATTTTTCATTTGGGATGATCCGTATATTTGGAATCATTGTTCATACCAGGTAATTCGGCGATGTGTTGCTGAAATTGAGGTAAACTTAATTTTAAATTTATGTCATTCTTATTAGTGTGGTGGATATTTCAAACCAAAGCGGAATGCTCATAAAATTCTAGAATACGGTTTCTTTTGGTTTCATATTTTCTATGATGCTTACTTGTTTTGCAAATCCTGTTATAGCTGCCAACATATAGGTAATTTGACTCGAAGAAACGAAATTCCCCTTAATCCTATTCATATATGTGAAACATTTAATGTTTAGGGATTCAATTATATGGGTCATTTTGTTTCTTCCTTTGACAATTATTATATAATTCTTGCGCTTGACTATGTTTCGAAGTGGGTAGAAGCTAAAGCCACTCGAAACAACGATTCCAAAACTACTGTTCAGTTTTTAAAAATTTGTATTTTTTCCATATTTGGCACACCAAGGGCAATAATATGTGATTGTGGCACACACTTTATCAACCGGGTAATTGATGAACTTATGAAAAAGCATGGAGTAAATCACATAATTGCCACAGCTTATCATCCGCAAACGAACGGACAAGAAGAAATATCAAACCGTGAAGTAAAGACAATTCATGAAAAAATAGTCAAGCCAAATCACAAGGATTGGAGCTTGAAATTAATTGATGTCTTATGAGCTTATCGAACTGCATATAAAGGACCTATTAACATGTCGCCATATCGCCTTGTATTCGGCAAGCCATTTCATTTACCAGTCAAGCTGGAACACAAAGCATATTGGGTGTAAAGCAATGCAATAAGGAATTGGAAACGGTAGGCGAAACACGAAAGTTACATATACAGGAACTTAAGGAAATCCGGAGAGATGCTTATGATAATGTCGGGATATATAAAGAAAAACAAAATAATTTCATGATTGAAAACTTGCTTTTAAATCTTTTTTTGTCGGATAAAAAGATCTTCTTTTTAATTCAAATTTAAAACTTTTTACAGGTGAACTTCGATCGAACTGGAGTGTACCTTAAACGGTAACTGGAATTTTTTCTCATGGCGCAGTCGAACTTGAAGATGATTCGGTCTCTCGATTTAAAGTCAATGGACACAAAATAAAACCATATTATATGAATAGTCAGGCTTGCTTAATTGAATATCTCAACTTAGAAGAACTTGTAGTCTGAATCAAATCATCGAGCTAAAGACATTAAACAAAAGTGCTTTATGGGAGGCAACCCATTTTTAATTTTGTTGCATTTATTTTATTTTATTTTATTTCGATTGAGTAAGTTTCATTTAATTTTTATTTTTATTTTTCAGGAACCAAATATTTTCAGTCAACCTAAAATAATGGAGATTTGTGAAATTTTCATTCGAACAAAGCCAAATTCATACCATAGGAGCAGTAGCTTTATATTTTCTTTTGCGCATAATGATGTTCCAGCCCGTGGCCATCGTTTCATTAAACGGCGCACGTTAGTACAACCCTTTTGAAGACTGGCACACGTTAGTAAAACCCAAATCACTTTCCCCCCTTTTGTGAGACATTCTGCCGCCGACCTTTCACCCTATCTCTTTACTTTCTTTTCTTCCACATTGGCCCCCATCTCTTCCTTATCTTCACTTTTTAAATTTAAAACACTTTTCTCTTTTCTTTTTACTAAAAAACCTACACCTTACGTCATCCCCTATCACTTATCATTTATTTTGTTTTTTTTAAACCAACCCAAGTTCACCCAAATTAAAACTCTTTCCCCCCGCGTATTTTTTATAATCAAAACATTTCACTGCCAACTTCTTCTTTTTCCCCAAAACCATATTATCACCCTTCTTATACATTTCGTCAGCTAAACCCCAAATAGATGAGCCTTACCTCAAACACGTCGACCACCTCTATTTCTGAACCAGCTACCACCGTGCTCTTACCTGGCTGCTACTCTCAACAATGGTTCGCACAAGGGACCAACAAAATGCCGCACCACCAGCTATTCTCGGTGGACGTCGTCGCCTCAATGTTCCAACTTTTGTTGCCACCCCAAGCGATTCAGACTCCATTCCGCTCCAACCTGCTCCTCGCTCGATGCAAGATCGAGGCCACGCACCAAACTTTCCATCCACACCACATCACTCGGCGTTCGCACCCACCGCCTCTCTTCCACCCAGACCGAGCATTATCTAGCTTCCATATCCGTCACGCTCTCTATCACCATCCTTTCAGTCCATGCCTAATGTAGACACTTTTTCCTCTCGTCCACAATAATCGATCTTCCACTCATGCCCAATCATTCGGCGACATTAGATAATACTCCTAAGGTAAACTCCAATCCCATTTTTTTTCAACCATTACTAATGTACTATCCTGTTAATGGTTTTACAGATGTTGGTTTTCCACCTACCGCATACCTGATTATGTTTTTAGTTCAAGGTATCAACTCGGACAGCCTACTTCACTATCCTAGTGCCTTTATCATGGTCGTGGTTGTGTTCGTGGTCGACAGTATATCTGGGTAGTTCTCTATTCCTTCTCTTACAGTTTAATTTTACATTTTGGGACAAAATGATTTAAGTGAGGGGGAGAAGAGTCTAGGTTGAATTTCCCTTTGCTTATCTCTATGTTTTGATGCTAGTTATGTTGATTGGATTTGCGAAAAATTTCATTGAACTCTTTGTCTTGTTGAATATTTTTTGGAACACCATGCTTGTTTAGGAACACATGATTGTTTAGGTTAAGATATTATTGATAGCAAATAGCATGAGTTGTGATAAAGTTTGATTTATTGCGATATTCCCTGGTGTTATTGGTTTAAATGTGCTTAGCTCAATGCATGAAAACAATTTGGTGAGATTTGAGCCTTTACAAGCATATCATTTTTGCTCTTATTTTGTTGGATTGAGTGTGTCAAATTTGACATTGACATTCTATAACCTGTATTTTAAATACTGTCAAGATTACACATGAACATGATGCTTAAAAATGATTTAGGCACCTTAGGATTAACCATTCTATTTCCCCACTAAAATTGGCTACCCATGCATTTTCTCCGATGTATGCTCCATGAAAAAAACAGAAGCAGTTCGGAAAAAAGTTGTTCAAAAAAAAGAGAAAAGACGTGAGAAAAAGTGGAAAACAAAACAACAAAAGATGCGAAAAAAAATCAAATTCATTTCGAAAGGGAAATTGTTGTTTGATGGTTTGTCTTTTTATCTTGTTGTGCTTAATGTTTTGATGGAGTAGAACTTTTTATTTGTTAGTTCCTTGCCTTGAATTTTAGCCATATTATTTAGCCTTTTTCCCACCTTTACCTAAGCCTCATTACAACCAATAAAAAACCCTTTGATTTATGCATCTTGTTCTTATTAGTAGTGGATATTTGATTTACTTACAGGCCTGTGGTAATATCGTGTCAGTTTTGACATTCAGTGTTTCTATGCCCTAAACACATTGAGTGATTTGAGTGAATCATGGTAAGATGTTGAGTTATGAGCATTTAGATTGATGAATGAATGGATGTTACAATTTCATTTGACTTGTTCGAATTGGTGATGTACAATTGATTGGTATCTTGACTTGAATAATTATTGTAGTCTCTACCTTGCTTCCTTGAATGTGAAACTTGACAAAGAAAGGTAAATGGAATTTTTGATTGATTTGATTATATCATACTTGAGGACAAGCATGAGATAAGTGAGGGGGAATTTGATGAGTGTTCTGAATCGATAATATTTGCTCGTTAATTCTTCAATCTTAAGAATTTATTATTGCTAATTTGGTTGTGTTATGCTTATTTTCGTGTAGGGTCTTACTTTCCAAATTTAATAGTAAAACGGGTGCATTATGCATTTTTTTATTATTTGGTCATAGCTGGAGACATTGGCACGACTCTGGGCATGACACGGTCTGACGTGGCAGTTTTTAGAAGGTCCAATCAGCGGCAGTTTTCTAGATGATCTAGTCAGCGCCTTCTCGAAGATGGACGAGCAGAGTTCTATAAGGAAACATATTTTTAAATTTTAAAGCTTGAATTTAGAAAATATTTGGAATTATCTTTAGGATTATTTTTATTTTAATTAATTTGCTTATCTCTAGGTTTCTAGAGGCTATAAATACCCTCGTGGGGTAAGCCTAAACTCACAACTCATATTACAATCTTCTTCTCTTTTCTAGTTTTATAAAGTTCTCTCCTTTATTTTCTTTTCAAGTTTTCATTTTTCTTTTATTTAAGTCTTATTTTAAACATGCTAAGAATTATTTTGGCCATGCTTAGCTATTTTCTCATAAGCCAAGAGCTGAAGCGATAACTCAATACCAACGGGAGAATTGAAAAATACCTTAATAACTTCATAATATCTCTATCAATCTTTGCGCTTATTTTTCAAAATCAAAACAATTTTCAAAATCAAAGATTGACTTTGGACAAGATGTTATTGTAATTAAATGTGTGGGAGGAAGGATCGACTTATTGAAAGCATATTCGACATCTTGGGAACACACTTGGCGAAATAGCCATGCCAAGAGGGAATTGAGATCGGAATTAGTAGTTACTGAAACAACAATCCGAGTAGGTCCTCACGAACTTAAACGGTAATTGATCTACGACAATTGATGTTGATCAGATCAATTTCCAAAGCTGGAATCAAAAATTGCCTTGGGTATTCTGTATAAAAAATAGAGTCACGAGGATTACCCTTGTAAACAAAGTAACTGATGTGAATCCCAAAGGGAAAATCTAATTCGATTATCCGAAGGAAATTGAGTCAAAGCGAGGCTTGATGTTGTTTTACCATATTCATTTTCAACGTTTCACTCTTTATTTTCTTTATTATTTCTTTGAATTTCTTTTTATTATTTTAATTTCTTTTTACCAAAACCCCTTTTTTACTACTTATCGCCTGGTTTAAACTATTCAAACAGAAATTTGGAATTTTCTATGTCCCTGAGGATTAACCCTTACTTCTCTTTACTACATATTTCCTTTAATTATTATTTGAGAAGAAGAAATTTATTTTGACATCAAAATGACATTTGTCATACATGTATACATATGTCAGAATACTGTATAAAACATATACATATCAAAATACTATAGAAAACAATATAAAACATTTACGGAACAAAATACTGGTAATGCATATATATCAAGACGGTAGCAAAACACATGTCACAAAAAAAATAGAAATGTATATAGAAATATATAGTGGTACATAATTAGGAGAAATTGATCCTCCTGATGCCAAGTCTGCTAGCCTAGTATGCTATTATCTGAAAAGGTTAAATTTAAAGAATGAGCTAAAAGTTCAGTGTGCTCCTTACGGTGTAAAACAATATACATATAAAATATTTCAGTAAAATCGATTTATCAAACATGTTTTAAAAATATGAACACTACCCCGTCCGATCACTAGAATGTGTAGGTTCCCCAGAACCATACACCCGCCTGTACACCCATAAGAACTTACCCCGTGCACAAAGTATAGGAGCCTGCAGTAAGGTCTTACCCTATGCACAAAGCAAATGAGCCTATAGTAAGGTCTTATCCTGTGCACAAAGCAGAGGAGCCTAGAGTAAGGACTTACCCTGAGCACAAAGTCGAGGAGCCTACGGAAAGCGGTAAGGTCTTACAAGTCATATACTAGGTCTGAGATACTTCCTCCAATAAAAACCCCAATAACATAAATAACATGTATGTAGTCGAATGAAAATGGTAGTTTAATCCATTAAAACATAAAAATATTTCATTTTCAGAAATCAGATACGAAAATACGGTAGTCCAAATATTATATCAGAAAAATAAATTAAATCATATACCAGATAAATCATGTTAAAAAAATCATGAACTTTTTCATAAAAATAATCAATATTATCAGAAATGTCAAATAGTTAAGAGAGATAGTTGAAAATAATAATGTAACACCAGCAGGAAACACACATGTATCGATATAAGTAGTATGATAGGTAAACCTACTACTGAGTTTTTCTATCAAGATCAAAGGTAGCGCTAGATCCTACGAATTGAAAAATTCATATAAGAATCTTAATATGAATATATTAACCTTTATTTAAATAATTTACTAAAAACTACGAGTAACTCTCGTAAAACGTGGATTGAACGAATCTGACGGACAGGAAACACCGAATCTAATCGACCCTTGGTCAGGTGAAATACAAGCCCCTTTATAAAAATATCTTCTTGGATCAATTCCATAATCAAATCTCAAATAAATAAGCTAAAATGCTAAAAAAGACTAAGTATTTGAGGATTAACGAGATTGATTCAGGGTTTTTGGGTCAGAATTTGGAAAAACGGACTTCGGAATCGGACTCAAGACATCGAAAAACATAAAATATGACTTTTCAAAAATTTTGACTTTTGGTCAAAGTCAACAATCAATGATCAACGGTCGGTTAATTATAAATGGTCAACGATCAACATTGGAATGAGTCAGATCTGGTCGGGTCAGATTAGTGGGTTGGGTCAGTGGGTCTGGTCAGCGGGTCGGATCAGTCCATTTCCAAGCAGTCCACCAAGCGGTGGACATTCCCCACGCGTAGGAATGGCGAGTGGGGGCACGTACAGGGTTGTAGGGAGTCGAATATTTTTTAAAAAAAATTCGTAAGTGCGTTTTAAGGGGTTTTGAGACACTTACCAAACTAGATTCACAACTGTGAATTGTGGAGAGCTCGATTTCCAAACGTCAGAAACTTGATATTCCTTACTGCCTCTCACGCTGGCGACAATGGAGATAAGAAGGATACCGATTGACTCAGAAGGACGCAAGGAACACGATGATGTAGGAGGTGTCAAAAACAGAGGAACGATCAGTGATGAAACAACGATAAAAGATTTGTTTCTAAAAAAGGAAAACATTAAAAAGAGAGAAAAAATTTAATTATTTCCTTACAGATTTGGGGTTATATAAAACCAAAAAAATTAAACTGAAAAATCATGTCATAGGTCCTCCATCTTTAATTGCTTTCTAAATTTGGATCCAAAATTTAATCAAATTTTCACTATGGTCACTGACTTAAATGAAAATTCAATTTAGTCCTCAAAAATTTTTAAGATAATTTTAGTCCCTATTTTGGGGTGTTGCAAAACCATTTTTACTCACAATTTAGCCTTTAGATAAAATAAAATATAATTATCATGTCCCATTGCTCGATACTATCAAGGTGATCCTAAATGTCGAGATGGAAGTTAAAAAATGTAGCTATCATAAGTGAATGGTTATATCGAAAATCGTTTTAATTGATTGACTTATAATATTTGAGGGTTTCATAAATACTTATAGAAAAACATTATAATATTTTATTTCATATTATTTATGTCAATGTTATTAAAATATTATAAATATAGTTTTATAAATATAAATATTAAGATTATTAAATTTTATTAAAAATTTTAATAAATTGTATTAATTATTTATTAAAATAATTAAAATATATTATTGATTATATTAATTACTATTAAAAATAATAATATTCTTAAAATATTAAAAACTATATTATTAAAATAATATTATTTTTAATATATTATTAAATAATTTAATAATAATAAATTTATGTAATTTATAAATAATATTATTTTTATTTAAAATTCATTATATATTGTTAAAATAAAATTATAAATTATATATCATTATAATATTAAAGAATATAATATCATGTTATTAGAATTATGAGTAAATATAATTTAATTATTAACATTTTTATTAAAATGTTAATAAAATAGTATAATAAGGTTTTACTTTAGCAACCTAGATGATTGACAAGAACACCTCAAACCATTGGAAAACAAATGTTTATTGGCACTCCAAAGCATGAACAAGATAAAAATCTTGAAAGTAAAAAATAAATCTCACGAGTCTTTGAAGAATAATATTTATTTTTTTTACTGTAGTAACTGAAAAGTGAGTTCGAAGAATAGAAATAGACTTTGGCTTACGAGATGTAATTCGAGATTTTTTTGATGAGGTGTTCACTTCTTTTAATACTTTATAAAAATAGTTTTTAATCTTTCATAATTGATAAATTGTCATTTCATAGCTTCTATTTTTTTAAATTTATTTATATTTTAATTATATATATATATATATATTAATTTTTTTGAAAAATATTATTTTTATAAAGAATATAAAAGTCCTCAAATTTTCTAAAAAATAAATTATGCCATCTAACATAAAAAAGAATCAATTCACCCCTTTTCCACATTATCATTCACATGTGTCAGCCACATAAGTACAATGAGTTGCCATGTAAGCATTATGGGCTACCACATTAGCACAACAATGATCAACGGTGGTTTTCTTTAATGAAAGAGTTTCCTTGATTCGTTTTATGATTTGAGGGCTTCATGGAGTGGCAAAAAGTTAAAAGATTGTTTTTATTTTATTCAAAAGTTTGAGGACATAAAAAGCTGTTGAGTTTTAACATAACAATCATTCCTTAGAAAAAGTTGGTGTGATTATGAATGACTCCTTTTAACTTAAATTTTTATTTAATAGTTTAAAATTATTTAATTAGAACTTATTTAAAAAATTAGTAATATTTACTTTTAATACAAATTAAATGATAAGTACTGCTTTTGAATGACCAAAGCTTAATTAAAAAGTTGAAAAATTTGTTCGTCTATGGAAAAACATCTATCATTGTCAATCGAATTTGGCAACACTGAGCTTGATTGTAAGAATCCTTTATTAAATTGATGATCAAACCTCTAGTTTCTTCAGCAAATTTGATACAACTCTATGTTTTTTTTTTCTATAAACTTATAGTAAAACAAAGCTTGATGGTTTCATAACATTCCTCAAAAATACATTAATTATTTTCTCAAAAACTTGATATTGGAGAAGCTCATTGACAACATCCAATTAATGGCAATGAGATTAACGAATGTTTTTATAATGTTGAACTTTATTGCTTGACTGTGAGATGAATGAGATGTCATTGTATAATATTATAAGTTAACGATAATAAAGTAGCTAAAAGATAACTTTGCCAACCTTTTCAATTTACTCATGTATGATGCACTAGAGACTTATGCTAGAAGTAGTGGGAATTTAAATTTTGTCACATCATATGAAGTATATCACGTTGAAAATGCAATATCTAAATCATGAGAGGGGGTGATAGTGGTGGAAGCATTTGGTATACTTTATAATGGTATTTTAACATTTTTTATTAATGTTGTAAGGAATATGAACTTAGCATAATTTATAATTTTTTACACCCTCAACTATTTTTTATAAATATTATATTTTTTGAAATAATCATTTTGTGTGGTAACTCTTCAGCAAAATGAATTATTTTGTAATTATAAATAAAATAAATTTCCAGTTAATAATGAAATAATTAAACCATCAAACTTATAAGTCCGAGCAACCATGTTTGACATTAATATTGAGCAACAAGTAGTTTGTAATCACAATTTATAAATAAAGTTATAACTGAAATCAATTCTCAACACTATAAAAAATATCTTATATATATATATATATTCAATAAATATAAAATATTTTGTATTGCAATTTATTAATATATTCTTAGTAAATTTAATATCACAAAGTCAGTATCAAACTCCTCAAGGATTGGGTGAAACAACAGCAACTAAAGTGCACTTGTTCCATATTTTTGCACTCTTAGGCATTATTATTGAGGTATCATCGTTTTTGAACAAAGGTTTTTGAAGAGTTTTCTTTACACAGGCTTCATGACGTGCTTGACCTAGATTAACAAGTTGAAGACAATATTCATTCGTGACCGTTCCAACTTTAAGTATGTTGTCAAATACTTCAAAAATACAATGCAAGTTCACCTTGTTCTGATGTTCAAAATCGTAAAAGTCTTGAGCCATTACAACTTCACTTGCAAAAATAAAAAGAATCGCTATAGCAGCATAAACGTTCAGACTAGTCGTTGAAGCGTTTTAGGGGCAAAAGGATTTTATGACTTTGGTCGGCAGAAAACCTTGATGTTGTTACAACAATTGTTTGACAACAATATGCTCATTTATAGAGTATCTTAATTGTTGTTGTCACACCCTAAAATAGGGCCTAAAATTCTCTTAAATGTTTTAGGATTAAATTGAATTTTAATTGAATTCAGGGACCAAAGTGAAATTTTTATTAAATTTGGTTCAAAATTTAAAAAATAATTAAAGATGGAGGACCTATGGTATGATTTTACCATTTTTCTTTTTAAAGGTTTATATAACCCCAAATTTGGGGAAATTTTAATTAATTTTTCTCTCTCCAAAATTTTACTCTTATTGAAGGAAACATTTCAACGTCGATTCATCGTCGACCGTTGCTCTATTTTTTACACCTCTTGTACCATCATGTTCCTTGCGTCATCCCATGTCCACCGGTGGCCTTCTTATCTCTGTTGTCGCAGGCATGTGAAGGGGTGTGGAATATCAAGTTTCTGACGTTTCAGAATGGAGCTCTATGTTGTATACCCATGTTAACCGAGTTTGGTAAGTGTCTCAAAACCCCTTAAAATAGCTATACAATTTTTTCCACAATTTGTTCGACCCTCTACGGCCCTGCACGCGCCCCTTGAGAGTAAGGAAAGTCCACCGCCTGGTGGACTGCTTGGAATAGGTCGATCCGACCCGACCTATGTCTGACCTAACCCGCTGACTCGACCCATTGACCCAACCCACTAATTCGACCACCTGCCCGACCCGACCTAACTCGATCCGACCCTATCCAACGTTGAGTGTTGACCGATTATTGACCGTTGACAGTTAACTTTGACCAAAAGTAATTTTTTTTGAAAAGTCATATTTTATGTTTTTCAACGTCCTGAGTCTGATTTTCGAAGTATGTTTTTCCAAATTCTGACCCGAAAGCCCCTAATCAAGCTCGTTAACCAAAAAATGCTTAGTGTTTTAGTATTTTTACTTATTTATTTGAGATTTTGTTATGAATTGATCCAAGAAGATATTTTTATAAAGGTACTTATGTTTTACCCGACCAAGGGTTAGTTAGGTCCGGTGTTTCTCGTCCGTCAAATCTACTCGATCCGCGTTCTACAATAATTACCCGTAGGTTTCCCTAAATTATTTAAATAAAGGTTAATATTATTCATATTAGGATTCCGATATGGATTTTCTGATTCGTAAGATCTAGCGTTGTCGTTGATCGTGATCGATAGACTCAGTAATATGCTTCCTTATCAAACTACTCAGACCGATACATCTGTGTTTCCTGACGGTGTTACATTATTGTTTTAAACAACCCATTTCAATTGTTTCAGATTTGTGATAATTCTAAATATTTTTACGACATGATACCTGATTTCTGAATACTGCTTATCTGACATATGATTTACCGTATATTACTGATTTGTTCTCTTATTATTGTATTTATGTATATGATTTCCAAGCATGAAACTTTTTTCATGTTTTAATGGATTAATTATCGTTTCTACAGGCTCCTCTGCTATGTGCAAGGGTAAGACCTTACCGCTTTCCGCAGGCTCCTCGTCTTTATGCTCAGGGTAAGTCCTTACTGCATGCTCCTCAGCTTTGTTCTTAGGGTAAGTCCTTACTATAAACTACTCTACTTTGTGCACGGGTAAGCCCTTACTGGGTGTACAGGTGGATGTATTGTTATGGGGAACCTACACATTCTGGTGATTGGATGAGGGTAGTGTTCATGTATTTAAAACATGTTTGATAAATCAATTTTACTAAAATATTTTATTTGTATGTTTTTATTCACCGTAAGGAGGACACTAAGCTTTTTAGCTCATTCCATAAATTTTAACTTTTTCATATAATAGCATACTAGACTAGCAGACTTGGCATCAAGATGATCGACTACTTCTACTTTTGTACTACTGTTTATCTCTATATGCCTTTTAGTTATATTTTGGTGACATGTGTTTTGCTACCATCTTGATATATTTGTATTACTGATATTTTGTTCTGTAAATGTTTTATATGATTTTCTGTGGTATTTTGATATGTATATGTTTTATAAAGTTTTATGACATATGTATACATATATGTTGATCATATGAATCTTTTATATGGATTTTAACATTGTTTTAAATATGAAAAGAATCTCTGAAATTGATATGTGACCTTTAGATTTGGGCCTAACGTCTAGGTCGGGTCTAGTGGATTACACTTGGAGGTATTAGAGCTTTCGATTTTAACACTTGAACTGTGGATGAGTCCAAAAATATAAATTTTCAAGATATTTTTCAAAAACTGTGTCACCTTATTTATGAGTTTTAAATATATTTGAAATCTCAGATAATATTCTGATTTAGGTTCAAAATCGTTTTGTAGAGCCTTATAGATTTATCCAATGAGTGCTGTTAGAGGTCGTATACCAGGTCATGGTCGTGGGAGAGCGACTCGACCTTATGTTATAATAGATAATCCCTTGTCACCTCGAGATCCTTCTGTCCCGTATATAGTTCCGTCTATTTCTAGAGATGACCCGGTTACTCCTACGAGAGACCCTCCCGTCACTGAGGACGACGACACTAATATAGATGAGGACACCATTAATAGAGTTGTCTTTTGCATGTTCAGGAGAGCGGCTAGAGTCCTTGGTAATATGTCTGTTGTTGAGATTTTGAAGTCTTTGGTAGTTGCTTGAGCAGTTCATTTCGAAGGCATTACTGGTGGACCTCTGACTGACGTTGAATATTGGTTGGAGGATACATACAAGATTATGGATGAGATAGATTTGAGGTCTGAGTAAAAGTTAAAGAGCCCCTAGCTATGCTAAAGAAAGAGAGTTTTAATGGTGGCAATCAATTTCCGGTAGTATTACGGGAAATCAATTGATTTGGGATCTTTTCAAGGTATGTTTGTGGAGTGGCTACATTGGAGAGAGATATCTGCAGGAGCGACGCCAAGAGTTTCAAAATTTGGAGCAGGGTGATATGTATGTTATGGATTATGAGATTGAGTTCATTAGAATAAGCCTCTATGCTATTGGACTTGTTGACACTGAATCGGATCGGTGTTTGAGGTTCGAGAATTATCTCAGGTATGAGACCAGGAGTCGAGTTGCTACCCACCGGGAAAGGAACTTTGATGCCTTAGTTGAGATAGCCAAGACCACCGAGGAGATCGAGTGAGTAGGTATGGAACGCATGAGAGATCCAAATCGAGACCGATTCAGGAGACCTTATGGTTCCGTTAATTCTTTTTCACACCCCAGCAAGAGAGACAGGGGTGAGTCTTTTTAGAGAGGTAGTGTAAGTGCCAGGCCTATGGCATCAGGTTCTTCAGCTGTTCTGCCTTCTAGACATGGTGGTTCTTCTTGGTCGCAACTTTTGTAGTCATGTGATCATTGTGGGAAACATAATTTTGGGGAATGTAGGAGAAAATTGGGTACTTATTTTAGATGTGGTTCTGGTGACCATATCTTGTGGTTTCCTCTACAGTTCAGACACTATCTCGTACTCCCACTCGTACTAGAGTACAATTCAGACTCCTGCAGGGGGTCGCAGTCAGGAGAGAGCATCAGGATTGACTAGTAGAGGCAGAGCATCTCAGAGTAGGGGTCTAGCCAGATCTAAGGCCAAACAACCTACGTTGGTTTACGCTACTAGATGTCAATAGGATCGCGATGAGCTTGATGTGATTGTATGTACTGTTACTTTTCATTCAATTCCCTACTTTGCATTGTTTGATAATGGTTCTACTCATTCTTATGTGTCGCATTCCATTTATGAGGGTCTTAATATTCCTGTTTTGAATAATGAGAATTGGATGACAGTTCAAAGTCCCGTAGGTTAATCCAAAGAGTTAGATCATATTTTTAGAGGGTGTCCTATAGTGATCCATGGGGAGATATTTCTGGCCGACCTGATGGAGTTACCTTTGGAGGAGTTTGATTTGATTCTTTACATGGATTGGTTGAACAATCATCGAGTTAATATCGATTGTGAGACCAAGAGAGTTGTTTTAAAGACCCATATAACTGAAAGATTGTGATGATCGGGGAACGTTCTGGATTCTTGATGAATGTTGTGTCTGATTTGGTAGCTAATAGGATGATCAGGAAGGGTTCTGAGGCGTTTCTTGCCTATATTCTAGATACTAGGAGTTCCTGATATGATATTGAAGGCATCAGATTGTTAAGGAATTTCCCGTTGTTTTTCCTGAAGAGTTGTTTGGATTACCGTCGGATAGAAAAGTTGAGTTTGAGGTTGAAGTCTATTCTGATTCTACCCTAACTTTGATGGCTCCTTACCGTATGGTCCCAAAGGAGCTTAAGGAACTGAAAGTCCAACTGCATGAGTTGTTGGATAGAGGATTTTTTTGACCCAGTGTATCACCGTGGAGAGCCCCAGTTCTCTTTGTAAAGAAGAAAGATGGGACATTGAGACTCTGTATTGATTATAGGAAACTGAACAAGCTCACGGTTAAAAATAAATATCCTCTGCCTAGGATCGATGATCTGTTTGACCAATTTCGAGGGGGTCTGGTTATTACCAACTTAATGTGAAAGATTCTGATGTCCCAAAGACTACTTTCTGTACTAGGTATGGGCATTATGAGTTTTTAGTGATGTCATTCGGGTTAACTAATACCCTTATGCTTTTATGGATATGATGAATCGGGTGTTTCAACCCTATTTAGACCAATTTTTGGTTATATTTATTAATGATATACTGGTGTATTCTCGAATTGAAGCAGAACATGATGAGCATTTAAGGATTGTTCTGTACACTTTAAGGGAAAATAAGTTATACGCCAAGTTGAGCAAGTATGCGTTCTGGCTCAACGAAGTGCCTTTTCTTGGACATATCATTTCTGATAAGGGTATCTAGGTGGATCTGAATAAAGTGGAGGGTATTCTAAACTGGAAGCAACATAAGAACGTCTCTGAGATCCATAGTTTCTTTAGCTTAATTGGTTATTGTTGTCGTTTCGTTAAGGGGTTCGCCATTGTTGCAGCTCCTGTAAAGAAACTATTGAGGAAATATGTTATATTTGTCTAGTCTGAGAACCAACAAGCTAGCTTTGAGGAACTGAAGATTATTTTGACTCAAGCCCCAGTGATGATTTAGCCTGAGCCTGAGATATATTTTTTTGTCTACAATGATGCTTCTCACTCTGGATTAGGTTGTGGTTTGATGCAAGATGGAAATGTTGTTGCTTATGTGTCACATCATTTAAAGTAACATGAGTTTAACTATCCCACTCACGATCTGGAGTTAGCTGTCGTTTTGCTTTGAAGATCTAGACATTCTATCTCTCTAGAGAAAAGTGTTATATCTATACCAATCATTAGAGTCTGAAGTATCTACTTACTCAGAAAGAATTGAATTTGAGACAGCATCGCTAGTTAGAGATTCTAAAAGACTATGATTGTGAGATAGAGTATCATCTAAGGAAGGCTAATGTGGTGGTCGCCGCATTGAGCCGTAAGGCGATATCTGATATGAGAGCCTTGTTTGCCAGCTTGAGTTCATTTAACTAAGATAGTCTGTTAGCAGAGTTGCAAGTTAAACCCACTTTTTCTGAGGAGATAAAGTCCAAAAACCTTCTTGATAGATCCTTGCTTCCCATTATTGAACAAGTTGAGCAGGGATCGAGTTCAGAGCATACTTTGGATCAAAATGATACTTTGTGCTTTCAAGGTCGTTACTACGTCCCTAAAGATTATGAGTTGAGACGGGCTATTATTCAGGAGGCTCATAGTAGTCCTTATGCTATATATCCTGGCTGGGACAAAATGTACAAGAATCTCAAGAAGCATTACTTTTGGACTGGTATGAAGAATAATATTTCAGATTTTGTGGTTAGGTGTCTGACTTGCCAGCAAGTTAAGGCAGAGCATCAGAATCTGTCTGGATTTTTACACTCAATTAAGATGTCTGAGCGGAAATGGAAGCACATTACGATGGACTTCGTTGGTAGTCTTCCTCTGAGTCCTTCCAAAGAGGATTCTATTTGGGTGATTGTTGATCGAATCACCATATCAGCTCAATTTATCCCTATTTGGGTTAATTATTATTTGGATAAGCTGGCTAGATTGTACATTTCTAAGATCGTTAGACTTCATTATGTTCAATTGTTTATCATATCTAACCGAGATCCGAGGTTCACTTCCAGGTTCTATAAGGCTTTGCATGAGGCTCTGGGTACTCGTTTGAATTTTAGTACAACTTTTCACCCTTAAAATGATGGTCAGTTTGAGTAAGTGATTCAGGTGTTGGAGGATATGTTAAGGGGTTGTTTGATTGACTTCCGTGGTAGTTGGGAAGATTTATTGTCCTTAGCCGAGTTTGCTTACAAAAATAGTTACCAGGCAAGTATTTGTATGGCAGTGTACGAAGCTCTGTATGGACGTAGATGTCACACTCATATCGGTTGGATAGAGTTTCATGATAGAAAATTTTGGGTCTAGACTTAGTTCAAGACACTGATGATATTGTCTGATTGATCCGTGATCGCCTGAGGGAGGCATTTGATAGGCATAAATCATACACATATCAGTGATAGAAGGATATCAAGTTTAAGGTTGGGGATCAAGTTTTTCTCAAGGTGTCTACGTGGAAGAAAGTGTTACGATTTAGACGTTAGGGTAAATTGAGCCTAAGATTTATTAGGTCGTATCGTATTCTGAAGAAAGTTGGACATGTTGCTTATCATCTTGCGTTGCCTCCACAGCTCAGTCGCATTCATGATGATTTTCATGTATCCATGTTGATGCAATACCATCCATATCTTGGTCACATCATTCAGGTTGAGGTTGTAGATTTGAGACTTGATTTTTTCCTATGAGTAGGAGCCTGTTCAGATTTTAGACCGGGATGAGAGAGTTCTTCAGAATAGGTGTATTCCAATGGTCAAAGTTCAATGGAGTAATCGTGGCCCTCAGAATCTAATTGGGAGACATTGGAGTCAATGGTGGCTCAATTTTCACATCTCTTTACATTAGGCAAATTTTGAAGACGAATTTTCTTTTAGGGGGAGAGTTGTCATACCCCAAAATAGGGTCTAAAATTCTCTTAATTTTGTTTCGAGGGTTAAATTTAATTTTAATTAAATTCAGGCACCGAAGTGAAATTTTGATTAAATTTGGATCCAAATTCATAAAGTAATAAAAGATGGAGGACTTGTGGCATGATGTTTCCATTTTCTTTTTTAATGGTTTATATAACCCCAAATATGTGGAAATTTTAATTAATTTTCTCTCTCCAAAATTTTACTCTTATATAAGGAAACGTTTGATAACCGATTCATCGTTGACCGTTGCTCCGTTTTGATACCTCCCACACCATCGTGTTTATTGCATCGGTCTCGAGTCCACCGGTGTCCTTATCTCTGTTATCGTCGGCGTGTAAAGGGGTGAGGAATATCAAGTTTCTGACGTTTTGGAATCGAGCTCTCCACTGTTCAACGTTGTGAACCGAGTTTGGTAAGTGTCTCAAAACCCTCAAAATAGTTGTACGAATATTTATAGATTTTTTCAACCCTCTACGGCCCTGCACGAGCCCCCACGTACCACCCCTGAGAGTGGGGAAAGTCCACCACCTCGTAGACAACTTGGAATGGGTCAATCCAACCCAACCCGTTTCCAACCAGACCCGCTAATCCGACCTAACCAGATCCGATCTGGTCCAACGTTGACCGTTAACTTTGATCAAAAAGTTAAAATTTTTGAAAAGTCATATTTTATGTTTTTCGAATCCTCAGTCCGATTCTGAAGTCCGTTTTGCCAAATTCTGACCCAAAATCCCTGAATCGAGCTCGTTAACCAAAAATACTTAGTATTTTAACATTTTTGCTTATTTATTTGAGATTTGGTTATGGAATTGATCCAATAAGATATTTTTATTAAGGTACTCTTGTTTCACCTGATCGGCGGTCAGTTAGGTCCAGTGTTTCCCATCTGTCAGATCCGCTCAATCCACGTTCTACGAGAATTGCCCGTAGGTTTCCGTAAATTATTTAAATAAAGGTTAATATTATTCATATTAGGATTTCGATATGGATTTTTATTCGTATGATCTAGCGTTGTCGTTGATCATGATCGACAGATTCAGTAGTAGCCTTCCTTATCAGACTACTCAAACCGATACAGTTGTGTTTCCTGATGGTGTTACGTTACTGTTTTAAACTACCCATTTAAATTGTTTCAGATTTGTGATAATTCTGAATATGTTTACGACATGATAACTTATTTCTGAATACTGCTTATCCGACATCTAATTTACCGTATATTACTGATTTGATTTTTTATTACTGTATTTCCGTATATGATTTCCAAGCATGAAACATTTTTCATGTTTTAATGGATTAATTACCGTTTCTGTAAGCTCCTTTGCTATGTGCAAGGGTAATACCTTACCGCTTTCCCCAGGCTCCTTGGCTCTGTGCTTAGGGTAAGTCCTTACTGTAGGCTCCTCGACTTTGTGCTCAGGGTAAGTCCTTACTACAAGTTTATTTTCTTTGTGCACGGGGTAAGCCCTTACTGGGTGTACAGGTGGGTGTATGGTTATAGGGAACCTAAACATTATGGTGATCAGATGGGGGTAATGTTCATGTATTTAAAACATGCTTGATAAATCGATTTTACTGAAATATTTTATCTGTATATTTTTATTCACCGTAAGAGCACACTAAGCTTTTTAGCTCATTCCGTAAATTTTAACCTTTTCAGATAATAGCAGACTAGACTAGCAGACTTGGCATCAAGAGGATCAACTACTCCTACTTTTTTACTACTGTATATCTCTATATGCCTTTTAATTATATTTTGGTGTCATGTGTTTTGCTACTGTCTTGATATATTTTTATTACCGATATTTTGTTCCGTAAATGTTATATACGATTTTATGTGATATTTATATGTTTTATAGAGTTTTCTGACATATGTATACATACATGTTTATCATATGAATCTTTTCTATGGATTTTAACGTTGTTTTAAACATGAAACAAATCTTTGAATATAATATGTGACCGCATATGTTTTGGCCTAACGTCCAGGCTAGGGGGTTACAGTTGTGACATGAATCTAAGGTTTTAAGAGAAATTAAAAACATTTTCACATTAATTATCAGTTTGACATCAATAAAACATTCATAGAATGTTTTTAATTACCATTTAATTCAATATACTGTAAATATTTTAATATAGTTTGAAACAACTTCAATAAATATTTAATTATAATAATGATATTTCTTTGTTTGTTTCCTTTAGTATAATTCTTAATGGTTTATAAAACCCTCTAACATTTCAAAAAAATAGTCTCTAAAC
Organism: Hibiscus syriacus; assembly: GCF_006381635.1. Classification (NCBI taxonomy): domain Eukaryota; kingdom Viridiplantae; phylum Streptophyta; class Magnoliopsida; order Malvales; family Malvaceae; genus Hibiscus; species Hibiscus syriacus. The sequence continues at coordinate 230,100 of NW_024062339.1, read as the reverse complement.
CATTTTACTCACAATTTAGCCCTTAAATAAAATAAAATATAATTATCATGTCCCATTACTCGATACTAATAAGGTGATTCTAAAAGTCAAGATGGAAGTTCAATGTGTTAATGTGCTATCATAGGTGAATGATTATATCAAAAATCGTTTTAATTGATTTTCTTAGAATATTTTAGGGCTTCACAGATATTTATTTAAAAATATTATAATATTTTATTTCATATTATTTATGTCAATGTTATTCAAATATTATAAATATAGTTTATAAATATAAATATTAAGATTATTAAATTTATTGAAAATTTTCATAAATTATATTAATTATTTATTAAAATAATAATAATAATGCATTCTTGATTATATTAATTACTATAGAAAATAATTATATTTTTAAAATATTAAAAACTATATTATTAAAATAAGAATATTATTTAATGTATTAAGGAGTTTGTTATAAATATTAAATAATTTAATATTAATAAATTTATGTAATTTATAAATAATATTATTTTTAGTGAAAATTCCTTATATATTATGAAAATAATAGTATAATATTATATATCATACTTTATTTATATTTTAAATTTTATAACTTCTATTTTTTAAATTTTATTTCTATTTTAATTCTTAATATATATATATATATATATATATATTTTAAAAAATATTATTTTTATAAAGAATATAAAAGTCCTCAAACTTTCTAAAAAATAAAATTATGCCATCTAACTTAAAAAAGAATCAATTACACCCCTTTTCCACATTATCATTCACACGTGTCAGCCACATAAGTACAATGAGCCACCATGTAAGCATTATGGGCTACCACATTAGCACAACAATGATCAACGATGGTTTCCTTTAATCAAAGAGCTTTCTTGATTAATTTTTTTATTTGAAGGCTTCATGGAGTGGAAAAAAGTTAAAAGATTGTATTTCTTTTATTCAAAAGTTTGAGGATATAAAAAGCCATTGACTTTTAACATAACAATCATTCCTTAGAAAAAGTTTGTGTGATTATGAATGACTCCTTTTAACTTAAATTTTTATTTAATAGTTTAAAATTTTTTGATTAGAACTTTAGACAAAATAAAAACATCTATCATAGTCAACCGACATTGGCAACACTGAGATTGATTGTAAGAATCTTTTATTAAATTGATGATCAAACCACTAGTTTCTTTAGTAAATTTGATAGAACTCTATGTTTTTTTCTATAAACTTATAGTAAATCAAAGCTTGATGGATTATAAAATTCCTCAAAATTAAATTAATTATTTTCTCAAAAACATGATATCGGAGAAGCTCATTGACAACATCCAATTAATGGCAATGGGATTAACGAATTTTTTTGTAATGGTTACATTTATTTCTTGAATGTGAGATGAATGAGATGTCATTTGCATAATATTATAAGTTAACGATAATCAAATTGCAAAAAGATAAGTATGCAAACCTTTTCAATTTACTCATGTATGATGCACTGGTGACTTATGGTAGAAGTAGTGGGAATTTAAATTTTGTCACATCATATGAAGTATGTCACGTTGAAAATGCAATATCTAAATCATGTAAGGGGAGTTGATAGTGGTGGAAGCATTTGGTATACTTCATAATTATATTTTAACGTTTTTATTAATGTTGTAAGGAATATGAACTTAGCATAATTTATAATTTTTTGACACCATCAACAATTTTTTATAAATATTATATTTTTTGAAACAATCATTTTGTGTGGTAACTCTTCAGTAAAATGAATTATTTTTTAATTATAAATAAAATAAATGTGCAATTAATAATGAAATAATTAAACCATCAAACTTATAAGTCTAAGCAATGTAACCACCTTAGACCGATGCAGGTAACCCGATCCGATCTAGAGTGTCACATTAGGGCCACAGAGCGACACACTATAAAAATCTTGAAAAAAAATTAAAACTTTTATTAAAACATGTAACTAATAAAATGATTTATCAGTATGCAAAGATAAAACAGATTTTTAGACTCATATATAAAACAAAATACAATTACATGCCCTCTAATCACATGTACCATACTCTGCAAGCAACGCCGGAAGAACTCTCTTACTGATGTCGATAGATGCTTTGGAAAGCTCAATAATACAGAACTACCAGATGATGCTGAAAAACGTGTAGATACAGATAAACATATATTTTCTTTTTCTTATTGGTTCAGACATGTACAAATTTTTAGACTGAGCTGAGGTTCCACTGATGTCTCAGGTAGTAACATATAGTAAGTTTCCATTCAAAGGGAAATATTTCAGGTGACTGTGTTCAGAAGATCAGAATAGGTTATCTAGCGTGTTCCCGTAAAACCAGTGAAAATATACATATATTTTTAAAACATATTTTTAAATTTCAGAAACCTTAGTAATTCCCTAACCGAACATGTCCAAACTGTGTAGGTTCCCCAAAACCATACACCCACCGTCAAGTCCAATAAGGCCCTGAGCACAAAGTCGAGGAGCCTGCAAGTATTATTCCTCGAACAATATCCCCCCAAATAAAACATGTTCCATACGTGAATGGATATATAAAAAATCAAAACCTAATTAAGGTCAAATATCATATTAGAATCCAGGTCATGTATTAGAACAGAATCCATGTCAGGTATAATAACAGAATTCAAATCGAAAATCAGATAAAATATTCATATGACTAGGGAACACAGTAGAGTTTCTAGATATTATTTCGAGATATTGGATAATCTTATTGGGTAGGGAAACATGGATCTTCAGTATACCGATAGAATGTTGGAATTTAGAATCACTATTGGAAAAGTTCATTAACTGACAGAATCATCAGTTATTCAGAATCCTTTACATCTAAGTTACTTATATTTTCAGTTATGACCAAAGTGATTTGAACTTCTAAAGAAGAACAAAGATTCAGGACCTTTACAAATATGCCGATTGATCGGATTATCGAACAACTCAAGATAAACACCTTACAGAACTGATGCTTGTTGATTGGTTAGTTCATTGCCCTTCCAGTGTATTTACTCTTTAATACCAAGTATTCTTGTCCATAGATCATCTTCAGAATCATCGTTGAATAGATCTTCCAATTATCTTTATTTCATTTCCACACTTCCACGATATCATGAAATACTATCGTGTTTGATTTGTAGTTCATGAACCATAAATGTGACACATCATGTAAGTTCACCCGAGTTTACGGACTTATCCCAATCACTTACTTAATCATTAGTCATTGAGGTTACTTAGTTCATTTAGTAGCCAAGTCTATCTCAGTTACTCCAGAGTTTTCCAGACTAATTCGTACGTTCCTATATTTCAGATATATATTGTATTTCCGTTCAGTTCAATTTGGTATTTCTTGTTGATTTGTCTAACGAATGTCCAATTCTTAGTACCGAATGCTCTCTAGAGTTGAGCTCATCTGATTACTTCCATAATTATCATCGATCCAAACTTGAGGAGACGAACAAGTATTCAAATGGTACATATGCCATTCAGGTACTGATATAGCACTAGCGTTGATTTACCAGCTTAAGCTGCGTTCCATAACTTTTAAGAGCAGTACAACATCCATGTTTATTTGGATTTCTTAATTAATCCAAGACATTTACTTATTCTAGGCCATAAGGGTATTTTGGTGCCCAATGTTATTCCAATTATTTCAAAGTTGGAAAATATCCAATCATTCCTAATTTGGTCATTTTATAGATCTAGGGTATTTCAATCCTTTTCTTTCGTCCGATCTTATTATTTAATTCAAACTTATCATCTATTCCAGTCTTTTCAAATAATTATGAGAAAAGAGCACACTCGATAAATTATTCTTCAGGTAATTACTCATAATTTGAAGATTTACGGATTATCCAAAATTTTCTATATAAACGTGTCACCATAATGATGAAACTAGTAATTCATCGATTTAGGCATGACTTCTAGAGTACTTTTCCATTCAGGTTAAATTCGGGCTATTTTTCCCACTCAAGGGTAATTTCATAATTTCTTAACTATATAATTTCGGTATTAATACTCTTAACAAATATAATTATAATTTAGAGATTCTAGGGTTATTCGCTTTTTTTGGATAATCTCTAAACTTTAAATTATTCTTTATCAAACTTGTAGTATCTTGTACAAGCCATCTTGGGTTTAGAAATTGGTTATCTAGATTTCCTAATCAAAACTAGTATTTTCTATACACATTAGTAGTTTCATCAGATCTATATGTCATTACAAACTTTTTATCCAACTTACAGGGTCAATTATTGTCTTTTTACAACATAAGGATATTTTCGTAATTTTACCTAATCGAAGTATTCTCTTAATTTATCACTTAAATCGTATTCGGTTCGAATCCATCAATAATCAAACATGCATAAAAGACCAATCATATACATTCAAGCATTTATTCATTATCAACATGTTTCATAAATCATAAAGAGGTAATAATGTATTACCTCGATTTTTATCTCATATTGATTGACCATTTAAACTTCATTCGAACTCCCTCGATCTTGAAATCAACTTCCAATAATTCGTCGGATACATATCAACATAAATTTCATTAAAAAAATAGCTTAATTGCGAAAAACGGATCGAATCAGGAGAAAAATCAGTGAAAAATAACTTACCGGGTTTGAATTTGGCGAAACAAACTTCCGAATGGGACTCAAGGCATCGAAAAATTTTAACTTTTAGGTCAAAGTTAACGGTCAACGGTCAACGGGTCGTGTCAATCAGTCGGGTCTGGTCCAATCGACCAGGTCAAAACTGTCCACCACGTAGTGGATATTCCCCACATACAAGGGTGGCGTGTGGGGTCACGTGTAGTAGCCTACGGGCTTCAAAAAATCCAAAAAAAATCCCAAATTTATTTTAAGGGATTTTGAGACACTTACCTAGTTCGGTTGACAATTTTGAATGGTGGAGAGCTCGATTCCAAAACTTCATAAACATTATATTCCTCACCCCCTCACGTGTAGGTGACGACGAGGACGAGAAGGACACCGGCAGACTCGGAACAATGCAAAGAACACGATGGTGCGGAAGGTGTCGAAAATATAGCAACGATCAACGATGAATCGATGATTTTCCCTATGGTGGAGTTTAAAAACTTCGAAATTATGAGTTGAATTTTACAGCAAACGTTGACGATTCATGACGAGAGGTTTGAGGGGTTTTGTTCACCAATCGACAATGAACACGATGGTGGTTTCGGATCGACGAACGATGGCCGAACGTTAGAGAAATCGGAGCACAAAGGAGTTGACGGGGAGAGCAATTGTGGAAGCATTCTTGGAAAACATACGGGGGAGGGGATTTATAATTCAGCATATAAGAAAAATGGGTAAATTCAGGATTGGGTTCCTGAATTTCTAACACTTTCTAAAATGGTCTACCAACTTTACGATTTTACACTTTAATCATCAATTTCTTCCAAAATAACACTTAAATTCAATACTTTATAATTTCTAAAATTTAGCCCCTAAATTGGGGTGTGGAAATTCTACCCTCCTTAAAAATTTCATCCTCGAAATTCATTCAAATCACATAAATGCATAAATGAAGTTTCAATCAGTTCTTTCATATCTTCAAGCAGCTTTTACAGAAGTATGTGTCCTCTACTAATCCTTAACCAGTTGAGTATACATTCTTATCAAAACTCTCCCTCATTCTAATAACAGAATCAAAACAAAAATATCCTTGTGGAATCAATTAAGCATTGGTTACGAAAATAGGCTCATGGAGGGGTAACATATCACAATTTCATTTCTAGAGTTGGGTCTAAATTTCTCATATGAGTAACTCTCACATGACTCGTGAGGTACTTTACAGAATTTAGATAGACGTTACTAGTATTCCTTTATACAAAGGTAGACTTCTAACGGATAGAAAACTTAGGTTAGCTAGTTACAAAGATGGACTCAACCTTGAAGTCTGGCTCAGAGAAGTACGATTGTAGTCTAGGGGCATGTACTGATCAGATATCTTTTGACATTCGTCCTGCTGGTCTATCTTAAAAATTTTAACTCAACCTAAGCTCTGATGCCACTAAATGTAACCCCCTCAGACCGATGCGAGTAACCCGATCTGATCTAGAGTGCCACATTAGGGCTATCGGAGTGACCCATTGTAAAAATCTAGAAAAAAATTAAAACTTTTATTAGAACAAGTAACTCATAAAAAGATTTATCAGTATGCAGAGATAAAAAATATTTTCAGACTCATATATAATACAAAATACAATTACTTGCCCCCTAATCTCATGTACCATACTCTGCAAGCAACGCCAAAAGAACTCCCTTATTGATGTCGATAGGTGCACTGGTACAATTCTTTTAACCTAGAAAGATAACTAGCAGAGTGAGGTTTGGAAAGCTCAGTAATATAGAACTACCAGATAATGCTGAAGAACATGAAGATACATATAAACATATATTTTCTTATTGGTTCAGACATATACAGATTTTTAGATTGAGCTGAGGTTCCATTGATGTGTCAGTTAGTAACAGATAGTTAATTTTCATTCAAAGGGAAATATTTCAAGGGACATGGTTCAGAAGATAAGAATAGGTTATCTAGTGTGTTCCCGTAAAACCAGTGAGAAGATACAGATCTTTTTAAAACATATTTTTTAAATTTCAGAAACCATAGTAATTCCCCAACCGAACACGTCCAAAATGTGTAGGTTCCCTAAAACCATGCACCCATCGTAACGTCCAGCAAGGCTCTCAGAACAAAGTCGAGGAGCCTGCAACTATTCTTCCTCCAACAATATCCCTCCTAAATAAAACATGTTCCCTCTGTAAACGAATATATCAAAAATCAAAACATAATTCAGGTCAAATATCATATCAGAATCGAGGTCAGGTATTATAACATAATCCATGTCAGGTATCATAACATAATTCAAATCGAAAATCAGATAAAATATTCATATGATTAGGGAACACAGTAGAGTTTCCAAATATTAATTCGAGATATTGGATAATCTTATCGGTTAGAGAAACATGAATCTTCAGTATATCGATAGAATGTTGGAATTTAGAATCACAATTGGAAAAGTTCATTAATTGACCGAATCATCAGTTATTCAAAATCCTTTACATCTGAGTTACTTATATTTTTAGATATGACCAAGTGATTTGAATTGCTAAAGGAGAAAAAAGATCTAGGACCTTTACAATCTATGTTGATTGATCGGATTATCGAACAACTCAAGATAAACACCTCACAGAACTGATGCTTGTTGATTGGTTAGTTCATTTCCCTTCCAGTGTATTTACTCTTTAATACCAAGTATTCTTGTCCATAGATCATCTTGTTCTAGTGTTCACAATCGTAAAAGTCTTGAGCCATTACAGTTCCACTTGTAAAAATAACAAGAATCATTATAGTATCATATACGTTTAGACTAGCCATTGTAGCTTTTTAGGGGCAAAAGAATTTTACGACTTTGGTCGACAGAAGACCTTGCTGCTGTTGCAACAATTCTTTGGCAACAAATATGGTCATTTATAGAGTATCTTAATGGTTGGAACATGAATCTCAGGTTTTAAGAGAAATTAATAACATTTTCACTTTAATTATCAGTTTGACTTCAATAAAACAATCATGGAATGTTTTTAATTACCGTTTAATTCAATATACAGTAAACATTTTCATATAGTTTGAATAAACATCAATAGAGTATTTAATGATAGTAATGATATTTCTTTGTTTGTTGTCTTTAGTATAATTCTATTGACTTAATCGATTGAAAGAATTAGCCAAGAGGGGGGTGAATTGGCAATAAAAGTTTTGGTGGAAGCTTTTGCAGAAAATTGAAAGAAATTGCACAGCGATTTAGAGTGGTTCGACTTTCTCAACCAAAGTCTACGTCCACTACCTTAGCTATCCACACTAAGGATTTTCCACAAATTCACTAATTTGTCTTTCTTTTGAGGACAAAGAGTAACCATACAAACCCTCAAGAATTATACCCCAAATTCTTGAGAACACTCTCTCCCGAAGAGAACAATACAAATTTGCAAACTTACAAGGAAATCCTCACAAGGTAGATTGTTTGCACAATTCTAGAACAAAGAAAAGAACACTCAAGAATGAATACAATTGAGCACAATAAGTGTTATTGAAAGCAAAATGAATATTGAATGAAAAATAGGCTTGAAATGCTCAAACTTGAGGTTTGATGCTTTCTCTTTGATTCTCTCTTGATTCTAGTTGCTTGATGTTTCTTATTGTTGATCAATGGCTTCTAAGCTTGCTTAAATACACCTTGAATCCCTTCTGAACGTTGAGGATCATTAATGAAGATAATATAGCCGTTTTAGTGTGAAATCAATTAATAAAACAGTTTGGAGCGTGGGGGAATCGGTTCCCTAAGTGTAAAATTCAAATATTTTGACCATTACACAAGGGGGAATCAGTACCCCCTAGGGGGGAATCGGTTCCCTCCGAGCATACTGGAATTCTCGGAGCCAAACCATTCAGGGGGAATCGATACCCCCTTGGGGGGGAATCGGTTCCCTCTGAGCAATCTGGAATTTTTGGCTTTGAGATGGTTCAAAATATTTTGTAAAATCATTTTGAAATTATTTTAAGATTAAAACCTAATTTTACACTTGAGTAAGGATTAAAAATGACATTTGAAAGATTTAGAGTATTATTTTGATATTCAAATAATTATATCGAATATACTTTAGAAAATCTTTTTTGGAAAATCTTAAAATTCATTTAACTTAATTTGTTATATCGAAATATCAAAATGTTTTCAATAATCTCCCCCTTTTTTATATAACAAAATATTTTAGTAATTTTAAGATTTTGAAATCAAGTTTTGAAATTACTCCCCCTTACTTAACATTTCTCCCATTTAAAACACTTAACACTTCTCCCCCTTTTTGTTAAATAAAAAAGATATTATAAACGAATTTAAACAAGGTTTTCAAATCATTTAGCCAATTATATATAGTTTAAGCTGCTAAGATCACAAGCAAGAGAAACGTTAGCCATTAGTTTCGTAATCAATATTCATAATTTTTGTGATATGGCAAAATTGGTCATATTGCTAAAATGATGTAAATGATGCAATAATGAATAAATTTAACCACACAATATATAAGTTCAAACATCCAAACAAATCCAAAGTCTAACAATCCACAAAATCAAACAATCCAAAATATTCAAACTGTTGAAACAATAAACTTTTAGTTCAAAGTTCTAAAGCTAAACACAAAATGAAACATCCGGATCGGGAGGAGGAAAACGAGCTCGCATAGCGACCATCTCATGTGAGAGTGCATCAATACGTTCATTCATCAAATCGTTATTTGTGCGCATCTCTCGGAGGATTTCTAATTGTTGAGCTCCCATTGTGGATAAATGGGACTCTATACAAGTAAAGCGCGAATGCATGGTAGCATATCGGAAATCAAATGTCTCCATAAAAGATTGAAAATATGGAGGCATTTGATGCGTTTGTTGTGCTTGCTCCTCGGGCTGTTCAGGCTCATCTTCGGCTTCATCGATGTCTCGCATTAATTGTTGAAGCTCAGGATCGTCGTCAGCTTTTGGTTGAGCTCGTGAAGAACTAGCTCCCGGAATATTTTCAGACGATCGAACCCATTCACCGGTTTCCTTATCCTTTATCCAACCTGCTCTCGTTAAAGAAAAAAGATTAATTTGTTTCTTTAGAGGAAATGAGGCATCTAGACCTACTCTAAGCCTGGCTTTCGAAAATAGATTACTCAAAATGCAACCGTAAACTAGAGATGAACAGAGTTTCTTGTTAGGAACAAGATTTACGGTTTAAACAATTTCAGCAAAAATAATCTGAGGTAGGTTTATTTTAATACTGTTTTCGAAAAAATGTAACCACCAAAGATCCAAGGCTCTAAGAGTAGAATAACAACCTACGGATGGTCGAAACCACCAAGAAATCATTAGATGAAGAAAACGTTCATGAAGGTCTAAGACACTTGCACTATCCATTCTTTTATAATGAGATCCTAAGATTTGTTTTTCATTTGAAATACCATCATTATCTAATCTGAATGCATTGGCTATGTAAACCGAGTCAATATATAAGAATTGTCCTAGGAGGTAGGAACGAACTCCTATGGTTTCGGTTTCAGTTCGATTTTTAACACAGACGGCATTAGAATAGAATATACGAACAAGTAGATGGTAGACAATGGGTTCAAGATCAAAAAGTTTATCAAATTTCCACTCTTGTAAAAGATGAAGATATTTAAAATTAATATCTAACATAGCTTGACGAGAAGGGATACGTTCTTCTCTAATTTTGTAAGAGTCAAAATATTGATAATACCAAAAACGATGATTTCTAGGACCAGGATGATTGAAGCACGAGTTTTGGATAGTCAAATTAGGATCAATGGGATTAGGATTAGGAATTTAAATTTCAGGAATAGGAGGAGGATTTGGAGGTGGATTTGGTTGACGGTGTGAGCGACTAGATGATGACCTAGCTCGTTTAGGATTGGACATGGTTTAGGAAATCGGAATAGAATGGATAACCTGCAATTTAGAAAAGACATGTATGCAATTCAATCAATCCCAAAACTGAATTGAGTCCTCAATATTTCAAGGTTCTCTAATTTAATCCTAATGGGCAAAGTTTTTGAAAACTATTGAAAAATAAGATTTTGAAAAACAATATATGTATAGTTTTCATAACAACAACATAATTCAATCAAAACACAATAATTTGAAAAACAATTTTTATTATTATTTCGAAAATTTCAAATATTTTGGAAAATTCTTGTGTTTTTTATGAAATTAGTTGTAATATCTAGTTTCTAATCACTAAACAATCAATGCCCGATCACTATTTCTATCTAGAACTAATTAAAACTAGTCCTATGTTCAAAATCAATGAAATAGAGAGTTTAGAAAATTTTACCTTGAAAGATGAGATTGAGTGGATTTTGATGTTGTTTGCACGATTTTAATGATGCTAGCAGGTTTAGAAGATGATGTTTGAAGTGAATTCTGATTAAAATCGTTGATTTGAGGCAAAATAGAAATTTGAGAGAGTAGAGGAGGAGAAACGTCGTGAATGAGAGAAGAAGAGGGTTTGAGGTTTTAAGGGTTCTACCCGTGTTAAAATCCAGAACCCCAGGGGGGTATCGATTCCCCTGTGGGGGGAATCGGTTCCCCTTCAAAGGGGGAATTGGTTCCCTCATGGGGGTATCGATTCCCTCTGCACCAAAATGCTAAAATCCGATTTTAAACACACAAAATGCTAAATTAATTTTCTCTAGTGGTATTGGCAACTCATATATTGAAAATTAATCATGTTCAAACAATCAAATTATTCTTTAAACGATATTTGAACATAAAATTAATTTTTTTTATCAAGAATCATAAACTCCCCCTAACTAATAGCAATGAATGCAATCAAAAATTAGCATTTCTCATTTAGTCTTAAAAGTGCTAAAATTATTTTAAACACTAAGTGAAGATAGGTTGGTCAAACCTAATTCTCTCCTAAGTGTCCAAAATCTTTCCTTGTTTAAATGTTTTGTAAAGATATCCGCTAATTGGTGCAAAGTATCAACAAATTCTAGAACTACATCTTCCTTAGTGACATGGTCTTTAATGAAGTTATGTCTTATTTCAATGTGCTTAGTTCTAGAGTGTTGGATGGGATTTTTAGTGAGACAAATAGCACTAGTATTGTCACACTTGATAGGAATGGTACCAACTTCAATTCCATAATCAAAAAGTTTTTGTTTCATCCATAAAACTTGTGCACAACAACTACCAGCTGAAATGTATTCAGCTTCAGTGGTAGATAATGCAACACAATTTTGTTTCTTTGAAAACCAAGAAATCAGCATATTTCCAAGGAATTGACAAGTACCGGAGGTGCTTTTCCTATCTAATTTGCATCCTCCATAATCCGCATCAGAAAAAGCATGCATGCTAAAGCTAGAGTCTCTAGGATACCAAAGTCCTAAACTAGGAGTGTCCTTAAGGTATCTAAAGATTCTCTTAACAGCTAGTAAATGTAATTCCTTAGGGCATGATTGAAATCTAGCACATAAGCAAATACTAAACATAATGTCTGGTCTACTTGCAGTTATATAAAGTAGAGATCCAATCATTGACCTATATAATTTAACATCTACACATTTACCTCCTTCATCTAAGTCAAGCTTTGTTGAATAGCTCATTTGAGTTTCATGAGGTTTGTCATTTTCCAGTCCAAACTTCTTAAGCATATCTTTGACGTATTTTGCTTGATTGATGAAGATGCCATCTTTTCTTTGCTTGATTTGGAGTCCCAAGAAAAATGAGAGCTCCCCCATCATGCTCATTTCGAATTCACTTTGCATTAGCTTAGAAAATTCTTGGCAAAGAATATCATTAGTAGAACCAAATATTATATCATCAACATAAATTTGAACTACTAATAAATCTTTACCTTTGTGCTTAAAAACAATGTAGTGTCAACCTTCCCTTTTGAAAAACTTTTTCAATTTAAAACTTTGACAATCTTTCATACCAAGCTCTAGGAGCTTGTTTTAAACCATAAAGCGCTTTTGTCAATTTAAGAACATGATCTGGAAATTTTGAATCTTCAAAACCTGGAGGTTGTTCCACATACACTTCTTCCTTTATAAAACCATTTAAAAATGCACTTTTAACATCCATTTGATATAATTTAAATTCATGAAAACATGCAAATGCTAATAACATTCTAATTGCTTCCATCCTAGCTACGGGAGCGTATGTTTCATCATAGTCTATGCCCTCTTCTTGAGTATACCCTTGAGCAACAAGTCTAGCCTTGTTTCTCACTATATTACCACTCTCATCAAGCTTATTCCTAAATACCCATCTAGTACCTACAGTAGATTTATTACTAGGCCTTTCAACTAATGTCCATACTTTACTTCTCTCAAATTGATTTAATTCTTCTTGCATAGCCATAATCCAATGTTCATCATTTAATGCTTCTTTAATATTTGTAGGCTCTATGCATGAAATAAATGCAACATAATTACAAATATTTCTAAGAGAAGATCGAGTTGTTACCCCTTTGGATGGATCACCTATAATCTCACCATCCTTGACATAGTTATACTCTCTTGGATAAGATACTTCCCTTTCTTCAATGGTTGGATTCTCGAGGGGATCATGAGTTTCCTCATCTTTCGTTCCTTCTTTCGATGACGATTCTCCAACGTCATGTCTAACGTCATTTGTATTTATAATACCTACATCATCATTAACACGAGAATCCTTCCTCGGAAGGGGATTATCATCGAAAACAACATGTATAGACTCTTCTACAACTAAATTTCTTTTATTAAATACTCGATAAGATTTAGAATTTAAGGAATAACCCAAAAAAATTCCTTCATCACTTTTAGCATCAAATTTGCCAAGGTTTTCTTTATCGTTGTTCAAATAAAACATTTACATCCAAAAGGATGAAAATAGCTAATGTTAGGCTTTTTATTTTTGAAAATTTCATATGGAGTTTTCTTTAAAATAGGCCTAATCATTACTCGATTTACAACATAACAAGCGGTATTTGTGGCTTTCGCCCAAAAATATTTTGGCAAATTATTTTCACAAAGCATGGTTCTAGCCATTTCTTCTAAAGTTCGATTTTTCCTCTCAACAACTCCATTTTGTTGAGGGGTTCTAGGTGCTGAAAAATTGTGACTAATACCATTAGAATTACAAAACTCAGTAAATCCAAGATTTTCAAATTCAGTGCCATGATCACTCCTAACACTAGTTATAGAGTAACCTTTATCGTTTTGGATTACTTTTGAAAACGTGATGAATTTTTCTAATGCTTCATCTTTAGTACTTAAGAATAGAACCCAAGTATATCTAGAATAGTCATATACCAAGACAAATGCATATTGTTTTCCACCCAAGCTAGTAATCCTAGTTGGCTTAAAAAGATCTATATGGTTCAACTGTAATACTCTACTAGTTGATACGTCATTAATGGATTTAAAAGAAACTCGTTTTTGTTTTCCTTTAGCACAAGCATCACAGATTTTATCATAATCAAATTTAAGCTTAGGGAACCCTCGAACTAAATCACCTTGAATTAGCCGTTGCAAAACACTCATACTAGCATGTCCTAGTCTTCTATGCCATAACCAACTATCATGTTCATCCTTAGCAACTAGGCACAAATTAGTTATATCAATAGAATCTAAATGCACCATGTATATGTTTTTTATTCTTTGACCAACAAGCATAATCCGATTAGATGCAATGTCAATGACTTTACAACCATTAATATCAAACATGACATTGAATCCCTTATCACAAAATTGACTAATACTCAATAGATTATGCTTTAATCCAATCACATATAAAACATTCTTAATTTGTATGGAAGAGGTATTACCAATAGTACTAATACCTTCAATGTGACCTTTTGAATCATCACCAAAAGTCATTTCTCCTCCATTTTTGGCGTTAATCTCAATGAACCGGTTTTTGTCTCCGGTCATGTGTCTTGAGCATCCACTATCAAGGTACCATGAATTTGGATTTGTTTCCTGTGCCTTGTAGCAATGCTCCTTTTCCTACAAACATAGATTAATTTCTAATTTTTGGTACCCAAATTCTTTTGGGTCCATATTCATTAGTTTTCAAAATCCTAGTCCCCTTAGGTATCCATTTGTGTAGGATATCCTTATCTTTAGTAGTGATGAGCTCTTTAGGAACCCATATACTTCTAACGATTTTTCCATTAGAGGTTCTTTGGGGACCTCTATGATTGTAGTTTTTAAAACTTTTTCTAACAAAGTTGGATTTTGAATTCACTCCATTTTCAAAACGTTTTGTTCCAACTTTATCAAAAGAAGTTTTAAGATCATCAATTTTCTTTTGATGATCATCATTGACCTTTGAAAGTAAATTTTGCAAATCCAAATTTTTCTTTTCAAACTCTTCTAGTTTGATTTGCAAATTTTGATTTTACTTTCAAGATCGTTGTTGGTTTTGGATATGAGTTTATTTTCATTTTTTAATTTTGAAACATCATTTTTATATTTTAAAAATAATTTCTCATAATCCATAGCCAACCCATTATATTCCTCTAATAACTCATCATAGGATAAATCATCAAAATCAGATGAGTTAGAGGTTACCTTAGAATCTTCCCTGAATGCCATCAAGCACAAGTTTGCTACTTCTTGTTCCTCTTCATCGGAATCTTCTTCATCGCTCCATGTAGCCATATGAGCCTTGTGCTTAATTTTTGATTGACCCTTTCTCTTCAATTATGGGCAATCATATTTGACATGCCCCGGCTTTTTGCATTCATAGCAAATGATCGGGTCCTTCTCTTTTGGTTCATTTTTGAGACCTTCATTTCGTTTGAATTTTCTTCCTCGGTAAGGTCTCATCATTTTTCTGAACTGTTTGGCAAAAAATGCCATTTCCTCGTCATCTTCATCCGAATTACTCTCATTTTTTGTGGATTTGATAGCAACTCCAATGTTTTTCTTCTTCTCCTTCTCCTTTGGTGTCTCTTCAATCTTATCATGGTCCACCTCATCTTCAAGCATCATTTCATGAGTGAGGAGTGAACCGATTAGCTCTTCAAGAGTTAAGGATGTTAGATCCTTAGACTCGATGATTGCCGTCTTCTTTGATTGCCACGACTTTGGGAGGGACTAGACTAACTTCCTCACAAGCTTTTCATTTGAAATGATCTCTCCATATGATTTGAGACCATTGACAATCGTTGAGAATCTATCCATCATAGCTTTGATATCTTCATTTGGTTTCATCCTGAAATTTTCATAGCTATGCGTTAGAATATTAATTTTAGATTTCTTTACCTCATCGGTACCTTCATGAGTGACTTGAAGTTTATCCCATATTTCTTTGGCGGTTGTATAAGATGAAACTCTTTCGTATTCATCTGGTCCAAGAGCACAAAATATGATATGGATGGCTTTGGAGTTGAGCTGGAACATTTTTGTCTCTCCTTCACTCCATAATATTGGATGAGTGAGAGGCTTGAAGTATCATTCTTCTACGACATTCCATGCTCCCATGTCACTTGCTTGAATGAAGTACATCATCCTATTTTTCCAATATGCATAATTAGCCCCATTGAAGAAAGGAGGCTTGTTTTCGGGCATCGAATCGAGACCGGAGTCGAAGTTTGAAGTAGAGGCCATTGATGACTTTGATTATCGATGTAACTCTTCTGAATCGACTCAAGATGCCATTAAACCTTCAAATGAGTTAGGCTCTGATGCCAATTGTTGAGTTAATCAATTGAAGGAATTAGCTAAGAGGGGATGAATTGGTAATAAAAATTTTGGTGGAAGCTTTTGCAGAAAATTGAAAGAAATTGCACAGCGATTTAGAGTGGTTCGACTTTCTCAACCAAAGTATACGTCCACTACCTTAGCTATCCACACTAAGGATTTTCCACAACTTCACTAATTTTCTTTCTTTTGAGGACAAAGAGTAACCTTACAAACCCTCAAGAATTATAACCCAAATTCTTGAGAACACTCTCTCCCAAAGAGAACAATACAAATTTGCAAACTTACAAGGAAATCCTCACAAGGTAGATTGTTTGCACAATTCTAGAACAAAGAAAAGAACACTCAAGAATGAAAACAATTGAGCACAATAAGTGTTCTTGAAAGCAAAATGAATATTGAACGAAAAATAGGCTTGAAATACTCAAACTTGAGGTTTGATGCTTTTTCTTTGATTCTATCTTGATTCTAGTTGCTTGATGTTTCTTATTGTTGATCAATGGCTTCTAAGCTTGCTTAAATACACCTTGAATTACTTCTGAACGTTGGGGATCATTAATGAAGATAATATAGCCATTTTAGTGTGAAATCAATTAATAAAACAGTTTGGAGCGTGGGGGGAATCAGTTCCCTAAGTGTAAAATTCAAATATTTCGACCGTTAAACAAGGGGGGAATTGATACCCCCTAGGGGGGAATCGGTTCCCTCCGAGCATACTGGAATTCTCGAAGCCAAACCATTCAGGGGGGAATCGGTACCCCCTTGGGGGGAATCAGTTCCCTCTGAGCAATCTGGAATTTTTGGCTTTGAGATAGTTCGAAATATTTTGTAAAATCGTTTTGAAATTATTTTAAGATTAAAACTTAATTTTACACTTGAGTAAGGATTAAAAATGACATTTGAAAGATTTGGAGTATTATTTTGATATTCGAATAATTATATCGAATATACATTAGAAAATCTTTTTGGAAAATCTTAAAATTCATTTAACTTAATTTGTTATATCAAAATATCAAAATGTTTTCAACAAATTCTTAATGGTTTATAAAGCCTCTAACATTTCAAAAAACTATTAGTGTCTAAACCATTTTTACTCACAATTTAGCCCTTAAATAAAATATAATTATCATGTCCCATTGCTCAGTACTAACAAGGTGATCCTAAATGTCGAGATGGAAGTTCAAAGTGTTAATGTAGCTATCATAGGTTAATGATTATATCGAAAATCATTTTAATTAATTGTCTTAGAATATTTGAGGGTTTCATAGTGTTATCAAAATATTATAAATATATTTTTATAAATATAAATATTAATATTATTAAATTTTATTGAAACTTTTAATAAATTTATTAATTTTTTATTAAAATAATAATAATATATTCTTGATTATAGTAATTACTATTGAAAATAATAATATTTTTAAAATATTAAAAACTATATTATTAAAATGAGAATATTATATAATATATTAAGGGTTTTGTTATAAATATTTAAAAAAATTTAATAATAATAAATTTGTGTAATTTATAAATAATATTATTTTTATTGAAAATTCATTATATATTATTAAAATAAAAGTATAATATTTTATATCATTATAATATTAAAGAATATAATATCATATTATTAGAATTATGAGTAAATATAATTTAATAATTAACATTTATATTAAAATGTTAATAAAATAGTATAATAAGGTTTTATTTTAGCAACCTAGATGACTGACAAGAACACCTCAAATCATTGGAAAACAAATGGTTACTGGCACTCCAAAGCATAAACAAGATAAAAATATTGAAAGTAAAAATTAACTCTCATGAGTCTTTAAAGAATAATATTTATTTGTTTTACTATAGCAACTAAAAAGTGAGTTAGAAGAATTGCAATAGACTTTGGCTTACGAGATGTCATTCGAGACTTTTTTGATGGAGGTGTTCACTTCTTTTAATACTTTATAAAAATATTTTTAATTCTTTCATAATTTGTAAATTGTCATTTCATAGCTTATATTTTTAAATTTTATTTATATTTTAATTTTTGATATATATATATATATATATTATTTTTCCGAAAAATATTATTTTTTATACATAATATAAAAGTCCTCAAAATTTCTAAATAATAAATTATGCCATCTAACTTAAAAAAGAATCAGTTACACCCCTTTTCCACATTATCATTCACACGTGTCAGCCACATAAGTACAATGAGCTACCATGTAAGATTTATGGGCTACAACATTAGCACAACAATGATCAACAATGGTTTCCTTTAATCAAAGAGCCGCCTTGATTTATTTTATGATATGAGGGCTTCATTGAGTGGAAAAAAAAGTTAAAATACTGTTTTTATTTTATTCAAACTTTGAGGAAATAAAAAGCTATTGAGTTTTAACATAACAATCATTCCTTAGAAAACGTTAGTGTGATTATGAATGACTCATTTTATCTTAAATTTTTATTTAATAGTTTAAAATTATTTGATTTGAACTTATTTATAAAATTAGCAATATTTACTTTTATTATATCTTAAATGATAAATAGTTCTTTTGATTGAACATAGCTTCATTAAAAATTGAAAAATTTGTTCATCTTTGGACAAAAGACAAACATCTATCATAATCAACCGACTTTGGCAACACTGAGCTTGATTGTAAGAATCATTTATTGAATTGATGATCAAACCTCTAGTTTCTTCAGCAAATTTGATAGAACTCTATGTTTTTTCTATAAACTTATAGTAAATCAAAGCTTGATGACTTCATAACATTCCTCAAAATTACGTTAATTATTTTCTCATAAACATGATATCGGAAAAGCTCATTGACATCATCTAATTAATGGTAATGAGATTAACGATTTTTTATAATGTTGAACTTTATTTCTTAACTGTGAGATGAATGAGATGCCATTTGTATAATATTATAAGTTAACGATAATCAAGTTGTCAAAAGATAACTATGCCAACCTTTTCAATTTATTCATGTATGATGCACTGGAGACTTATGCTAGAAGTAGTGGGAATTTAAATTTTGTCACATCATATGAAGTATATCACATTGAAAATGTAATATCTTAATCATGTATGGGGGAGGTGATAGTGGTGGAAGCATTTGGTATACATTATAATTGTGTATTAACATTTTTTTATTAATGTTCTAAGGTATATGAACTTAGCATAATTTATACTTTTTTACACCATCAACTATTTTTTGTAAATATTATATTTTACGAAACAATCATTTTGTGTGATAACTCCTCAGAAAAATGAATTATTTTGT
This sequence comes from Hibiscus syriacus, assembly GCF_006381635.1. Lineage (NCBI taxonomy): Eukaryota > Viridiplantae > Streptophyta > Magnoliopsida > Malvales > Malvaceae > Hibiscus > Hibiscus syriacus. The sequence goes on along the minus strand of NW_024062339.1, from coordinate 210,526 downwards.
AATTATAAATAAAATAAATTAATAAATAATAATTAAATAATTAAACCATCAAACTTATAAGTCCAAGCAACTGTGTTTGACATTAATATTAAGTAGCAAATAATTTGTAATCACAATTTATAAATAATGTTATAACTGAAATCAATTCTCAGCATTATAAAAAATATCTTATATATATATATTTCCAAGAAATATAAAATATTGTTCATTGTAATTTATTAATATATTCTTAGTAAATTTAAGATCACAAAGTCAGTATCAAACTCCTCAAGGATTGGTGAAACAACAACAACTAAAGGTGATGTGATCCAATTCAACATCATGTTTAACTTTACTATTCCAACCTTTCAAGGGAAGAAACTTTCTATCTTTATACATAATGATGTCTGTTTCATATGCTATAACATAGTTATATTCATATACATATATTACATCTAAACTATAATGATAATAACTTATTCATTACTATGTGAGGCCTAAGTTATTATTATATACTATAGTCCACATCTTTATCTTAAATACATTAATATAGTTCATCTACTTAACTTACTCTTTATGTTATGTGTGTACGTATATTTGGCCACAACTTGGGAGCTATCTTGGAGCTAAATGGTGAAAGTAAAGGCAAGGAAACATACATGGGGATGTTTAGGAGAGCATAAGGAACATTTGGTGAAAAGTCATCCGAAGACCCGTGAGCTCATAGCTGGATTGAGCTGAAAATTTGAGCTACAAGATGGCTTCAATTCAGATGGGGAGCTGCACCATCAGCATCACTACTTAGGACACTTCAAATATGTCCTAAGTCAAATATTGTGAAATCGTACCATTTTGCGAATAGTTTCCATCTCAAGAGGTACCTTTTCATAAGGAGCTTCCATAATGTTCATCATGCTACAACTCACCTATGGCCAGCTCACCTCCAGCTTATTCACCCTAGAACTAGCTTAAACATGAAAAATTACCTTCCAAAAATGTGACCTTTCATGAATGTTGCTGCCCATGAAGGTGCCCTTTCATCATGGTACACGTTGGTAAAGAGTTTACATCCATTGGAGGCCTAAATCATGAAGAGACATGAGACAAAGCACCATGCCTCTTCGACCACCACACATATGCCTTGCACATTGAGACTTTGGCACCAACTTGAGGACACACAACCCATTCAACTAAGGAATATAACTTTGGTGCCAAGATGAACCAGCAAATTACCATTCGGCCAAGAGAGATGCATCTTCATCCTAGCCGAACCATCATGTCTTATTTAAAGGGATAGTTAAACCATCTCCATGCCAAGGGACTTCTCCTTTCATTTAAGCATTATGTACTTTCCTTAGAGACATGTATCTAGCCGAAACCTTATGTGACTATTCGGCCAAGCCCTCTCTTTTCCTATAAATTGAGAGCTTGCCATCATTTGAACACATCTCATTTCATAATATAAACAAACCTTGGTGAGTTAAATCTCTCTTCAAAGTTCTTTGTGAACTTTATCGATTAAGCAAGTATATTTCTTATACTTGTGGCGTCATTTCTTCACCTTGATTCCTTAATTCCTAGATTTTATATGTAGTGGGTTGAAGACACTATCACCACCCCTCATCCAAGTTTGTGAAGATCGGGATTGTGCTTTCGAGCATAGTTTCTTCTTTGGTGTGTTTCAGATACAACATCACCATCATCTTCAATTTCAACATCAACACCTTTAACCATCTTCCATCAAGGCCACCAACATCTTCATTATAATTTCGTAGCCATCTATTTCTTATTTTATTACATTAATTATTTTCTTATCCATATCTATTTCCATTTCTAGTTCCATATCTTTCTTATTTTGTTGCAGCCATACTTATAAGTCAAGGACATCAGTACTTGTCATTCCTAGATCGGGACAACAATAAGGTTATCTACTCACTTCCATTGAAGAGTGTAGATTCAGCCTACATCAAAAGGATTGGGTGAACAACAACAACAACTAAAGTAATCTTTACTTTTATTACAACTTAAATCATAAATAGTGCTTTTGATTGACCAGAGCTTCATTAAAAATTGAAAAATGTGTTCATCTTTGGAAAATACAAACATCTATCATAATCAACCGACTTTGGCAACACTGAGCTTGATTGTAAGAATCTTTTATTAAATTGATGATCAAACCTCTATTTTTTTCTATAAAATTATAGTAAATCAAAGCTTGATGGCTTTATAGCACTCCTCAAAATTACGTTAATTATTTTCTCATAAACTTGATATCGGAAAAGATCATTGACATCATCTAATTAATGGCAATGAGATTAACGATTTTTTTATAATGTTGAACTTTATTGGTTGACTGTGAGATAAATGAGATGTCATTTGTATAATATTATAAGTTAATGATAATCAAGTTGCTAAAAGATAACTATACCATCCTTTTCAATTTATTCATGTATGATGCATTGGAGACTTATGGAAGAAGTAGTGGGAATTTAAATTTTGTCACATCATGTTAAGTATATCACGTTGAAAATACAATATCTAAATCATTTATGGGGGAGATGATAGCGGTGGAAGCATTTGGTATACATTATAATTATATTTTAACATTTTTTATTAATGTTGTAAGGAATATGAACTTAACGTAATTTATAATTTTTTACACAATCAACTATTTTTTATAAATATTATATTTTTTGAAACAGTCATTTTATGTGATAACTCTTTAGAAAAATGAATTATTTTTGTAATTATAAATAAAGTAAATTTTCAATTAATAATTAAATAATTAAATCATCAAACTTATAAGTCGAAGAACCATGTTTGACATTAATAAGCAACAAATAGTTTGTAATCACAATTTATAAATAAAGTTCTAACTGAAATCAATTATCAGCATTTTCAAAAATATCTTATATATATATTTCCAAGAAATATAAAATATTTTTCATTGTAACTTATTAATATATTCTTAGTAAATTTAAGATCACAAAGTCAGTATCAAACTCCTCAAGGATTAGGTGAAACAACAACAACTAAAGTGCACTTATTCCATATTTGTGCACTCTTAGACATTATTACTGAAGTATCATCGTTTTTGAACAAAGGTTTTTGAAGAGTTTTCTTCACCCAGGCTTCATGACATGCTTGACCTTGATTAACAAGTTGACGACAACATTCAATTGTAACAGTTTCAAATTTAAATATGTTGTCAAATACTTCAAAAATACAATGCAAGTCTATCTTGTTCTGGTGTTCACAATCGTAAAAGTCTTGATCCATTACAACTCCACTTGCAAAAATAACAAGAATCGCTATGGCATCATAAACGTTCAGACTAGCCATTGAAGCTCTTTAGGGGAAAAAGGATTTTATGAATTTGGTCAGCAGAAGACCTTGTTGTTGTTGCAACAATTCATTGACAACAAATATGGTCATTTATAGAATATCTTAATGGTTGTGACATGAATCTAAGGTTTTAAGAGAAATTAATAACATTTTCACTCTAATTATCAGTTTGACGTCAATAAAACATTCATGGAATGTTTTTAATTACCATTTAATTCAATATATGATAAAAAATTTCATATAGTTTGAATAAACTTTAAAAGAGTATTTATTGATAGTAATGATATTTCTTTGTTTGTTGTCTTTAGTATAATTCTTAATGTTTATAAAGCGCTCTAACATTTCAAAAAAATAGTTTTAGTCTCTAAACCATTTTTAATCACAATTTTGCCCTTAAATAAAATATAATTATCATGTCCCATTGCTCGATACTAACAAGGTGATCCTAAATGTCGAGATGGAAGTTCAAAGTGTTAATGTAGCTATCATGGGTGAATGATTATATTGGAAATCATTTTAATTAATTGTCTTATAATATTTGAGGGTTGCATAGATATTTATTAGAAAATATTATTATGTTTTATTTCATATTATTTATGTCAATGTTACTAAAATATTATAAATATAGTTTTATAAATATAAATATTCAGATTATTAAATTTTATTGAAACCTTTAATAAATTATATTAATTTTTTATTAAAATAATAATAATATATTCTTGATTATATTAATTACTATTGAAAATAATAATATTTTTTAAAATATTAAAAACTATATTATTAAAATAAGAATATTATATAATATATTAAGTGTTTTGTTATAAATATTAAATAATTTAATAATAATAAATTTTTGTAATTTATAAATAATATTATTTTTATTGAAAATTCATTTTATATTATTAAAATAAAAGTATAATATTATATATCATTATAATATTAAAGAATATAATATCATATTATTAGAATTATGAGTAAATATAATTTAATAATTAACATTTTTATTAAAATGTTAATAAAATAGTATAATAAGGTTTTACTTTAGCAACCTAGATGATTGACAATAACACCTCAAATCATTGGAAAATAAATGGTTACTGGCACTCCGAAGCATAAACAAGATAAAAATCTTGAAAGTAAAAAATAACTCTCATGAGTCTTTGAAGAATAATATTTATTTGTTTTTACTATAGCAACTGAAAAGTGAGTTCGAAGAATTGCAATAGAATTTAGCTTACGAGATGTAATTTGATACTTTTTTGATGAAGGTGTAGATATCCATTTTTGTCTGGTAAAAAATATTTATTATTATTATTATTAAAATCTATTTTAAAATTTTTTGTAGGCTACTAAGCCCCAAACTGATCTAGTACACGAGCCCAACACCAAAGCAACCCAATTACAAAACAACCCAGCTGGAGCCCAGACCCAAAGCCCGAAGTCCGACCCAGCACCCAAACTTGCTAGGTTTCATCAGCTGCTACCCAACCGCCCCTGATCTTCGTCGTTGGATCTGGACCCATCCAAAGGTCCAGATCACTCAAAGCAATTAGAATTTTAAACCCTAACTTTAGTAGCCACTGCCGACGTTTCACCTCCCACAGGCGCGTGAGTTTCACGCATTAGCTTTTCAGCTCCCAGTCGCGCGTGCATTGCATCGCCATACTCACCGACCATTTCTGATGCCGTCGTCGACAAACCTGTCCCAATCAGTGACCAAGAACACATCCAAGCCATAACAATCATAAAAAATCCATAAAAATATCTAAATCCCAAAATTCCAGGATTTTTCATCAGCTACAATTAGAGAGGTCATTTCCTACACTTAGAGAGGAAATCATTTTTTCAAGGGCAGTGAGAACACATAAAAGACACATGCAAAAAAAGAGAAATAGGGAGGCAACCATATATTCGGGGGGTTTAGAGATTGAAAAAGAGAGGGAGAGTGATTCGGAGTAACCCATTTGAAAAGAGAAAAATAAAAAAGGAGAAAGGAAAGATACACAAGAATCGAAACCCTTACCTTATATCTGGTAGTCGTGATCTCATTAGAGGTTGAAGAGCCTATTCCTAAAGGTAAAACCTTTCCTTTTCTTGAATTTAGGATTTCGGGGTGTGGTCTATATTTTTTGCGTAATAGAAAGACTCTTTTAAGGACAAGAGATGAGAGGCTAGGGGTTGGTGTCGGGTTTCTTATTTTCACGCTATTGGTGCCGATATATGGCGGCCGTAGCTCTTTTTTGTCTATCTCCATGGCAGAGAGGGAGACAGGGGAGAGGAGAAGTGGAGAGCATTTGCTCTCTATTTTGAAGAGAGAGAAGAGGGAATGAGAAAATGAGGATTTGGCTGAGTTTTGGCCTAAGTTTGGGCCTTAAATACCTCGACCTAAATGCTTCCGTTTAGGGAGGGGTTTGTTTGTAATTTTCATGTGGGTAAATTACGTTTGGGTCCTCCGTGTTTTGGAAATTTCATGAATGGGTACTGCTTTTATTTTATTCATTTTTGTATTTCATTCCCCGTATTTGTATGGTTTGCATTTTGGTCACTAGACTATTTGTTGTTACTATTTTTACAAATTTATACATTGTACTCTGCATTTATGAAACTTTTATTTTGACCACTACTCCTGTATTTTGGGTTAAATAAGGATTATTGCTTGTTTGTTTTACTTTCATTGTATTTTAGTCCTTTGTTTGTTATATTAAAATGGAAATTTACATATCTAGTCCATAAGATATTCTTGATGTAATTTTAGTCACTGATTATCTTTATTTTGGTTTATTTGCTTGTTTGGCCCCTGTTATTTTTTTTAACTTTGATTAGATCCTTTATTAACTCTATATTTAGCATTTTATTCCTTGTATTGAGTTTTATTTTTATTTCATCTTTGATTGTATGATTAATATTATTGTATATTTATATAAATATAAATATATATATTATTATTCATAATAAATCTTAATTAGTTTATGATAATGTTGTTGAACTTCGTTATGTTTTCATTCATTAAATGTTTAAAGTTTCCCATATATATATATATATATATATATATATATATATATATATATATATATATATATATATATATATATATATATATATATATATATATATATATGTACTTGAAATGGTTTTCAAAAACGTTTTTCGTGGAATGGGCGTGGAAAGTAGCATTTAATCGAAGTGTTGCAATCCGATACAAAATTACACGCTAGTCCTTTTAATTTAGGCGATAATTCGAGTTGGCCCTCACCTAAATGCTCGAAGGACCATCTCGATTATTCGACTCGATAATTGATCAAAATCAATTAAATTAATATTATAGCCTACGTTTTTAGGTTTGATCCCCTAGGTTCCTTATTTTCATAATTGACACCTTAAGCTAGAAATAACCTTAATTTACTTTTAGTTTAATTAGGATGAATAAAGTTTTGTTTGATTGTATTTTTTTTAAATCTAAGGCATTGTTCACTTATTAAGGAATTATAAGTATATCTATAGCAATCATGCTCCGGGGGTGACTACTAATAATTCCTGAAATAAGTCGACATCATTTTCAAAACCACATTATGTTTTCTAAAAACGATGCAATATTTGGTTATTAGACACAATAGTTGATCTCACGCATTTATGCTTGGGAGTGAATGCTATCGGTGTCGACAGAAGGTGTTCACTTCTTTTAATACTTTATAAAAATATTTTTTAATCTTTCATAATTGAAAAATTGTCATTTCGTAGCTTCTATTTTTTAAATTTTATTTATATTTTAATTCTTGATATATATATATTAATTTTTTTGAAAAATATTATTTTTATAAATAATATAAAAGTCCTCAAACATTTTAATAAATAAATTATGCCATCTAACTTTAAAAAGAATCAATTACACCCCTTTTCCACATTATCATTCACACATGTCAGCCACATAAGTAAAATGAGCTATCGTGTAAGTGTTATGGATGCCACATTAGCACAACAATGATCAATGATGGTTTCCTTTCATCAAAGAGCTGCCTTGATTTATTTTATGATTTGAGGGCTTCATAGAGTGGAAAAAAGTTAAAAGACAATATTTACTTTATTCAAAAGCTTAAGAACATAAAAAGCTATTGAGTTTTAACATAACAATCATTCTTTAGAAAAAAGTTTGCGTGATTATCAATGACTCCTTTTAACTTAAATTTTTATTTAATAGTTTAAAATTATTTGATTAGTACTTATTTAAAAAATTAGTAATCTTTACTTTTAATATAACTTAAATGATAAATAGTCCTTTTGATTTACCAGAGCTTCATTAAAAATTGAAAAATTTGTTCGTCTTTGGACAAAAGACAAACATATATCATAATCAACCGACTTTCACAACACTAGCTTGACTGTAAGAATCTTTTATTAAATTGGTGACCAAACCTCTAGTTTCTTCAGCAAATTTGATAGAACTATATGTTTTTTCTATAAACTTATAGTAAATCAAAGCTTGATGGCTTCATAACATTAATTATTATTTTTTTGAAACAATTATTTTGTATGGTAACTCTTCAGCAAAATAAATTATTTTATAATTATAAATAAAATAAATTTGCAATTAATAATGAAATAATTAAACCATCAAACTTATAAGTCCAAGCAACCATGTTTAACATTAATATTAAGCTTCAAATAGTTTGTAATCACAATTTATAAATAAAGTTATAACTGAAATCAATTCTCAACATTATAATATATATATATATATCCAATAAATATAAAATATTTTCTCATTTTAATTTATTAATATATTATTAGTAAATTTAATATCACAATGTAAGAATCAAACTCCTCAAGGATTGGGTGAAACAACTGCAACTAAAGTGCACTTGTTCCATATTTGTGCACTCTTAGACATTATTACTGACGTATCATCGTTTTTGAAAAAAGGTTTTTAAAGAGTTTTCTTCACCCCGGCTTCATGACATGCTTGACCTAGATTAACAAGTTGATAACAACATTCATTAGAGACCGTTCCATCCTTAAAAATGTTGTCAAATACTTAAACAAATACTATAGCAACATAAACATTCAGACTAGCCATTGAAGCTTTTTAGGGGGCAAAAGGATTTTATGACTTTGGTCCGTAGAAGGCCTTTTTTCTGTTGCAACAATTCTTTGACAACCAATATGGTCATTATAGAGTATCTTAATGGTTGTGACATGAATCTAAATTTCAAGAGAAATTAATAACATTTTCACTTTAATTATCAGTTTGACATCAATAAAACATTCATGGAATGTTTTTAATTACCATTTAATTCAATATACGATAAAACTTTTCATATAGTTTGAATAAACTTCAATAGAGTATTTAATGATAGTAATGATATTTCTTTGTTTGTTGTCTTTAGTATAATTATTAATGGTATATAAAGCCCTCTATTATTTCAAAAATATATTTTTAGTCTCTAAACCATTTTCACTCACAATATAGCCATTAAATAAAATAAAATATAATTATCATGTCCTATTGCTCGATACTAACAAGGTGATCCTAAATGTCGAGATGGAAGTTCAAAGTGTTAATGTAGCTATCATAGGTGAATGATTATATCAGAAATCATTTTAATTGATTGTCTTAGAATATTTGAGAGGTTTGTAGATATTTATTAAAAATATTATAATATTCATTTCATATTATTTATGTCAAAGTTATTAAAATATTATAAATATAGTTTTATAAATATAAATATTAAGATTATTAAATTTTATTGAAAGTTTTAATAAATTATATTAATTATTTATTAAAATAATAATTATAATATATTATTGATTATATTAATTACTATTGAAAATAATAATATTAAAATATTAAAAACTATATTATTAAAATAAGGATATTATATAATATATTAAGGGGTTGTTATCAATACTAAATAATTTAATAATAATAAATTTATGTAATTAATATTATTTTTATTGAAAATTTATTATATATTATTAAAATAAAATTATAATATTATGTATCATTATAATATTAAAGAATATAATATCATATTGTTAGAATTATGAGTAAATATAATTTAATAATTAACATTTTTATTAAAATGTTAATAAAATAGTATAATAAGGTTTTACTTTGGCAACCTAGATGATTGACAATAACACCTCAAAACATTGGAAAACAAATGAACTCTCATGAAAGTAAAATATTACTTTAAAAAATATTGAAAGTAAAAATGAACTCTCATGAGTCTTTGAAAAATACTATTTATTTGTTTTTACTGTAGCAATTGAAAAGTGAGTTTGAAGAATAGCAATAGACTTTGGCTTACAAGATGTAATTCGAGACTTTTTTGATGAAGGTGTTCACTTTTTTAATACTTTATAAAAATATTTTTTAATCTTTTATAATTGATAAATTGTCATTTCATGGCTTCTATTTTTTAAATTTATTTATATTTTAATTCTTGATATATATACATTAATTTTTTAAAAAAATATTATTTCTATAAAGAATATAAAAGTCGTCAAACTTTCTAAAAAATAAATTATGCCATCTAACTTAAAAAAAAGAATCAATTACACCCCTTTTCCACATTATCATTCACACGTGTCAGCCACATAAGTACAATGAGCTACCATCTAAGCATTATGGGCTACCATGTAAGCCTTATGGGCTACCCCATTAGCACAACAATGATCAACGATGGTTTCATTTAATCAAAGAGCTGCCTTGAATTATTTTATGATTTGAGGGTTTCATGGAGTGGAAAAAAGTTAAAAAATGTATTAATTTTATTCAAAAGTTTGAGGACATAAAAAGCTATTGAGTTTTAACATAACAACCATTCCTTAGAAAAAGTTTGTGTGATTATGAATGACTCCTTTTAACTTAAATTTTTATTTAATAGTTTAAAATTATTTGATTAGAACTTATTTAAAAAATTAGTAATCTTTACTTTTAATATAACTTAGCTGATAAATAGTGCTTCTGATTGACCAGAGCTTAATTAAAAATTGAAAAAATTGTTCGTCTTTGGACAAAAGACAAACATCTATCATAATCAACCGACTTCGCAACACTAAGCTTCATTGTAAATATTTTATTAAATTGCTGATCAAACCTCTAGTTTCTTCAGCAAATTTGATAGAACTATATGTTTGTTTCTTTGAACTTATAGTAAATCAAAGCTTGATGGCTTCATAACATTCCTCAAAATTAGGTTAATTATTTTCTCAAAAACTTGATATCGGAGAATCTCATTGACAACATCCAATTAATGGCAATAAGATTAACTATTTTTTTTTATAATGTTGAACTTTATAGTAACCCCCTAGACCTAGTCGGGACGTTAGGTCCAAATCTAGGCGGTCACATATCGCATTATAAAAATTAATATTTAAAACAACTTTAAAATCATAGGAAAGATTTATATGATAAACATATATTTATACATAGGTCAGAAAATTGTATAAAACATATATGTATAAAAAATAGCAGAAAACTGTATAAAACATTTACGGAACAAAATATCGGTAATACATATATATCAAGACGGTATAAAAACACATGTCACCAAAATATAACAGAATGATATATCAAAATATACATTTGTACAAAATTAGGAGAATTCATCTTGAGCTAAAAAGCTTAGTGTGCTCATTATGATGCATAAAAACATACAGAAGAAATATTTCAGTAAAATCGATTTATCAAACATGTTTTAAAAACATGAACACTGCCCCCGTTCGATCACCAAAATGTGTAGGTTCCCTAGAACCATACACCCACCTGTACAACAGTAAGGACTTACCCTGTGCACAAAGTAGAGGAGCCTGCAGTAAGGTCTTATCCTGTGCACAAAGTGGAGGAGCCTGTAGTAATGTCTTATCATGTTCACAAAGCAAAGGAGCATGCAGTAAGGACTTACCCTGAGCACAAAGCAGAGGAGCCTGCAGTAAGGACTTACCCTGAGTACAAAGCCGAGGAGCCTGCGAAAAGTGGTAAGGTCTTACAAGTCATAGACTAGGCCTGAGATATTTCTTCCAATAAAACCCCAATGACAGAAATAACATATATGTAGTTGAAAGAAAATGTTAGTTTAATCCATTAAAACATGAAAATATTTCATTTTCAGAAATCAGATGCGAAAATATGGTAATCCAGAGATCGTATCAGAAATATACAGTAAATCAGATATCATATAAATCGTGTTCAGAAAATCAATTACTTTGTTATAAAAATATTCAATATTATCAGAAATCTAAAACTGTTCAGACAGATAGTTGAAAACAATAATGTAACACCAATAGGAAACACACTTGTATCGATCTGAGTAGTCTGATATTCTGATAGGGAAACCTACTACTGAGTTTGTCGATCACGATCAGTGTAAGTGCTAGATCTTACGAATCGAAAAATCCATATCGAAATCCTAATATGAATAATATTAACCTTTATTGAAATAATTTACTGAAACCTATGGGTAACTCTCGTAGAATGCAGATCGAACAATCTGACGGACATGAAACACCATATCTAATCGACCCTCAATCGGGTGAAATATAATCCCCTTCATAAAAATATCTTCTTGGATCAATTTCATAATTAAATCTCAAATAAATAAGCAAAAATACTAAAAATACTAAGCATTATCGAATTAACGAGCTCGATTCGGGGCTTTCGGGTCAGAACGGACTTTGGAATCTAACTTCGAACGTTGAAAAACATAAAATATGACTTTTAAAAATTGTTGACTTTTAGTCAAAGTCAACGGTCAACGTTGGACCGGTTTGGATCGGGTCGGGCAGGCGGGTCAGATTAGAGGGTTGGGTCAGCGGGTCGGATCAACCCATTTCCAAGCATTGCACCAGGTAGTGGACTTTCCCCACGTGTAGATGTGACGCATGGGGGCGCGTGCGGGGCTGTTGGGGGTCGAAAAATTTCTAAAAAAATTTGTAAGTGTGATTTAAGGGGTTTTAAGACACTTACCTAACTCGGTTCACAACGGTGAACGGCGGAGAGCTCGATTTCGAAATGTCAGAAACTTGATATTCCTCACCCCCTCACACGCAGGTGATAAAGGATATAAGAAGGATATCGGTGGACTCAGGACGATGCAAGGAACATGATGATGTAGGAGGTATTGAAAACGGAGCAAAGATCAGCGATGAAATGACGATCAACTTTCTAAAAGAGGAAAATATTAAAGAGAGAGAAAAATTAATTAATTTCCCCCCAAATTTGAGGTTATAGAACCCCAAAAAAAGAAAATGAAAAAAATCATGCCATGGGTCCTCCATCTTTAATTGTTTAATGAATTTAGATCCATAATTTAATCAAAATTTCACTTTGGTCCCTAAATTAAATCAAAATTAAATTTAGTCCTAAAACAATTTAAGAAAATTTTAGGCCTTATTTTGGGGTGTGATAACTTTCTCCCCTTTAAAAGAAATTTCTTCCTCGAAATTTACCTGATGTAAACAGATGCAAAAATTGAGCCTCCATTGACTCCAATGCATCCCAAGTAGCTTCTGAGGGGCCATGGTTACTCCATTGAACTTTGACCATTGGAATATGCCTATTCCGAAGAATTCTCTCATCCCAATCTAAAATCTGAATGGGCTCCTCCTCAAAGGACAAATCAGGTCTCAACTTTACCTCCTCAACCTGAATGATGTGACCTGGATCTGGACGATATTGCCTCAACATGGATACATGAAAAATATCATAAATGCGGCTGAGCTGGGGAGACAACTCAAGATGATAAGAAACAGGTCTGACTTTCTTCAGAATATGATACAGTTATATAAATCTCTGGCTCAATTTACCCTTACGTCCAAATCTCAACACTTTCTTCCACATGGATACCTTGAGAAAAACTTGATCGCCAACCTCAAACTTGATATCCTTCTGTCGCTGATCTACATATGATTTTTGCCTATCAAATGACTCTCTCAGGCGATCATGGATCAATTGGACAATATCCTCAATCTCTTGAACTAACTCTGGACCCAAAGTTTTTCTATCATGCAACTCTGCCCAGCAGATAGGAGTACGACATCTACGTCCATACAGAACCTCGTACAGTGCCATGCTTATACTTGCATAGTAACTGTTATTGTAAGAAAACTCGGCTAAGGATAAGAAATCTTCCCAACTACCATGGAAGTCAATCACACAACCCCGTAACATATTATCAAGCACCTAGATCACTCACTCAGACTGACCATCAGTCTGTGGGTGAAAAGATATACTGAAATTTAAACGAGTACCTAGAGCCTTGTGTAAAGCCTTCCAGAACCTGAAATTGAACCTCGGATCTCGGTCAGATATGATAGACAACAGAACACCATGAAGTCTAAAGATCACAGAAATGTACAATCTAGTCAGCTTGTCCAAAGAATAATTAACCCAAACAGAGATAAAGTGAGCTGACTTGGTTAGTCGATCAATAATCACCCAAACTGAATCCTTTTCGGAATGAGTCAGTGGAAGACCAGTAACGAAGTCCATCGTAATGCACTCTCATTTCCACCCAGGAATCTTAATTGATTGTAATAATCCAGACAGATGATGGTGCTTGCCTTTACCTACTGATAAGTAAGACACCTCGCAGAAAAATCTGAAATATTCTTCTTCATACCAATCCAAAAGTAGCGCTCCTTGAGATTCTTGTACACTTTGTCCCCGCCAGGATGCATAGCCTAAGGACTACTATGAGCCTCTGAAGAATAACTCGTCTCAACTCGTCATCTTTAGGGACGCAATAACGATTGTGAAAGCCCAAAATACCATCATGATCCAAAGTATAATCTGAACTCGATCCCACTTAACTTGTTTAATAATGGGAAGCAATGAGCTATCAAGAAGCTGTTTGGCTTTAATCTCCTCGGCCAAAGTGGGTTTAACTTGCAATTGCTAATAGACTGTCGTCATCAAATAAACTCAAGCTGGCAAACAAGGCTTTCATATCAGATATCGCCTTACGACTCAAGGCGTCGGCCACCATATTAGCCTTCCCTGGATAATACTCTATCTCACAATCATAGTCCTTTAGAAGCTCCAACCAGCGACGCTGTCTTAAATTCAATTCTTTTTAAATTACTAGATACTTCAGACTCTTATGATCAGTATAAATATAACACTTTTCTCCATAGAGATAGTGTCTCCAGATCTTCAAATAAAAAACCATGATAGATAACTCTAGATCGTGAATGGGATAATTGCGATCATGCAGCTTTAAATGACGTGACGTGTAAGCGACACCCTTCCCATCTTGCATCCAAACACATCCTAATCTAGATTGAGAACATCAATGTAGATAGAAATCTTTTTCCCAGACTCAGGCTGAATCAGCACTGGGGCTTGAGTCAGAACAGTCTTCAGTTTCTCAAAGCTAACTTGTGGATTCTCAGACTAGACAAATGGAACATATTTCCTCAATAGTTTCGTTAGAGGAGCTACAATAATGGAGAACCCCTCAATGAAATGACAGTAATAATAAGCTAAGCCCAAGAAACTACGGATCTCAAAGACGTTCTTAGGTTACTTCTAGCTTAGAATATCCTCCACTTTACTCGAATCCATCTATGTTGAAAACCTTTTGATATTTCGATATAACAAATTAAGTTAAATGAATTTTAAGATTTTTCAAATGATTTTCTAAGTATATTTGATATAATTATTCGAATATCAAAACATTACTCCAAATATTTCAAAAATCATTTTTAATCCTTACTTAAGTGTAAAATTAAGTTTTAATCTTAAAAAAATTTCAAAATAATCTTTCAAAGTATTTCGAACCATTTCAAAGCCAAAAATTCCAGATTGCTCAGAGGGAACCGATTCCCCCTGAATGGTTTGCTCCGAGATTTCCAGAATGCTCGGAGGGAACCGATTCCCCCATAGGGGGTACCGATTCCCCCTATTCAACGGTTGAAATATTTGAATTTTACACTTAGGGAACCGATTCCCTATGAGAGGGTACCGATTCCCCCCATGCTCCAAGCATTTTTAATAAATGTTTTCACACTTAAACGGCTATATTATCTTCATTAATCATCCCTAACGTTCAGAAGTGATTCAAGGTGTTTTTAAGCAAGCTTAGAAGCCATTGATCAAAGATAAGAAACATCAAGCAACTAGAATCAAGAGAGAATCAAAGATAAAGCATCAAACCTCAAGTTTGAGTATTTCAAGCCAATTTTCATTCAATATTCATTTTGCTTTCAAGAACACATATTGTGCTCAATTGTATTCATCTTTCAGTGTTCTTTTCTTTGTTCTAGAATTGTGCAAACAATCTACCTTGTGAGGATTTCCCTGTAAGTTTGCAAATTTGTATTGTTCTCTTTGGGAGAGAGTTTTCTCAAGAATTTGGGGTATAATTCTTGAGGGTTTGTAAGGTTACTTTTTGTCCTCAAAAGAAAGACAAATTACTGAATTTGTGAAAAATCCTTAGTGTGGATAGCTAAGGTAGTGGACGTAGACTTTGATTGAGTAAGTCGAACCACTCTTAATTGTTGTGCAAATCTTTTCAATTTTCTGCAAAAGCTTCCACCGAAATTTTAATTGCCAATTCACCCCCCTCTTGGCCTATTCCATCGATCGATTAACTCAACAATTGGTATCATAGCCTAACTCATTTGAAGGTTTAATCACCTCTTGAGTCGATTCGGGAAGAGTTATATCGATAATCAAAGTCATCAATGTCCTCCGCTTCAAACTTCGACTCCAGTCTCGACTCGATGCCTGTCAACAAGCCTCATTTCTTCAATGGAGCTAACTATGCCTATTGGACGAATAGAATGATGTACTTCATTCAAGCAAGTGACATGGGAGCATGGAATGCTGTAGAAGAATGATACATCAAACCTCTCACTCATCCAAGGTTGTGGAGTGAATGAGAGACAAGAATGTTCCAGCTCAACTCCAAAGCCATCCATATCATTTTTTGTGCTCTTGGACCAGATGAATACGGAAGAGTTTCATCGTGTATAACCGCCAAAGAAATATGGGACAAACTTTAAGTCACTCATGAAGGTACCGATGAGGTAAAGAAATCTAAAATTAGTATTCTAACACATAGCTATGAAAATTTCAGGATGAAACCAAATGAAGATATCAAAGCTATGACGGATAGATTTTCAACGATTGTCAATGGTCTCAAATCATATGGAGAGATCATTTCAAATGAAAAGCTTGTGAGGAAGTTAGTCTACTCCCTCCCAAAATTGTGGCAATCAAAGAAGACGGCAATCATCGAGTCTAAGGACTTAACGTCCTTAACTCTTGAAGAGCTAATTGGGTCACTCCTCACTCATGAAATGATGCTCGAAGATGAGGTGGACCTCGACAAGATTGACGAGACACCAAAGGAGAAGGAGAAGAAGAAAAACATTGGAGTTGCTCTCAAATCCACAAAAGATGAGAGTGATTCGAATAACGATGACGATGACGAGGAAATGGCATTATTTGTCAAACGGTTCAGAAAAATGATGAGACCTTATCGAGGAATAAAATTTAAACGAAATGAAGGCCTCAAAAATGAACCGAAAGAGAAGGACCCAATCATTTGCTACGAATGCAAAAAGCCAGGGCATGTTAAATATGATTGCCCACAATTGAAGAAAAAGAATCAATCAAAGAACAAGAACAAGGCTCATGTGGCTACATGGAGCGATGAAGAAAGTTCCGATGAAGAGGAACAAGAAGTAGCTAACTTGTGCTTGATGGCATTTGGGGAAGATTCTAAGGTAACCTCTAACTCATCCGATTTTGATGATTTATCCTATGATGAGTTATTAGAGGAATATAATGGGTTAGCTTCGGATTATGAGAAATTATTTTTAAAATACAAAAATGATGTTTCAAAATTGAAAAATGAAAACAAACTCATATCCAAAACCAACAACGATCTTGAAAGTAAAATCAAATATTTGCAAATCAAACTAGAAGAGTTTGAAAAGAAAAATTTAGATTTGCAAAATTTACTTTCAAAGATCAATGATGATCATCAAAAGAAAATTGATGATCTTAAAACTTCTTTTGATAAAGTTGGAACAAAATATTTTTAAAAAGGTGGAAATTCAAAATCCAACTTTGTTAGAAAAAGTTTTAGAAACTACAATCATAGAGGTCCCCAAAGAACCTCTAATGGAAAAATCATTAGAAGTATGTGGGTTTCAAAAGAACTCATTACTACTAAAGATAAAAATATCCTACACAAATGGATACCTAAGGGGACTAGGATTTTGGAAACTAATGAATATGGACCCAAAAGAATTTGGGTACCAAAAATAAAAAATTAATCTATGTTTGTAGGGAAAGGAGCATTGCTACAAGGCACGGGAAAAAAATTCAAATTCATTGTACCTTGATAGTGGATGCTCAAGACACATGACTGGAGACAAAAGCTAGTTCATTGAGCTTAACACCAAAAATGGAGGAGAAGTGACTTTTGGAGACAATTCAAAAGGTCACATTGAAGGTATTGGTACAATAGGTAATACCTCTTCCATACAAATTAAAAATTTTTTATATGTGAATGGATTAAAGCATAATCTATTGAGTATTAGTCAATTATGCGATAAAGGATTCAATGTCTTATTTGAAATTAATGGTTGTAAAGTCATTGACATTGCATCTAATCGGATTATGCTTGTTGGTCATAGAATAGGGAACATATACATGGTGAATTTAGATTCTTTTGATATGACTAATTTATGCCTAGTTGCTAAGGATGAACATGATAGTTGGTTATGGCATAGGAGACTAGGACATGCTAGTATGAGTGTTTTGCAACGGTTAATTCAAGGTGATTTAGTTCGAGGGTTGCCTAAGCTTAAATTTGATAATGATAAAATCTGTGATGCTTGTGCTAAAGGAAAACAAAAGCGTGTTTCTTTTAAATCCATTAATGACGTATCAACTAGTAGAGTATTACAATTGATCCATGTAGATCTTTTTGGGCCAACTAGGACTACTAGCTTGGGCGGAAAATAATATGCATTTGTCTTGGTAGATGACTATTCTAGATATACTTGGGTTCTATTTTTAAGTACTAAAGATGAAGCATTAGAACAGTTCATCACATTTTCAAAAATAATCCAAAATGAAAAGGGTTACTCTATAACTAGTGTTAGGAGTGATCATGGCACTGAATTTGAAAATCTTAGATTTATTGAATTTTATAATTCTAATGGTATTAGTCATAATTTTTCAGCACCTAGAACCCCTCAACAAAATGGAGTTGTTGAGAGGAAAAATCGAACTTTAGAAGAAATGGCTAGAACCATGCTTTGTGAAAATAATTTGCCAAAATATTTTTGGGCGAAAGCCACAAATACCGCTTGTTATGTTGTAAATCGAGTAATGATTAGGACAATTTTAAAGAAAACTCCATATGAAATTTTCAAAAATAAAAAGCCTAACATTAGTTATTTTCATCCTTTTGGATATAAATGTTTTGTTTTAAACAACGGTAAAGAAAACCTTGGCAAATTTGATGCTAAAAGTGATGAAGGAATTTTTCTGGGTTATTCCTTAAATTCTAAAGCCTATCATGTATTTAATAAAAGAACTTTAGTTGTAGAAGAGTCTATACATGTTGTTTTCAATGATAATCCCCTTCCGAGGAAGAATTCTTGTGTGAATGATGATGTAGGTGTTATAAATACAAATGACGTTAGACATGACGTTGGAGAACCATCATCAAAGGAAGAAACGAAAAATGAGGAAACTCATGATCCTCTTGAGAATCCAACCATTGAAGAAAGGGAAGTATCTTATCCAAGAGAGTACAACTATGTCAAGGGTGGTGAGATTATAGGTGATCCATCCAAAGGGGTAACAACTCGATCTTCTCTTAGAAATATTTGTAATTATGTTGCATTTATTTCATGCATAGAGCCTAAGAATATTAAAGAAGCATTAAATGATGAACATTGGATTATGGCTATGCAAGAAGAATTAAATCAATTTGAGAGAAGTAAAGCATGGACATTAGTTGAAAGGCCTAGTAATAAATCTGCTGTAGGTACCAGATGGGTATTTAGGAATAAGCTTGATGAGAGTGGTAATATAGTGAGAAACAATGCTAGACTTGTTGCTCAAGGGTATACTCACGAAGAGGGCATAGACTATGATGAAACATATCTCCCGTAGCTAGGATGGAAGCAATTAGAATGTTATTAGCATTTGCATGTTTTCATGAATTTAAATTATATCAAATGGATGTTAAAAGTGCATTTTTAAATGGTTTTATAAAAGAAGAAGTGTATGTGGAACAACCTCCAGGTTTTGAAGATTCAAAATTTCCAGATCATGTTCTTAAATTGACAAAAGCTCTTTATGGTTTAAAACAAGCTCCTAGAGCTTGGTATGAAAGATTGTCAAATTTTTAATTGAAAAAGGTTTTTCAAAAGGAAAGGTTGACACTACATTGTTTTTAAAGCATAAAGGTAAAGATTTATTAGTAGTTCAAATTTATGTTGATGATATAATATTTGGTTCTACTAATGATGTTCTTTGCCAAGAATTTTCTAAGCTAATGCAAAGTGAGTTTGAGATGAGCATGATGGGGGAGCTCTCATTTTTCTTGGGACTCCAAATCAAGCAAAGAAAAGATGGCATCTTCATTAATCAAGCTAAGTACGTCAAAGATATGCTAAAGAAGTTTGGACTGGAAAATGGGAAACCTCATGACACTCCAATGAGCTCTTCAACAAAGCTTGACTTAGATGAAGGAGGTAAATGTGTGGATGTTAAACTATATAGGTCAATGATTGGCTCTTTGCTTTATCTAACTGCAAGTAGACTGGACATTATGTTTAGTTTTTGCTTATGTGCTAGATTTCAATCATATCCTAAGGAATCACATTTACTAGCTGTTAAGAGAATCTTTAGATACCTTAAGGACACTCTAGTTTAGGACTTTGGTATCCTAGAGACTCTATTTTTAGCTTGCATGCCTTCTCTAATGCGGATTATGGAGGACGTAAATTAGATAGGAAAAGCACCTCCGGTACTTGCCAATTCCTTGGAAATATGCTGATTTCTTGGTTTTCAAAGAAACAAAATTGTGTTGCATTATCTACCACTGAAGCGGAATATATTTCAGCCGGTAGTTGTTGTGCACAAGTTTTATGGATGAAACAACAACTTTTTTATTATGGAATTGAAGTAGGTACTATTCCTATCAAGTGTGACAATACTAGTGCTATTTGTCTCACTAAAAATCTGATCCAACACTCTAGAACTAAACACATTGAAATTAGACATCACTTCATTAGAGACCATGTCACTAAGGAAAATGTAGTTCTAGAATTTGTTGATACTTTGCATCAATTAGCAGATATTTTTACAAAACCCTTAGATAATGAAAGGTTTTGGACACTTAGGAGAGAATTAGGTTTAACTGACCTATCTTCACTTAGTGTTTAAAATAATTCAGCACTTTTAATAAATACTGAAAAATGCTCATAATAGTAATTTTTGATTGCATTCATTGCTATTAGTTAGGGGGAGTTTATGATTCTTGATGAAAAAATAATTTTATGTTCAAATATCGATTAAAGATTAATTTAATTGTTTGAACATAATTATTTTTCAATATATGAGTTGCCTATACAACTAGAGAAGATTAATTTAGCATTTTGTGTGCTTAAAAATCAGATTTTAGCATTTTGGTGTAGAGGGAATCGATCCCCCCATGAGGGAACCGATTCCCCCTTTGAAGGGGAACCGATTCCCCCCACAGGGGAATCGATACCCCCCTGGGGTTCTGTTAAAATCGGGCAAAACACAATAAAACCCTCTTATTTTTCTTCTTGCCGCCGTTCCCTCTCAACTCTTTCCCTATCTCCATTCTTGCCTCAAATCAACGATATTAATCAGAATTCGAATCAAATATCATCTTCTAAACCTGTTGGAATCATTAAAATCGTGCAAGCAACATCTAAATCCCCTCAATCTTCATCTTTCAAGGTAAATTTTTCTAAACTCTCTATTTCATTGATTTTGAACATAGGATTAGTTTTAATTAGTTCTAGGTTGAAATAGTGATCAGGCATTGATTGTTTAGTGATTAGAAACTACATGTTACAACTAATTTCATCAAAAACACAAGAATTTTCCCAAAAAATTTAAATTTTTGAAATTAAAAAAAAATTGTTGTTTTTCAAATTATTGTGTTTTGATTAAATTATGTTGTTGTTATGAAAACTATACATATATTGTTTCTCAAAACCGTATTTTTCAAAAGTTTCTCAAAATTTTGCCCATTAGGATTGATTTAGAGAACCTTGAAATATTGAAGACTCAATTGAGTTTTGGGATTAATTGATTGCATACATTTGTTTTTAAATTTGCAGGTTATCCAATCTATTCCGATTTCCTTCACCATGTCCAATCCTAAACGTGCTAGGTCTTCATCTAGTCGTTCTAGTCATCAACCAAATCCACCTCCAAATCCTCCTCCTATTCCTCAAAATCCTATTCCAAATCTTGATCCTAACTTGACTATCCAAAATTCTTGTTTCAATCAACCGGGTCCTAAAGATTATCGTTTTTGGATTTACCAATATTTTGACTCGTATAAGATTAGGGAAGAACGTATCCCATCTCTTCAAGCTATGGTTGCTAATAACTTTAAATATCTCCCTATCTTGCACGAATGGAAATTTGATAAACTTTTCGAACTTGAACCCATTGTTTATCATCAACTTGTTCGTATCTTCTATTGTAATGCCGTTTGTATCAAAAATCGTGACAAAACCAAAACCATAGGAGTACGTTCCTACCTCCTAGGTCAATATTTCCATCTTGATCCGGCTTACATAGCCAATGCCTTAGGCTTAGATAATGAAGGTTTATCAAATGAAAAACAAGTTTTAGGCTCTCGATATAAACGAAATGATAGTGCAAGTATTCTAGATCTTCATGAGCGTTTTCTTCATGTCATGATCACTTGGTGGTTTCGTCCATCCGGGGGTCGTTATTCTACTCTCAGAGATTTAGATCTTTGGTGGTTGCATTGTTTTGAACACAATATAAAAATAAACCTTTCCGAGATTATCTTTGCTGAGATTGTTGAAACCGTTAACCTAGTGCCAAATAAGAAACTCTGTTCTTCACTAGTTTACGGTTGTATCCTTAGTAATATATTTTCTAAAGTCGAGCTTTGAGTTGGTCTAGATGCCTCCTTTCCTCTTAAGAAACAAATCAATCTTCTTTCTTTAACAAGAGCGGGATGGTCAAAGTTAAAGAAACCGATGAATGGATTCGATCTTCTGCAACTACTCCGGGAGCTAGTTCTTCACAAGCTCCACTCAAAGCTGACGAAGATCCAGAGTTTGAACAATTAATGAAGGATATCGATGAAGCCGAAGATGAGCCTGAGCAACCCGAGGAGCACGCACAACAATCGACTCAAATGCCTCTATATTTTCAATCCTTTATGGAGACATTTGATTTCTGATATGCGACCATGGATTCGCGCTTTACTTATATAGAGTCTCATTTATCCACAATGGGAGCTCAACAATTAGAGATTCTCTGAGAGATGCACACAAACAACGCTTCAATGAATGAACGTATTGATGCACTCTCACACGAGATGGACGCTATGCGAGCTCGTTTTCCTCCTCCCGATCCTCCTACGGATGTTTGATTCTATATTTTACTTTGAACTCCAAACTTATTGTTTTAACATTTTGAATATTTTGGAATGTTTGAATTTGTGAATTCATTGATTCTGAATTTGTTTGGACTTATGGATGGTATGAACTTATATGTTTTGTGTGATTTATTCATTATTGCATCATTTACTTCATGTTAGATATATGACCAATTTTGCCATATCACATTAAATATGAATATTGATTATGAAGCTAATGGCTAACGTTTCTCTTGATTGTGATCTTAGCAGTTATGCATACATAGACCTAATCAATTGGCTAAATGTTTTTCACGTTTCTTTGAATCTTTTTGATTTAACAAAAAGGGGGAGAAGTGTGTGTTTTAAGTGTGTTTTAAAATAAGTGTGTTTTAAAATGATAAATGAGAAAAGTGTTAAAGTAAGGGGGAGTAATTTCAAAACTTGATTTCAAAATCTTAAAATTACTAAAATGTTTTGTTATATCAAAAAGGGGTAGATTGTTGAAAACATTTTGATATTTCGATATAACAAATTAAGTTAAATGAATTTTAAGATTTTCCAAATGATTTTCTAAGTATATTCGATATAATTATTCGAATATCAAAACATTACTCCAAATATTTCAAAAATCATTTTTAATCCTTACATAAGTGTAAAATTAAGTTTTAATCTTAAAACAATTTCAAAATAATCTTTCAAAGTATTTCGAACCATTTCAAAGCCAAAAATTCCAGATTGCTCAGAGGGAACTGATTCCCCCCCAAGGGGGTACCGATTCCCCCTGAATGGTTTGGCTCCGAGATTTCCAGAATGCTCGGAGGGAACCGATTCCCCCATAGGGGGTACCAATTCCCCCTATTCAACGGTCGAAATATTTGAATTTTACACTTAGGGAACCGATTCCCTATGAGAGGGTACCGATTTCCCCTGCGCTCCAAGTATTTTTAATAAATTTTTTCACACTTAAACGGCTATATTATCTTCATTAATCATCCCTAACATTCAGAAGTGATTCAAGGTGTATTTAAGCAAGCTTAGAAGCCATTGATCAAAGATAAGAAACATCAAGCAACTAGAATCAAGAGAGAATCAAAGATAAAGCATCAAACCTCAAGTTTGAGCATTTCAAGCCTATTTTCGTTCAATATTCATTTTGCTTTCAAGAACACATATTGTGCTTAATTGTATTCATCTTTGAGTGTTCTTTTCTTTGTTCTAGAATTGTGCAAACAATCTACCTTGTGAGGCTTTCCTTGTAAGTTTGCAAATTTGTATTGTTCTCTTTGGGAGAGAGTTTTCTCAAGAATTTGGGGTATAATTCTTGAGGGTTTGTAAGGTTACTCTTTGTCCTCAAAAGAAAGACAAATTAATGAATTTGTGGAAAATCCTTAATGTGGATAGCTAAGCTAGTGGACGTAGACTTTGATTGAGAAAGTCAAACCACTCTAAATCGCTGTGCAAATCTTTTCAATTTTCTGCAAAAGCTTCCACCGAAATTTTAATTTCCAATTCACCCCCCTCTTGGCCTATTCCGTCGATCGATTAACTCAACAATCTGGATACCCTCAGCAGAAACGATATGTCCAAGAAAAGTCACTTCGCTGAGCCAGAACTCATACTTGCTCAACTTGGCTTAGAACTTATTTTCCCTTAGAGTCTTCAGAACAATCCTTAAATACTCATCATGATTTGTTTAATTCGAGAATACAACAGTATGTCATCAATAAATACAACCACAAAATGGTGCAAATATAGTCAAAACACTTGATTCATCAAATCCATAAAAGTAGCACGAGCATTAGTTAACCGGATGACATCACTAAAAACTCGTAATGCCCATACTGAGTACAGAAAGCAGTCTTTGGGACATCAGAATCTTTCACCTTGAGTTGCTAATAACCAAACCTCAAGTCTATATTCGAAAAGATAGAAGCCCCTCAAAATTGGTCAAACAAATCATCGATCCTGGGCAGAGGATATTTATTTTTAATCGTTAGCTTGTTTTAGTTTCCTATAATCAATACAGAGTCTCAATGTCCCATCTTTCTTCTTGACAAAGAGAACTAGGGCTCCCCACGGTGATACAATGGGTCGAATAAATCCTCTATCCAATAACTCCCAGAGTTAGACTTTCAATTCCTTAAGCTCTTTTGGGGCCATACGACAAGGAGCCATCAAAATTGGGGTGGAACCAAAATAGACTTCAATCTCAAATCAACTTCTCTATCCAGTGATAATCCAGGCAACTCTTCAGGAAAAACATCAAAAAATTCTTTAACAATCTGGATGCCTTCAATATCAGATCTGGAACTCCTAGTATCCAAAATATAAGAAAGAAACGCCTCAGAACCCTTCCTGATCATCCTTTCAGCTACCAATGTCGGCATAACATTCGTCAGGAATCCATGACGTTCCCCAACCATCACAATCTTTCGGTTATCTGGAGTCTTCAGAAAAACTCTCTTGGTCTCATAATCGAGATTAACTCGATTCTTGTTCAACCAATCCATGCCAAGAATCAAGTCAGCCAGAAAGATCTCCCTATGGATCTCTATAGGACACCATCTAAAAATATGATCTAACTCTATGGACTGACCTACATGACTTTGAACTCTTACAGAATTCTCAGTATTCTCAACAGGGATATTAAGTCCCTCAAAAATAGAATGCAACACATAGGAATGGGTAGAACCATTATCAAACAATTCAAAGTAGGGAACTGAATGAATAGTAACAATACATGCAATCATATCAGGCTCATCGCGATCCTATCAACGTCTAAAAGCATAAACCAATACAGGATGTCTAGCCTCAAATCTGGCTGGACCTCTACTCCGAAAGCTCAGCCTCTACTAGCGATCTCGATGCTCTCTCCTGACTACGACCCCCTACAGGAGTCTGAACTATACTTTTAGTACGAGCGGGAGTACAAGCTTGTGTTTGAAGCATAGGAGGTGGCTCTGGACAATCCCCCAAGAGATTTTCACCATAACCACATCTAAAATAGGTACCCAATTTACTTCTACATCCCCCAAAATGACGTTTCCATAATGATCACATGACTACAAAGGATGAGACCCAGAAGAACCACCATATCTAAAAGGAGCAACAGCTGAAGAACCTGATGCCATAGACCTGGTACTCGCTCTGCCTCTCTGAAAATACTCACCCCTTCCTCTCTTCCTGGGGTGTGCAGAAGAATCAACAGAACCAAAAGGCCTCCTGGATCAGTCTAGATCTTGATCTCTCATGAGCTCCATACTCATTCGCTCGATCTCCTTGATGGTCTTGGCAATTTCATCCAAGGCATCAAAGTTTCTTTCCCAATGGGTAGCAACTTGATCCTGATCTCATTCCTGATTCTATTCTCGAACCTCAAGTACGATCTGATTCAGTGTCAACAAGTCCAGTAGCATAATGGCTCAGTTTGATAAACTCAATCTCATAATCCATAACATACATATCACTCTGATCCAAATTCTGAAACTCCTAGCATCACTCCTACAGATATCTCTCTATGATGTAGTGACTCCGATAACGTGCCTTGAAAAGATCCCAAGTCAACTGATTCCCTGGAATACTACCAGAAATTGATTACCACCACAGAAAACTCTTTTTTCTTTAACATATCTAAGGCCCCCTTTAACTTCTGCTCATGCCTCAAATCCATCTCATCCATAATTCTCTCTACATTCTCCAACCAATACTCAGCATCAGTCGGAGGTCCACCAATAATGCCTTCGAAATGAACTACTCCAACAGCTACCAAAGGCTTTGAAATCTCAACAGCATACATATTACCAGGGACTCTAGCAGCTCTCCTGAACATACGAAAGACAACTATATTAATTGTGTCCTCGTCCATATCAGTTTCCTCATCCTCAGTGATGGGAGGGTCTCCCGAAGGAGTAACCTGGTCATCTTTAGAAATAGATAGATCTATATGTGGGACAAAAGGATCTTGAGGTGACATGAGATCGTCCATCGTAATATAAGGTCGAGTCACTCACCCTCGACATCAGCCACGGCCTGGCCTATGACCTCTAGTCACACTCATCGAGTAAATCTACAAGGATCTATAGAAAGAATTTGAACCTAAGTTAGACTAGCATTAGGAACCTCAAATATATTTAAACTTAAAAAAATAAGGTGACACGGTTTTTTAAATATCTTGAAAAATCCAATTTTTGGACTTGTCCATAGTCCGAGTGTTTAAAACCGAAAGCTCTAATACCATCAAATGTAACCTCTTAGACCCGGCTTGGACGTTAGGCCCAAATCTAGGCGGTCACATATCACATTCAGACTTTTTTTCATATTTAAAACAACTTTAAAATCCATAAGAAAGATTCACATGATAAACATATATTTATGAGTGTTCAGAATCAATAATATTTGCTTATTAATTCTTCGATATTATGAATTTATTGTTGCTAATTTGGTTGTGTTATGCTTATTTTCGTGCATGGTATTACTTTCCAGATTTAATAGTAAAACGGGTGGATTCTGTATTTTTTTATTATTTGGTAACGACTTGAGACATGGGCACGACTCTGGGCATGACACGGTATGACGTGGCAGTTTCTAGAAGGTCTAGTCAGCGGCAGTTTTCTAAAAGATCTAATCAGCGTCTTTTGGAAGATGGACGATCAGAGTTATATTAGGAGACTTATATTTAAATTTTAAAGTTTGAATTTAGAAAACATTTGGAATTATCTGTAGGATTATTTTTATTTTAATTTATTTGTTTATCTCTAGGTTTTTAGAGGCTATAAATACCCTCTTGGGGTAAGCCTAAACTCACAACTCATATTACAATCTTCTTCTTCTCCTTTCTAGTTTTATAAAGTTATCTCCTTTATTTTATTTTCAAGTTTTAATTTTTCTTTTCTTTTAATTTTTATTTTTAAACATGCTAAGAATGACTTTGGTCATGCTTAGCTAATTTTCACATAAGCCAAGAGCTGAATCGATGACTCAATTCCAACGAGAGAATTGAAAAGCACCTTAATAACTTCGGAATATCCCTCTCAATCTCTAATCTAATTTTTCAAAATCAAAACAGTTTTCAAAATCAAATATTGACTTTGGTCAAGATGTTGTTGCAATTAAATGTGTGAAGGAAGGATCGGTTTATTGAAAGCACATTCAACTTCCTGGGAACACACTTGGTCAGATAGCCTTGCCAATAGGGAATTGAGATCGGAATTAGTAGTTATTCAAACAACAATTCGAGTCGGTCTTCATGAACTTAAATGGTAATCGATCTACGACAATTGATGTTGATCAGATTAATTTCCGAACTGGAATAAAAGATTGCCTTGGGTATTCGATATTCAAAATAGAATCACGAGGATTGCCCTTGTAATCAAAGTAACCGACGTGAATCCCGAAGGAAAATCTAATTCGATGATCCGAAGGAAATTAAGTCAAAGCGAGGCTTGAGGTTGTTTTACCGTTTTCATTTTCAACTTTACACTCTTTATTTTCTCTATTCTTTCTTTAAATTTCTTTTTATTATTTATATCTTTTTTTATCAAAACCCCTTTTTATTACTTATCGCCTGGTTTAAACCATTCAAACAGAAATTTAAAATTTTCTAAGTCACTGAGGATCAACCCTTACTTCTCTTTACTATGTATTTCCTTTAATTATTAATTGAGTATAAGGAATTTATTTTGACATCAAAACGACAGTTGTCGAATTGGCGTGGTTGCCAGGGACTTCGCCAAAGTTACTAATTTTTGTTTTCTTTTGATTTATGACCAGGACTAACCCGAACGAATTAGTGGAGACTTCAAACACAAATGCTTCGGGAAAGAAGGAGACAACAATCAAATCCAGAATCAAATGCAGGTAAATCCATTAATACAGAATCATATCCGATGGCTGATCCTACAATCAGAGAGTTAGCCGCGACACCTACTAAACAAGAGCCTTTTGCATTGATTTTCCCCAAGGCGAAACTCTATACCAGTTAAAAATTGTCCTTATTGATCTCCTCCCTACCTTCCGCGAATTACCAAACTAGAATCCACATAAACATCTCACAGAATTTTACATGGTCTTCTCCAACATGAGACCATAGGGAGTAACTGAGGATCAAATCAAACTTAGAGCTTTTTCTTTTTCCTTTGTCGATTTGGCTAAGGAGTGGATATTTTATCTAGCCCCAAATTATATTACCACATGGGCTCAAATGACTTGCATTTTTCTTGAAAAGGTTTTCCCTGCGGTGAAAGCAAGTGAGTTATGAAGGAGAATACTTGTAATCAAGCAACTTGATGGAGAGTCACTCTATGACTACTGGGAGAGATTTACAAAATTATGTGCTAGTTGCCCACAACATGGGTTAATCGAACAAACACTCATTCAATAATTTTATGAAGGATTAACTCCCCTAGAAATGAAGATGATTGATACTGCCAGCAGAGGAACTTTGGTGAACATGACTCCAACTGAGGCTAGTGAATTAATTTCCACAATGGCCATAAATTCCCAACAGTTCTGCCCAACTAATGAACCTCCTTGAAGGGTTCATGAGATAGGTTCATCTTCTTTGGAAAATAAGAGAGATAAATTAACTGAAGTAGTCAACTCTCTTGTTGCAGGAAAGATAGGATCAAACAAATTATGTGGAATATGTGCATTACCTGATCATCCAACAGACGATTGTCCACTGATTCAAGATGACACAGTAGCTCAAGTTAATGCAGTGGGGAACTTTTCAGGACCTCCCCAGAGGGTTTATAATCCCTACGACTATAATTAGAGCCCAAGATGGAGGGATCATCCAAATTTTAGTTATGTCTCAAAACTCAAGGTTGAATCAAGCTTATCAACCAAGGCCACCCCCAACAGTCGTAGAAGACATTGTTGGAGTCAATTGTTGAAAGATTAGCACTTTCCCAGGAAAAGTTCCAGATTCCTACTGAAGCCCACTTACAAGATATAGAAAAACAGGTTAACCAATTGGCTCAAACCGTAGGACGCTTGGAATCACACGGTAAACTTCCATCTCAAATCAAGGTAAATCCAATGGATAATGTCAGCGCCATCACTCTTCGAAGTGGTACAGTAGTGGTGCCACCTGTTCCAAAAGATGATGCAATACAAAAAGGGAAGAAGACTATTGATTCAGGATCCCAGAAGAAGAGTAACGGAGTATAAACATATCCAGCACTATCTCCCTATGAGGTGCAACCACCTTTTCCATCGAGATTAGTAAAAAGAGATAAACAAGCTGAGGAAAAAGAAATACTAGACGTATTACAGAAGGTGGAAATCAGTATACCTCTCCTCGAGGTTATCCAAAAGGTTCTAAGATATGCCCAATTTTTAAAAGATCTTTGTACAACAAATAGGAGGCTTTCTGGGGTCGAGAAGTTGAATTTAGGAGAACATGTTTCAACCGTCTTCCAACGAAAGTTACCACCAAAACTAAAAGACCAAGATATGTTCGCAATGCCCTGTAAAATTGGTAAAATTGGAATAAAATGAGCCATGTGTGACCTTGGCACTTATATTAATGTAATGCCTCTCTCTATTTACAATATGATTCCTAAAGAGCCTTTAAAGGATACAAAAATATCAATTCTTCTTGCCAACAGATCTGTGATCTATTCAGATTATGTCGAATTAAAATTGATTTCTTCTAAGCCTAAGGTTCTACATTATGTTTTGCATGCGCCTGAATTTGAACTAAAACTGTTGTCGGATCACTTGAAGTATACTTTCCTCGGGGCGAATAACACTTTGCCAGTGATCATATCGAAAGGATTGGCCAAATAAGAATAAAAGGATTTAATAACGATTTTGTTCGCACACAAAGAGGCTATAAGATGGACCATCATGGACATAAAAGGATTAAGTTTGTCCATATGAATGCACAAAATTAAAATCGAAGAAGGCGCAAAACTGACTCTTGAAGGCCAACGCCGGCTAAATCCACCAATAATGGAAGTGGTAAAAAAGGAGATACAAAAACTCCTTGATGCAGATATTATATATCTAATTTCGGATAGTAAATGGGTAAGTCTGATACATGTAGTTCCTAAAAAAATAGGAGTTACTGTGATCGAAAATTATGAAGGAGAATTTGTACCAACACGAGTTCAGAATGGATAGAGGTCTGCATCAATTATAGGAAGTTGAATTCATTAACTCGAAAAAAACCATTTTCATCTTCCATTCATAGATCAAATGATAGAAAGATTAGCTGGTAAGACTCACTATTGTTGTCTTGATGGATTTTCAAGTTTTTTCCAAATTCTAGTAGCACGTGAAGACCAAGAAAAGACAACATACACATGCCCTTTCGGAACATTTACTTACTGACGAATGCCTTTCGGACTTTGTAATGCATCTGTCATATTCCAAAGGAGTATGATTAGTATTTTTTTCTAATTATATTGAGAAATGTATTAAAGTCTTCATGGATGACTTCACTGTTTACGGTAATTCATTTAATGAAAGTCTATTAAACTTAACAAATGTGTTGCGTCGGTGCCTAGAATTTAATCTTGTTTTAGATTATGAAAAGTGTCATTTTATGGTTGATAAAGGTTTAATTATAGGTCATATTGTTTCTTCAAAAGGAATTGCAATAGACAAGGCAAAAACTGATATAATACGTTCACTTACATACCCCACTACTATGAGGGAAATCCTTTCTTTCCTTGGTCTTGTAGGATTTTACCACAGGTTCATTAAGGACTTTTCCAAGGTGGCGCAACCATTATGTTAATTACAGAAAAATAAAATCATCAAATTCAATCAACAAACAGATAAGTGTTTGACGTTTTAAAAGAGAAGTTGGTTTCGACACCCATAGTCCAACCACCAAATTTGAACATCCCCTTTGAAGTCATGTGTGATGCTTCAGATGGAAGTGTTAGAGTCGTACTCGGACAAAGGGTTGGAAAAGAACCTCACATTATCGTATATGCGTCCCACACCTTAGATTCCACACAATGTAATTATTCAACAATAGAAAAAAAATTATTCGCTATTATTTTTACATTAGATAAATTTAGATCGTATCTTCTTGGCACTAAAGTTGTTGTTTTCTGTGATCATACAACATTGAAGTATTTTCATAGGAAAAAAAGAGGCAAAACCGACTAATTCGTTGGATCTTACTCCCCAAGAATTTGATTTGGAAATCAATGATAAGAAAGGATGTGAGAATTCGGTGGCCGATCACTTAAGTTAGCTTCCAATCACTACAATTGATGCTCCCATTCGTGAGGAATTCCCAGAACAAAGCTTAATGATGTTGCATAAGTCAATGCCTTGGTTCGCCGATATAGTTAATTACTTAGCTACAGGCAAATTACCATATGATTTAACGAGAGCCGAAGTAAACCGTATTAAAAGAAAATCTTGTTTTTTCATTTGGGATGATCCGTATCTTTGGAAGCATTGTTCATACCAGGTAATTCAGCGATGTGTTGCTGAAAGTGAGGTAAACTTAATTTTAAATTTCTTTCATTCTTATTCGTGTGGTCGATATTTCGAACCAAAGCGGGCTGCTCATAAAATTCTAGAATACGGTTTCTTTTGGTTTCATATTTTTTGTGATGCTTACTTGTTTCGAAAATCTGTTATAACTGCCAACATACAGGTAATTTGACTTGAAGAAACGAAATGCCCCTTAATCATATTCATATATGTGAAACATTTAAAGTTTGGGGACTCGATTATATGGGTCCTTTTGTTTCTTCCTTTGGCAATTATTATATAATTCTTGCGGTTGACTATGTTTCGAAGTGGGTAGAATCTAAAGCCACTCGAAACAACGATGCCAAAACTACTGTTCAGTTTCTAAAAAATTGTATTTTTTCCAGATTTCGCACACCAAGAGCGATAATAAGTGATTGCGGCACACACTTAATCAACTAGGTAATTGATGCACTTATGAAAAGGCATGGAGTAAATCACAGAATTGCCACAATTATCATCCACAAACGAACGAACAAGAAGAAATATCAAACAATTAAGTAAAGACAATTCATGGAAAAATAGTCAAGCCAAATAACAAGGATTGGAGCTTGAAATTAATTGATGCCTTATGGTCTTATCAAATTGCATATAAAGGACCTATCGACATGTCACCCTATCGCCTTGTATTCGGCAAGCCATGTCATTTACCAGTCAAGTTGGAACACAAAGCATATTGGGCTATAAAGCAATGCAATAAGGAATTGGAAACGGTAGGTGAAACACGAAAGTTACAAATATAGGAACTTGAGGAAATCCGGAGAGATGTTTATGATAATATCGGGATATATAAAGACAAAACAAAAGAATTTCAAGATTGAAAACTTGCTTTTAAATTTTTTTCTGTCAGATAAAAAGTTCTTCTTTTTAATTCAAATTTAAAACTTTTTACAGGTGAACTTCGATCGAAGTGGAGTGGACCTTATACGGTAACTAGAATTTTTTCACATGGGCAGACAAACTTGAAGATGATTCAACCACTCGATTTAAAGTCAATGGACACAGAATAAAACCGTATTATGTGAATAGTCAGGCTTGCTTAATTGAATATCTCAACTTAGAAGAATTTGTAGTCTGAATCAAGTCATCGAGCTAAAGACGTTAAACAAAAGCGCTTTATGGGAGGCAACCCATTTTTTATTTTGTTGCATTTATTTTATTTTATTTTATTTCGATTGAGTAAGTTTCATTTAATTTTTATTTTTCAGGAACCAAATGTTTTTAGTCAAGCTAAAATAATGGAGATTTGTGAAATTTTCATTCGAACAATGCCAAATTCAGACCCTAGGAGCAGTAGCTTTATATTTTCTTTTGCGCATAATGATGTTCCAGCCCGTGCCCACTGTTTCATTAAACGGTGCATGTTAGCATAACTCTTTTAAAGATTGGTACACGTTAGTAAAACCCAAATCACTTTTCCCCCTTTTATGAGACATTCTGTCGCCGACCATTCACCCTATCTCTTTACTTTATTTTCTTCCACCTGGGCCCCCATCTCTTCCTTATCTTCACTTTTTGAATTTAAAACACTTTTCACTTTTCTTTTTACTAAAACACCTACACCCTATCTCATCCCCTATCACTTATAATTTATTTTGTTTTTTTAAACCAACCCAAGTTCACCCAAATTAAAACTCTTTCCCCCTATGTGTTTTTTATAATCAAAACATTTAACTGCCAACTCATTCTTTTTCCCCAAAATCATATTGTCACCCTTCTTATACATTTCGTCAGCTAAACCCCAAATAACTCATTCTTTTTCCCCAAAATCATATTGTCACCCTTCTTATACATTTCGTCAGCTAAACCCCAAATAGATTAGCCTTGCCTCAAATGCGTCGACCACCTCTATTTCTGAACCAGCCACCATCGTGCTCTTACGTGGCTGCTACTCTCAACAATGGTTCGCACAAGGGACCAACAAAATGCCGCACCACCCATTGTTCTCGGTGGACATTGTCGCCTCAATTTTCCAGCTTTTATTGCCATCCCAAGCGATTTAGACTTCATTCTGCTCAAACCTGCTCCTCGCCCGATGCGAGATCGAGGCCACGCACCAAACTTTCCATCCACATCACTCGGTGTTCACACCCACCGCCTCCCTTCGCCCCAGACCGAGCATTGTCCACCTTCCATATCCGTCGCGCTCTCCATCACGTCCTTCTAGTCCATACCAAATGTAGACACTTTTTTCTCTCGACCACAACAATCGATCTTCCTCATGCCCAATCATTCGACGACATTAGATAATACTCCTAAGGTAAACTCCAATCCTATTTTTGTTCAACAATTACTAATGTACTATCCCGTTTATGGTTTTACAGATGCTGGTTTTCCACCTACCGCACACTTGATGATGTTTTTAGTTCACAACATCAACTCGGGCAACCTACTTCACTGTCTCAGTGCCTCCCATCATGGTCGTGGTTGTGTTCATAGTCGATAGTATATCAGGGGAGTTATCTATTCCTTCTCTTGCACTTTAATTTTATGTTTTGGGACAAAATGATTTAAGAGAGGGGGAGTAGAGTCTAGGTTGAATTTCCCTTTGATTATATCTATGTTTTGATGCTAGTTTATGTTGATTTGATTTGCGAAAAATTTCATTTAATCTATTTGTCTTGTTGAATATTTTTTGGAACACCATGCTTGTTTAGGAACACATAATTATTTAGGTTAAGATATTATTGATAGCAAATATCATGAATTGTAATTAAATTTGATTTATTACGATATTCCCTGATGTTATTGGTTAAAATGTGCTTAGCTCAATGCATGAAAACAATTTGGTGAGATTTGAGCCTTTACGAGCATATAATTTTTGCTCTCATTTTTTGGATTGAGTGTGTCGAATTTGACATTGGCATTCTAGAACCTGCATTTTAAATAATGTCGAGATTACACATGAACATAATGCTTAGAAATGATTTAGGCACCTTAGGATTAACCATTATGTTTCCCCACTAAATTTGGCTACCCATGCATTTTCCCCTAGTTAACCACTATTGAGCCTATTTTCATTCTTTGTTTTCACCACAGGGTAAGTAAATTGTTAATCCGATGTATGTTCCATGAAAAAAACAGAAGCAATTCGGAAAAAAGTTGTTCAAAAAAAATGAAAAGACATGAGAAAAAGTGGAAAACAAAACAATAACAAAAAATGCGAAAAAAATCAAATTCATTTTGAAAGGGAAATTGTTGTTTGTTAGTTTGTCTTTTTATCTTGTTGTGCTTAATGTTTTGATGGAGTAGAACTTTTTATTTGTTAGTTCTTTGCCTTGAATTTTAGCCATATTATTTAGTCTTTTTCCCACCTTTACCTAAGCCTCATTACAACCAATAAAAGACCTTTTGATTTATGCATCTTATTATTATTAGTAGTGGAGATTTGATTTACTTACAGGCCTGTGGTAAATCGTGTCAGTTCTGACATTCAGTGTTTCTATACCCTAAACACATTGAGTGATTTGAGTGAATCCTGGTAAGGTGTTGAGTTGTGAGCATTGAGATTGATAAATGAATGCATGTTACAATTTCATTTTACTTGTTCCAATTGGTGATGTTCAATTGATTGGTATCTCGACTTTAATAATTATTGTAGTCTCTACCTTGCTTCCTTGAATGTGAAACTTGACAAAGAAATGTAAATGAAATTTTTGATCGATTTGATTATATCATACTTGAGGACAAACATGAGATAAGTGAGGGGGAATTTGATGAGTGTTCTGAATTGATAATATTTGCTCATTAATTCTTTGATCATATGAATTATTGTTGCTAATTTGGTTGTGTTATGCTTATTTTCGTGCAGGGTCTTACTTTCCAGATTTAATAGTAAAACAGGTGCATTCTACATTTTTTTATTATTTGGTCATAGCTGGAGACATGGGCACGACTCTGGCCATGACACGGTCTGATGTGGCAGTTTCTAGAAGGTCCAGTCAGTGGCAGTTTTCTAGATGATCTAGTCAGCGCCTTCTGGAAGATGGACGAGCAGAGTTATATAAGGAGACTTATTTTTAAATTTTAAAGTTTGAATTTAGAAAACATTTGGAATTATCTTTAGGATTATTTTTATTTTAATTTCTTTGTTTATCTCTAGGTTTTTAGAGGCTATAAATACCCTCTTGGGGTAATCCTAAACTCATAACTCATATTACAATCTTATTCTTCTCCTTTCTAGTTTTATAAAGTTCTCTCCTTTATTTTCTTTTCAAGTTTTCATTTTTCTTTTATTTAATTTTATTTTTAAACATGCTAAGAATTATTTTGGCCATGCTTAGCTAATTTTCTCATAAGCTGAGAGCTAAAGCGATGACTCAATTCCAACGGGAGAATTGAAAAGCACCTTAATAACTTCATAATATCTTTGTCAATCTTTACGCTTATTTTTCAAAATCAAAGCAATTTTCAAAATCAAAGATTGACTTTGGTCAAGATGTTATTGTAATTAAATGTGTGGGAGGAAGAATCGGCTTACAGAAAGCACATTCGAAATCTTGGGAACACACTTGGCGAGATAGCCCTGCCAAGAGGGAATTGAGATCGAAATTAGTAGTTATTGAAACAACAATCTGAGTAGGTCCTCACAAACTTAAACGGTAATTGATTTATGACAATTGATGTTGATCAGATCAATTTCCAAAGCTGGAATCAAAAATTGCATTGGGTATTCAGTATAAAAAGTAGAGTCACGAGGATTACCCTTGTAAACAAAGTAACCGATGTGAATCCCAAAGGGAAAATCTAATTTGATTATCCGAAGGAAATTGAGTCAAAGCCAGGCTTGATGTTGTTTTACCATATTCATTTTCAATGTTACACTCTTTATTTTCTTTATTCTTTATTTAAATTTCTTTTTATTATTTAAATCTCTTTTTACCAAAACCCTTTTTACTACTTATCGCCTGGTTTAAACCATTCAAATAGAAATTTGGAATTTTCTAAGTCCTTGAGGATCAACCCTTACTTCTCTTTACTACATATTTCCTTTCATTATTAATTAAGAAGAAGGAATTTATTTTGACATCAAAATGACATTTGTCATATATGTATACATATGTCAGAATACTATATAAAACATATACATATCAAAATACTATAGAAAACCGTATAAAATATTTACGGAAAAAAATACTGGTAATGCAGATATATCAGGACGGTAGCAAAACACATGTCACTGAAATATAACAGAAAAGTATATAGAAATATACAGTGGTACAAAATTAGGAGAAATTGGTCCTCCTGATGCCAAGTCTACTAGTCTAGTCTACTATTATCTAAAAAGGTTAAAATTTAAGGAATGAGCTAAAAGTTTAGTGTACTCCTTACGGTGTATAAAAATATACAGACAAAATATTTCAGTAAAATCGGTTTATCAAACATGTTTTAAAAACATGAACACTACCCCCGTCTAATCACTAGAATGTGTAGGTTCCCCAGAACCATACACCCACCTGTACACCCAATAAGGACTTACCCTGTGCACAAAGTATAGGAGCCTGCAGTAAGGTCTTACCCTTTGTACAAAGCAAATGAGCCTGCAGTAAGGTCTTATCCTGTGCACAAAGCATAGGAGACTACAGTAAGGACTTACCCTGAGAACAATGCCGAGGAACCTGCAGTAAGGACTTACCCTGAGTACAAAGCCGAAGAGCCTAAGAAAAGCGGTATGGTCTTACAAGTCATAGACTAGGCCTAAGATACTTCCTCCAATAAAACCCCCAATGATATAAATAACATGTATGTAGTCGAATGAAAATGGTAGTTTAATCCATTAAAACATGAAAATATTTCATTTTCAAAAACCAGATACGAAAATACGGTAATCTAGATATCATATCAGAAATATAAAGGAAATCATATATCAGATAAATCGTGTTAAAAAATCAAGTACTTTTTCATAAAAATAATCAGTATTATCAGAAATCTCAAATAGTTAAGAGAGATAGTTGAAAACAATAATGTAACACCAGCAGGAAACACACATGTATCGATATGAGTAGTCTGATAGGGAAACCTACTACTGAGTTTTTCGATAACGATCAATTACATCGCTAGATCCTACGAATTGAAAAATCCATATCGGAATCTTAATATGAATATATTAACCTTTATTTAAATAATTTACGAAAACTACGAGTAACTTTCGTAAAACGTGGATCAAACAAATCTGACGGACAGGAAACACCGGATCTCAAATAATCAAATCTCAAATAAATAAGCTAAAATGCTAAAAAGACTAAGTATTTTCGGATTAACGAGCTTGATTCGGGGTTTTTGGGTAAGAATTTGGCAAAACAAACTTCGGAATCGGACTCAGGATGTCTAAAATATGAAACATGACTTTTCAAAAATTTTGACTTTTGTTCAAAGTCAATTGTCAACTGTCAACGGTCGATCAACGATCAACAATCAATGATCAACAATCAACGGTCGATTAACTATAAATGGTCAACGTTGGACCGAGTCAGATCTGGTCAGGTCGGATTAGTGGGTTGGGTCAGTGGGTCTGGTCAGTGGGTCGGATCAGCCCATTTCCAAGCATTCCACCAGGCGGTGGACATTCCCCACGTACAGGAAGGGCGAGTGGGGGCACGTACAAGGCTGTAGTGAGTCAGATTTTTTTTAAAAATTTGTAAGTGTGTTTTAAGGAGTTTTGATACACTTACCAAACTAGATTCACAACGGTGAACTGTGGAGAGCTCGATTTCAAAACGTCGGAAACTTGATATTCCTTACCCCTCCCACGCTGGCGATAACGGAGATAAGAAGGATACTGGTGGACTCAGAACGACGCAAGGAACACGATGATATAGAAGGTGTCAAAAACAGAGGAACAATTAGAGATGAAACAACAATAAAAGATTTGTTTCTGAAAAAGGAAAACATTAAAGAGAGAGAAAAAAAATTAATTATTTCCCCACAGATTTGGGATTATATAAAACCAAAAAAAGAAAATGGAAAAATCATATCATAGGTCCTCCATCTTTAATTGCTTTCTAAATTTGGATCCAAAATTTAATCAAAATTTCACTATGGTCCCTAACTTAAATCAAAATTCAATTTAGTCCTCAAAACTTTTTAAGAGAATTTTAGTCCCTATTTTGGGGTGTTACAAAACCATTTTTACTCACAATTTAGCCCTTAGATAAAATAAAATATAATTATCATGTCCCATTGCTCGATACTATAAGGTGATCCTAAATGTCGAGATGGAAGTTAAAAAATGTAGCTATCACAAGTGAATGATTATATCAAAATCGTTTTAATTAATTGTCTTATAATATTTGAGGGTTTCATATATACTTATAAAAAATATTATAATATTTTATTTCATATTATTTATGTCAATGTTATTAAAATATTATAAATATAGTTTTATAAATATAAATATTAAGATTATTAAATTTTATTAAAAATTTTAATAAATTATATTAATTATTTATTCAAATAATTATAATATATTATTGATTATATTAACTACTATTGAAAATAATAATATTCTTAAAAAATTAAAAATATTATTAAAATAATATTATTTTTAATATATTATTAAATAATTTAATAATAATAAATTTATGTAATTTATAAATAATATTATTTTTATTGAAAATTCATTATATATTATTAAAATAAAATTATAAAATTATATATCATTATAATACTAAAGAATATAATATCATGTTACTAGAATTATGAGTAATATAGTTTAATAATTAACATTTTTATTAAAATTTTAATAAAATAGTATAATAAGGTTTTACTTTAACAACCTAGATGATTAACAAGAACACCTCAAATCATTGGAAAACAGATGTTTACCGGCACTCCAAAGCATAAACAAGATAACAATATTGAAAGTAAAAACTAACTCTCATGAGTGTTTGAAGAATGATATTTATTTATTTTACTGTAGCAACTGAAAAGTTAGTTCGAAGAATAGCAATAGACTTTGGCTTACGAGATGTAATTCCAGACTTTTTTGACGAAGGTGTTCACTTCTTTTAATATGTTATAAAAATAGTTTTTAATCTTTCATAATTGCTAAATTGTCATCTCATAGCATATATTTTCTAAATTTTATTTATATTTTAATTCTTGATATATATATATATATATTATTTTTCTGAAAATATTATTTTTATAAATAATATAAAAGTCCTCAAACTTTCTAAAAAGTAAATTATGCCATCTAACTTAAAAAAGAATCAATTACACCCCTTTTCCACATTATCATTCCACATAAGTACAATGAGCTACAATGTAAGCTTTATGGGCTACCGCATTAGCACAACAATGATCAACGAAGGTTTCCTTTAATCAAAGAGCTGCCTTGATTTATTTTATGATTTGAGGGCTTCATGGAGTGGAAAAAGTTAAAAGACTGTATTTATTTTATTCAAAAGTTTAAGGACATAAAAAGCTATTGAGTTTTAACATAAAAATCATTCCTTAGAAAAAGTTTGTGTGATTATGAATGACTCCTTTTAACTTAAATTTTTATTTAATAGTTTAAAATTATTTGATTAGAACTTATTTAAAAATTAGTAATCTTTACTTTTAATATTACTTAAATGATAAATAGTTGTCTTGAATGACCAGAGCTTCATTTAAAAATTGAAAAATTTGTTCGTTTTTGGACAAAAGACAAACATCTATCATAATCAACCCACTTTGGCAACACTGAGCTTGATTGTAAGAATCTTTTATTAAATTGATGATCAAACCTCTAGTTTCTTCAGCAAATTTGATAGAACTCTATTTTTTTCTATAAACTTATGGTAAATCAAAGCTTGATGGCTTCATAATATTCCGCAAAATTACGTTAATTATTTTCTCAAAAACTTTATATCGGAGAAGCTCATTGACAACATCCAATCAATGGCAATGAGATTAACAGATTTTTTTATAATGTTGAACTTTATTGGATGACTGTGAGTTGAATGAGATGTCTTTTGTATAATATTATAAGTTAACGATAATGGAGTAGCTAAACGATAATTATGCCAACCTTTTCAATTTACTCATGTATGATGCACTGGAGACTTATGCCAGAAGTAGTGAGAATTTAAATTCTGTGACATCATATGAAGTATATCACGTTGAAAATGAAATATTTAAATCATGTAATGGGGTGGTGATAGTGTTGAAAGCATTTGGTATACTTTACGATGGTACGTTTTTTATTAATGTTGTAAGGAATATGAACTTAGCATAATTTATAATTTTTTACACCATCAACTATTTTTTATAAATGTTATATTTTTTGAAACAATAATTTTCTGTGATAACTGTTCAGAAAAATGAATTATTTTGTAATTATAAATAAAATAAATTTTCATTTAATAATGAAATAATTAAACCACCAAACTTATAAGTCCAAGCAACCATGTTTGACATTATATTATGCAGAAAATAGTGTGTAATCACAATTTATAAATAAAGTTATAACTGAAATCAATTATCAGCATTATAAAAAATATCTTATATATATATTTCCAAGAAATATAAAATATTTTTTCATTGCAATTTATTATTATTTTCTTAGTAAATTTAAGATCACGAAGTCATTATCAAACTCCTCAAGGATTGGGTGAAACAAGAGCAACTAAAGTGCACTTGTTCCATATTTTTGCACTCTTAGACATTATTACTGATGTATCATTGTTTTTGAACAAAGGTTTTTGAAGAGTTTTCTTCACCCAAGCTTCATGACATGCTTGACCTAGATTAACAAGTTGATGACAACATTCATTCGTGACCGTTCCAACTTTAAATATGTTGTCAAATACTTCAAAAATACAATGCAAGTCCATCTTGTTCTAGTGTTCACAATCGTAAAGGTCTTGAGCCATTACAGCTCCACTTGCAAAAATAACAAGAATCACTATAGTAGCAAAAATGTTTAGACTAGCCATTGAAGCTTTTAGGGGAAAAGGATTTTATGATTTTGGTCGGCAGAAGACCTTACTGCTGTTGCAAAACTTGTTTGACAACAAATATGATCATTTATAGAGTATCTTAATGGTTGTGAGATGAATCTAAGGTTTTAAGAGAAATTAATAATATTTTCACTTTAATTATAAATTTCACATCAAAAAAACATTCAAGGAATGTTTTTAA
Source organism: Hibiscus syriacus (assembly GCF_006381635.1). Taxonomy (NCBI): domain Eukaryota; kingdom Viridiplantae; phylum Streptophyta; class Magnoliopsida; order Malvales; family Malvaceae; genus Hibiscus; species Hibiscus syriacus. The sequence continues at coordinate 167,942 of NW_024062339.1, read as the reverse complement.
TTACCATTTAATTCAATATACGGTAACAAATTTCAAATAGTTTGAATAAACTTCAATAGATTATTTAATGATAGTAATGACATTTCTTTGTTTTTTGTCTTTAGTTAATACTTAATGGTTTATAAAGCCCTTTAACAATTCAAAAAAAATTATTTTTAGTCTCTAAACTATTTTTACTCACAATTTAGCCCTTAAATAAAATATAATTATCATGTCCCATTGTTAGATACTTACAAGGTGATCCTAAATGTGGAGATGGAAGTTCAAAGTGTTAATGTAGCTATCATAGGTGAATGATTATATCGGAAATCATTTTAATTAATTGTCTTAGAATATTTGAGGGTTTCATAGATATTTATTAGAAAATATTATAAATTTTATTTCATATTATTTATGTCAATGTTATTAAAATATTATAAATATAGTTTTATAAATATAAATATTAAGATTATTAAATTTTATTGAAACTTTTAATAAATTAAATTATATTAGAATTATAAGTTAACGATAATCGAGTTGCTAAAAGATAACTATGCCAACCTTTTTAATTTACTCATATATGATGCACTTGAGACTTATGCCAGAAGTTGTGAGAATTTAAATTCTGTCACATCATATGAAGTATATCACGTTGAAAATGCAATATCTAAATCATGTAATAGGGAGGTGATAGTGGTGGAAGCATTTGGCATACTTTATAATGGTATTTTAACATTTTTTATTAATGTTGTAAGGAGTATGAACTTAGCATAATTTATAAGTTTTTACATCATCAACTAATTTTTATAAAAATTATATTTTTCGAAACAATCATTTTGTGTGATAACTCTTCAGAAAAATCAATTATTTTGTAATTATAAATAAAATAAATTTGCATTTAATAATGAAATAATTAAACCATCAAACTTATAAGTCCAAGCAGCCATGTTTGACATTAATATTAAGCAGAAAATAGTTTGTAATCACAATTTAGAAATAAAGTTATAACTAAAATCAAATCTCACCATTATAAAAAATATCTTATATATATATATATATTTCCAAGAAATATAAAATATTTTTTCATTGAAATTTATTAATACTTTCTTAGTAAATTTAAGATCACAAAGTTATTATCAAACTCCTAAAGGATTGGGTGAAACAACAGCAACTAAAGTGCACTTGTTCCATATTTGTGCACTCTTAGACATTATTACTGACGTATCATTGTTTTTGAGCAAAGGTTTTTGAAGAGTTTTCTTCACCAGATTAAGAAGTTGATGACAACATTCATTTGTGACCATTCCAACTTTAAATATGTTGTCAAATACTTAAAAAATACAATGCAAGTCCATCTTGTTCTGGTGTTCACAATCATAAAAGTCTTGAGCCATTACAGCTCCACTTGCAAAAATAACAAGAATTGCTATAGTAGCAAAAACGTTTAGACTAGCCATTGAAGCTTTTAGGGGAAAAAGGATATTATGACTTTGGTCGACAGAAGACCTTACTACTGTTGCAACAATTGTTTGACAACAAATATGGTCATTTATAGAGTATCTTAATGGTTGTGACATGAATCTAAGGTTTTAAGAGAAATTAATAACATTTTCACTTTAATTATCAGTTTCACATCAATAAAACAATCAAGGAATGTTTTAATTACCATTTAATTCAATATACGGTAACAAATTTCATATAGTTTGAATAAACTTCAATAGATTATTTAATGATAGTAATGATATTTCTTTGTTTGTTGTCTTTATTATAATACTTAATGGATTCTGAAGCCCTCTAACATTTCAAAAAAAAAATAGTCTTTAAACCATTTTTACTCACAATTTAGCCCTTAAATAAAATATAATTATCATGTCCCATTGTTGGATACTTACAAGGTGATCCTATATGTGGAGATGGAAGTTCAAAGTGTTAATGTAGCGATCATAGCTTAATGATTATATCGGAAATCGTTTTAATTTATTGACTTATAATATTTGAGGATTTTATAGATATTTATTAGAAAATATTATAATATTTTATTTCATATTATTTATGTCCATGTTATTAAAATATTATAAATATAGTTTTATAAATATAAATATTAAGATTGTTAAGTTTTATTGAAACTTTTAATAAATTATATTAATTTTATATTAAAATAATAATAATATATTCTTGATTATTTTAATTACTATTGAAAATAATAATATTTTTAAAATATTAAAAACTTTATTATTAAATAAGAATATTACATAATATATTAAGGGTTGTGTTATAAATATTAAATAATTTAATAATACATTATGTAATTTATGAATAATATTATTTTTATTGAAAATTCATTATATAATATTAAAATAAAAGTATAATATTAAAGAATATAATATCATATTATTAGAATTATGAGTAAATATAATTTAATAATTAATTTTTTTATTAAAATGTTAATAAAATAGTATAATAAGGTTTTACTTTAGCAACCTAGATGATTGACAAGAACACCTCAAATCATTGGAAAACAAATGGTTACCGGTACTCCAAAGCATAAACAAGATAACAATCTTGAAAGTAAAAAATAACTCTCATGAGTCTTTAAAGAATAAAATTTATTTATTTTACTGTAGCAACTGAAAAGTGAGTTCGAAGAATAGCAATACACTTTGGCTTACGAGATGTAATTCGAGACTTTTTTGACGAAGGTGTTCACTTCTTTTAATACGTTATAAAAATATTTTTTAATATTTCATAATTGATAAATTGTCATTTCATAGCTTCTATTTTCTAAATTTTATTTATATTTTAATTCTTGATATATATATATATATATATATATATATTATTTTTCAGAAAAATATTATTTTTATAAATAATATAAAAGTCCTCAAACTTTCTAAAAAATAAATTATGCCATCTAACTTAAAAAAGAATCAATTACACCCCTTTTCCACATTATCATTCACACGTGCCAGCCACATAAGTACAATGAGCTACCACATTAGCACAACAATGATCAACGATGTTTTCCTTTAATCAAAGAGCTGCCTTGATTTATTTTATGTTTTGAGGGCCTTATGGAGTGGAAAAAAGTTAAAAGACTGTATTTATTTTATTCAAAAGTTTAAGGACATAAAAATTAGTAACCTTTACTTTTAATATAACTTAAATGATAAATAGTGCTTTTGAATGACCAGACCTTCATTTAAAAATTGAAAAATTTGTTCGTTTTTGGACAAAAGACAAATATCTATCATAGACAACCCACTTTGGCAACACTGAGCTTGATTGTAAGAATCTTTTATTAAATTGAAACCTCTAGTTTCTTCAGAAAATTTGATAGAACTCTATGATTTTTTTCAATAAACTAATAGTAAATCAAAGCTTGATTGCTTCATAACATTCCTCAAAATTACATTAATTATTTTCTCAAAAACTTTATATCAGAGAAGCTCATTGACAAAATCCAATCAATGGCAATGAGATTAACGGATTTTTTTATAATGTTGAACTTGATTGGTTGACAGTGAGATGAATGAGATGTCTTTTGCATAAAATTATAAGTTAACGATAATCGAGTTGCTAAAAGATAACTGTGCCAACCTTTTTAATTTACTAATGTATGATGCACTTGAGACTTATGCCAAAAGTAGTAAGAATTTAAATTATGTCACATCATATGGAGTATATCACGTTGAAAATGCAATATCTAAATCATGTAATGGGGAGGAGATAGTGGTGGATGCATTTGGTATAAAATATTATATTTTTCGAAACAATCATTTTATGTGATAACTCTTCAGAAAAATCAATTATTTTGTAATTATAAATAAAATACATTTTCATTTAATAATGAAATAATTAAACCATCAAACTTATAAGTCGAAGCAACCATGTTTGACAATAATATTAAGCAGAAAATAATTTGTAATCACAATTTATAAATAAAGTTATAACTGAAATCAATTCACAGCATTATAAAAAATATCTTATATATATATATATTTCCAAGAAATATAAAATATATTTTCATTGCAATTTATTTTATTTTCTTAGTAAATTTAAAATCACAAAGTCATTTTAAAACTCCTCAAGGATTGGGTGAAACAACAGCAACTAAAGTGCACTTTTTCCATATTTGTGCACTCTTAGACATTATTACTGAAGTATCATTGTTTTTTGAACAAAGGTTTTTGAAGATTTTTCTTCACCCAGGCTTCATGACATGTTTGACCTAGATTAACAAGTTGATGACAACATTTATTCGTGACCGTTCCAACTTTAAATATGTTGTCAATTACTTCAAAAATACAATACAAGTCCATCTTGTTCTGGTGTTCACAATCGTAAAAGTCTTGAGCCATTACAAGTCCTCTTGCAAAAATAACAAGAATCGCTATAGTAGCAAAAATGTTTAGGCCACCCATTGAAGCTTTTAGGGGCAAAAGGATTTATGACTTTGTTCGGTAGAAGACCTTACTACTATTGCAGCAATTGTTTGATAACAAATATGGTCATTTATAGAGTGTTTTAATGGCCGTGACATGAATCTAAGGTTTTAATAGAAATTAATAACATTTTCACTTTAATTATCAGTTTCATAACATGAATCTAAGAAGTTGATGACAACATTCATTCGTGACCGTTCCAACTTTAAATATGTTATCAAATACTTCAAAAATACAATGCAAGTCCATCTTGTTCTGGGTTTCACAATCGTAAAAGTCTTGAGCCATTACACCTCCACTTGCAAAAATAACAAGAATCTTTATTGTAGCAAAAATGTTTAGACTAGCCATTGAAGCTTTTAGGGGCAAAATGATTTTATGACTTTGGTCGGCAGAAGACCTTACTACTGTTGGAACAATTGTTTGACATCAAATATGGTTATTTTAGAGTATCTTAGTGGTTGTGACATGAATCTAAGGTTTTAAGAGAAATTAATAACATTTTCACTTTAATTATCAGTTTACATCAATAAAACATTCAAGGAATGTTTTAATTACCATTTAATTCAATATACAGTAACAAATTTCATATAGTTTGAATAAACTTCAATATATAATTTAATGATAGTAATGATATTTCTTTGTTTGTTGTCTTTAGTATAATACTTAATGGTTTATGAAGCCCTCTAACATTTCAAAAAAAATAGTCTCTAAACCATTTTTACTCACAATTTAGCCCTTAAATAAAATATAATTATCATGTCCCATTGCTCGATACTTACAAGGTGATCCTAAATGTGGAGATGAAAGTTCAAAGTGTTAATGTAGTTATCATAGGTGAATGATTATATCGGAAATCGTTTTAATTTATTGACTTAGAATATTTGAGGGTTTCATAGATATTTATTAGAAAATATTATAATATTTTATTTCATATTATTTATGTCCATGTTATTAAAATATTATAAATATAGTTTTATAAATATAAATATTAAGATTGTTAAGTTTTATTGAAACTTTTAATAAATTATATTAATTTTATATTAAAATAATAATAATATATACTTGATTATTTTAATTACTATTGAAAATAATAATATTTTTAAAATATTAAAAACTTTATTATTAAAATAAGAATACTACATAATATATTAAGGGTTGTGTTATAAATATTAAATAATTTAATAATAATACATTTATGTAATTTATGAATAATATTATTTTTATTGAAAATTCATTATATAATATTAAAATAAAAGTATAATATTAAAGAATATAATATCATATTATTAGAATTATGAGTAAATATAATTTAATAATTAAATTTTTTATTAAAATGTTAATAAAATAGTATAATAAGGTTTTACTTTAGCAACCTAGATGATTGAAAAGAACACATCAAATCATTGGAAAACAAATGGTTACCGGTACTCCAAAGCATAAACAAGATAACAATCTTGAAAGTAAAAAATAACTCTCATGAGTCTTTAAAGAATAAAATTTATTTATTTTACTGTAGCAACTGAAAAGTGAGTTCGAAGAATAGCAATAGACTTTAGCTTACGAGATGTAATTCAAGACTTTTTTGACGAAGGTGTTCACTTCTTTTAATACGTTATAAAAATATTTTTTAATATTTCATAATCGATAAATTGTCATTTCATAACTTCTATTTTCTAAATTTTATTTATATTTTAATTCCTGATATATATATATATATATATTATTTTTTCTGAAAATATTATTTTTATAAATAATATAAAAGTCCTCAAACTTTCTAAAAAATAAATTATGCCATCTAACTTAAAAAAGAATCAATTACACCCCTTTTCCACATTATCATTCACACGTTCCAGCCACATAAGTACAATGAGCTACCACATTAGCACAACAATGATCAACTATGGTTTCCTTTAATCAAAGAGTTGCCTTGATTTATTTTATGATTTGAGGGCTTTATGGAGTGGAAAAAAGTTAAAAGACTGTATTTATTTTATTCGAAAGTTTAAGGACATAAAAAGCTATTGAGTTTTAACATAACAATCATTCCTTAGAAAAAGTTTGTGTGATTATGAATGACTCTTTTTAACTTAAATTTTTATTTAATAGTTTAAAATTATTTGATTAGAACTTATTTAAAATATTAGTAATCTTTACTTTGAATATAACTTAAATGATAAATAGTGCTTTTGAATGACCATACCTTCATTTAAAAATTGAAAAATTTGTTCCTTTTTGGACAAAAGACAAACATCTATCATAGTCAACCCACTTTGGCAACACTTAGCTTGATTGTAAGAATCTTTTATTAAATTGATGATCAACCCTCTAGTTTCTTCAGCAAATTTGATAGAACTCTATGTTTTTTTTCTATAAACTAATAGTAAATCAAAGCTTGACTGCTTCATAACATTCCTCAAAATTACATTAATTATTTTCTCAAAAAGTTTATATCAGAGAAGCTCATTGACAAAATCCAATCAATGGCAATGAGATTAACGGATTTTTTTATAATGTTGAACTTGATTGGTTGACTGTGGGATGAATGAGATGTCTTTTGAATAAAATTATAAGTTAACGATAATCGAGTTGCTAAAAGATAACTATTCCAACCTTTTTAATTTACTCATGTATGATGCACTTGAGACTTATGCCAGAAGTAGTGAGAATTTAAATTCTGTCACATCATATGGAGTATATCACGTTGAAAATGCAATATCTAAATCATGTAATGGGGAGGAGATAGTGGTGGAAGCATTTGGTATACTTTATAATGGTATTTTAACATTTTTTATTAATGTTGTAAGAAATATGAACTTAGCATAATTTATAATTTTTTGCACCATCAACTATTTTTTATAAATATTATATTTTTTGAAACAATCATTTTGTGTGATAACTCTTCAGAAAAATCAAATATTTTGTAATTTAATTAAATATTTTGTAATTATAAATAAAATAAATTTGCATTTAATAATGAAATAATTAAACCATCAAACTTATAAGTCCAAGCAACCTTGTTTGACATTAATATTAAGCAGAAAATAATTTGTAATAATAATTTATAAATAAATTTATAACTGAAACCAATTCTCAGCATTATAAAAAATATCTTATATATATATATATTTCCAAGAAATATAAAATATATTTTCATTGCAATTTATTAATATTTTCTTAGTAAATTTAAGATCACAAAGTCATTTTAAAACTCCTAAGGGGTTGGGTGAAACAACAACAACTAAAGTGCACTTGTTCCATATTTGTGCACTCTTAGACATTATTACTGATGTATCATTATTTTTTAACAAAGGTTATTGAAGAGTTTTCTTCACCCAGGCTTCATGACATGCTTGACCTAGATTAAGAAGTTGATGACAACATTCACTCGTGACCGTTCAACTTTAAATATGTTGTCAAATAGTTCAAAAAATACAATGCAATTCCATCTTGTTCTGGTGTTCACAATCGTAAAAGTCTTGAGCCATTACAGCTCCACTTGCAAAAATAACAAGAATCACTATAGTAGCAAAAACGTTTAGACTAGCCATTGAAACTTTTAGGGGCAAAAGGATATTATGACTTTGGTCGACATAAGACCTTACTGCTGTTGCAACAATTGTTTGACAACAAATACGGTCATATATAGAGTATCTTAATGGTTGTGACATGAATCTAAGGTTTTAAGAGAAATTAATAACATTTTCACTTTAATTATCAGTTTCACATCAATAAAACATTCAAGGAATGTTTTAATTACCATTTAGTTGAATATACGGTAACAAATTTCATATAGTTTGAATAAACTTTAATACATTATTTAATGATAGTAATGATATTTCTTTGTTTGTTGTCTTTAGTATAATACTTAATGGTTTATGAAGCCCTCTAACATTTCAAAAAAAAATAGTCTCTAAACCATTTTTACTCACAATTTAGCCCTTAAATAAAATATAATTATCATGTCCCATTGCTTGATACTTACAAGGTGATCCTAAATGTGGAGATGGAAGTTCAAAGTGTTAATGTAGCTATCATAGGTGAATGATTATATCAGAAATCGTTTTAATTTATTGACTTAGAATATTTGAAGGTTTCATAAATATTTATTAGAAAATATTATAATATTTTATTTCATATTATTTATGTCCATGTTATTAAAATATTATAAATATAGTTTTATAAATATAAATATTAAGATTGTTAAGTTTTATTGAAACTTTTAATAAATTATATTAATTGTATATTAAAATCATAATAATATATTCTTGATTATTTTAATTACTATTGAAAATAATAATATTTTTAAAATATTAAAAACTTTATTATTAAAATAAGAATATTACATAATATGTTAAGGGTTGTGTTATAAATATTAAATAATTTAATAATACATTTATGTAATTTATGAATAATATTATTTTTGTTGAAAATTCATTATATAATATTAAAATAAAAGTATTGTAACCCCCTCAGACAGATGCGGGTAACCCGATCTGATCTGGAGTGTCACATTAGGGCCACCGGAGCGACCCACTGTAAAATAGCGAAAAATTTAAAACTTTTATAAAAACATGTAAATTATAAAATGATTTATCACTACGAAGAAATAAAATAGATTTTCAGACTCGTATATAAAACAAAATACAATTACATGCCCCCTAATCATATGTACCGTACTCTACAAACAGCACTGGAAGAACTCCCTTACTGATGACGATAGCTGCACTGGTACAATTCTTTTAGCCTGAAAAGATGAGTAACAGAGTGAGCTTCGAAAAGCTCAGTAATACAGAACTTCCATATGATGCTGATGAACGTGCAGATACAGATGAAAATATATTTTTCTTATCGGTTAAGACAACAACAAACCTTTATGTTGAGCATAAATCCTACTGGTATTTCAGATGGTAACGGATAATACGCTTTCAGTTTAGAGAAATATTTCAGATGACTGAGTTCAGGAGATCATAATAGGTTATCTAGTGTATTCCCAAAAACCATGTAACTTTTCATATCTTTTTAAAACATATATATATATACCCCCATCCCAACACAATATAATGTGTAGGTTCCCCAGAACCATACACCCAACCCACACAACTTGTAAGGCACTGAGCACAAAGCCGAGGAACCTACGAAAATACTTCCTTCAACAATGCCCCTAATTAAAACATTTTTCTGTCATTAAATGAAAATATCAGAAATCAAAACATAATTCAGAACAGATATCAGAACAGAATCCAGATTAGAAATCAAAACAGAATTCAGGTCATGTATCAGAACAGAATTCAAGTCGGAAATCAGATAAAATATTTATATGATTAGGGAACACACTAGAGTTTACAGATATTATTCAGAGATACATGATAATGTTATCGGGTAGAGAGACACGAATCTTCAGTTTATCGATAGAATGTCGGAAGTTAGAATCACTATTTAAAAAGTTCATTAACTGACAGAACCATCAGTTATTCAGGATATGATTTATCGGGATCATCTTATTCGGAAACTTTTCTAAAGCTCTACGAAATCAGAAGGTATTCAGAATATTTACAATCTATGACGATTAATTTGATTATCGAACAACTCTAGATAAATAGCTCCCATAACCAATACTTATCAACTTGTCAATTCATTAACCTTCCAGGGTATTTACTCTTTAATACCAAATATTCCTATCCATATATCATCTTCTGAGTCATCAATGAATAGATCTTAAGGAGACAAACAAATATTCTAATGGTCTTTATTTTATTTCCATGTTTAAACTATACCAGGAAATATCGACGTACTTGATTTATGGTTCATAATCCATAGGAATGATACATCACGTAATTTCATCCGATTTTTCAGGCTTATTCAAATCACTTACATAATCCCCAGTCCTTGAGGTTACCTAGTTCATTTAGCAGTCAAGTCTATTACAGTTACTTCGGAATTTTCCAGAGTAATTCCGGACGTTTCTGAATTTCGGATACATATTGTACTTTCATTCAGTTCAGTTTGGTCTTCGTGGTTGATTTGTCGAAAAAATATCCAATTCTTAGTACTGAATGCAATCTAGAGTCGAGTTGAGCCAAATACTTCCAAAATTATCTTTGAGCTAAACTTGAGTAGACGAACACGAAATCAAGTAATATTTATGCCATCCAGGCACTGACATATCATTAAGGTTGATCGGCTCACTTAAGTTGTGTTCCATAACTTTTAAAGGTAGTCCAATACCTATGCTTTTTTCGATTCCTTAATTAATATAAGGCATTTACTTAGTATATGCCATAAGGGTATTTTGGTAATTTTGGTGTTTAGTTTTTATTCCATTCATTTCAGAGCTCGAAGATATCCAATCATTCCTGAGCTTGGTGGTATTCTTGGGTCATTTCCATTATAGGGGTATTTTGGTTATTTTACAAATTCAGTGTATTTCAATCATTTCCTTCTATCCTGTCTTATTATTTAATTCCAATTTATTATCTATTTCAGTCCCTTCGAGCCATTCTGATAAAAGAGCACCCCGATAAATTATTCTTCAGGTATTTACTCGTAACTCGGATATTTCGGATAAGTGCCTTCTCAGATTTTTACCAATGGAATATCAAGAATTTTCTGCACTAAGTCAGGATCTTAACAATCAAATTCATACTTAATCGAATTAAGTACAAATCCTCAAAGTACTTTCTCATTCAATGTCAACTCAGACTATTTTACCTCTCAGGGGAAATTTCATAATTTCTTAACCAGATAATTTCGATATTATCTCTTAACAAAAATAATTATAATTTAAAGATCATATGGTCAATTGCTTTCCAGAACATTCTCTGATCTTGAAATTATTCCTTAACAAACTTCTAACATCTTGTGCAAACCCTTTTTGGCATTAAAAACAAGTTATCCAATTTTTCTAAATAAAACTATCATTTCTTATGCGTATCTGTAATTATACAGGATCAATATGTCTTTTCAGAGTTATTAACCAACTTCCAGAGACAATTATTGTCATCCTACAACATAAGGGTATTTTTATAATTTTACCTAATCGAAATATTCTCATAATTTATCCTTCAAGTACCTTTAATGAGATAAATTATAATCTACATATCCATGGTTGATTCCTTTATCACTTAATTCCAGAACTTTAAATTTAAATTCCAACTATCCTCTAATTCTTATAATAGTCATCTGAGCCATATTCAGATACCGAGTTTTTACTATATTCGAATCAAGTGTAGAATTTCATTAATTTACACATATTATACCAAACATTTCCATTCATGCATTTACCAATATTCACATGTTCCATAAAGCATAAAGAGGTAGTAAAATATTACCTCAATTTCTGTGCAATACTGATCGACCATTAAATTCCATTCGAATGCCCTCGATCTTGAAATAATCATTCAATATTTCCTCAGATCCGTATCAACAGAAATTACATCAAAAACGGAGCTTAATTCTGATAAACGGATCGAATCGGATGATAAATCAGTCAAAAATAGCTTACCGGGTTCGAATTTGGCGAAACTGACTTCGGATTCGGATTAAGGACGTTGAAAAAATAAAATATGACTTTTCAAAAATCTTGACTTTCGAGCTTCCACTCTTTCTCTCACGATCCCAAACCATCTCAATTTTGAATTTGAATCCAAATAAATTTCCCTCACTATAAAAATAACTTATTAGAAATCCTTTTTCATATAAGGGTACCTAATTGATAAAATTAAGATTTTATGGGATCAATTTAATAATTAGCTACCAAGGTTAGTGACCAAAATAATTTTATTAAAAACCTCTAAGTAATATTCATAACTATATGAAAACTAGTTGACAAGGTTGAGTTCTTACCACACTTGGATGACTCATGTTGTGATTTACCCGTCATCTTTTATTAACTTTTTCAAACAACCCACGTGCTCTCTTTACCTTTCATATTTTTCTTATTTCCTTTCTTCTTTCTCTGCAATTGGTTCTATAAACCACCGTGTGATTGCCAAAGCAAATGAACAAACGAAAATAGCAGCTTCCATGGTTGAACCTTCTCTAAGAATACTCGAACTGAACTCAATTGATGCCTTTAACGTAACGAAAACCAAAGACAAAACAGAGCATGTCGTTATGATTCCAAGGTACAATCCGAGCGAGTCCCATGACACCCAAGCCAAAGATTGCAACGCTTGATCCCAGTTGCACGTTCGCAACATTCCAAGCCGCCCCAACGCCAATTGAGACACCACAACTTAATAGGCTCATCTTCTCGAGCGACGTCAGAGTTGATCTTTACAACGCAAGAAGAATAGATGACGGTGTATTTGCTGAAGGTGGAGGTATTGAGAAAATGAAAGATGAGGTTCTCGTACTTGGTTGAAAACCTTGTTTTCCCCCAAATAGAGAATATAATAGGTTACTGCCATCATTAGTTTATAAAATAATTATAATAATCTAGTATTAAATATTACCTAGCATGGGTGATAAGAGCATATGCTTCATTACTGCAAAAGGACACGGTTTCAATCCCACCAAATAACTTGTTTATTATTTTCACTAAAAGGGAGGGGCAATCTCAAGCTTGGGTCATTGAACTTTCAGGAATCTCAAAAATTGCCATATAATTTTGAGAATCATACGATTTGGTCTCCAAAAATATTTGCCCCTAAATTGTGGTGTTACAATTCTCCCCTCCTTAAAAGAATTTCTTCCTCGAAATTCACTCATGTCACATAATTGCAAAAATAAAACTTCCACTAGTTCTCTCATATCTTTAAGTAACTTTTACAAAAGTTCACGTCCTCTACTAATCCTTAACCAGCTGAGTATACATTCTCATCAGAATTCTCCCTCATTTCAATAAAAGAATCTGAACGAAAATTTCCTTGAGTAATCAATTCAGTATTGGTCGTGAGAATAGACTCATACAGCAGTAGCATATCCCAATTTCATTTCCGGAGTCGGGTCAGCATTTCTCGGATAATTAACTCGCACATGGCTCGTGAGGTACTTCACAACGTTTAGACTGATGTTACTAGTATTCTTTTTTGTACAAGTATAGCCTTAACATATAGAAACTTTGGATAATTAACTACCAGATGATGCTGATGAACGAGCAGATACAAATAAACATATATTTTTCTTATCGGTTCAGACATCTACAAATCTTTATGTTGAGCAAAAATCCTACTGGTATTTCATATGGTAACGGATAATAAGCTTTCAGTTTAGAGAAATATTTTGGATGAATGAGTTCAGGAGATCAGAATAGGTTATCTAGTGTGTTCCCAAAAACCATGTAACTTTTTAGATCTTTTTAAAACATATATATATATACCCCTATCCCAACACAACATAATGTGTAGGTTCCCCAGAACCATACACCCAACCCACACAACTTGTAATGCCCTTAGCACAAAGCCGAGGAACCTGCAGAAATACTTCCTTTAACAATGCCCCCCAATTAAAATATTTTTCCGTCATTAAATGGAAATATCAGAAATCAAAACAGAATTCAGAACAGATATCAGAACAGAATCCATATCAGAAATCAAAACATAATTCAGGTCATGTATCAGAACAGAATACAAGTCGGAAATCAGATAAAATATTTATATGATTAGGGAACACACCAGAGTTTACAGATATTATTCAGAGATACAGGATAAACTTATCGGGTAGAGAGACAGGAATCTTCAGTTTACCGATAGAATGTCAGAAGTTAGAATCACTATTTCAAAAGTTCATTAACTGACAGAACCATCAGTTATTCGGATATGATTTATCGGGATCATCTTATTCGGATACTTCTCTGAAGCTCTACGAAATCTGAAGGTATTCAGAATCTTTACAATCTATGACGATTAATCCGATTATCGAACAACTCCATATAAATATCTCCCATAATCAATACCTATCAACTTGTCAATTCATTAACCTTCCTGGGTATTTACTCTTTAATACCAAATATTCCTATCCACATATCATCTTCTGAGTCATCACTGAATAGATCATAAGGAGTCAAACAAATATTCTAATAGTCTTTATTTCATTTCCATGTTTCAACTATACCAGGAAATACCAACATACTTGATTTATGGTTCATAATCCATAGAAATGATATATCACGTAATTTCATCCGAGTTTTCAGGCTTATTCCAATCTCGTACTTAATCCTCAGTCCTTGAACTTACCTAGTTCATTTAGCAGTTAAGTCTATTCCAGTTACTTCAAAATTTTCCAGAGTAATTTCGGACGTTTCTGAATTTCGGATACATATTATACTTTTGTTCAGTTCAGTTTGGTCTCCGTGGTTGATTTGTCGAACAAATATCCAATTCTTACTACCGAATGCAATCTAGAGTCGAGTTGAGCCGAATACTTCTAAAATTATCTTTGAGCTAAACTTGAGTAAGCAAACACGAAATCAAGTAATATCTATGTCGTCCAGGCACTGACATATCATTAATGTTGATCGGCTCACTTAAGTTGTGTTCCATAACTTTTAAAGGTAGTCCAATACCTATGCTTATTTGGATTCCTTAATTAATCCAAAGCATTTACTTAGTATAGGCCATAAGGGTATTTTGGTAATTTTGGTGTTCAGTTTTATTCCATTCATTTCAGAGCTCGAAGATATCGAATCATTCTTGAGCTTGGTGGTATTCTTGGGTAATTTCCATTATAGGGGTATTTTGGTCATTTTACAAATTCAGTGTATTTCACTCATTTCCTTCTATCCTGTCTTATTATTTAATTCCAATTTATTATCTATTTCAGTCCCTTCGAACCATTGTGATAAAAGACCACCCCGATAAATTGTTCTTCAGGTATTTACTCGTAACTCGGATATTTCGGGTAAAGTGCCTTCTCAGATTTTTACCAACGGAATATCAAGAATTTTCTGCACTAAGTCAGGATCTTAATAATCAAATTCGTACTTAATCGAATTAAGTACAAATCCTCAAAGTACTTTCTCATTCAAGGTCAACTCAGACTAATTTACCTCTCAGGGGAAATTTCGTAATTTATTAACCATATAATTTCGATATTAGCTCTTAATGAAAATAATTATAATTTAAAGATCCTATCGTCAATTGCTTTCTCGAACATTCTCTGATCTTGAAATTATTCCTTAACAAACTTCTAGCATCTTGTGCAAACCCTTTTTGCGTTAAAAATCAGTTATCCAAATTTTCTAAACAAAACTATTATTTCTTATGCACATTTGTAATTATATCGGATCAATATGTCTTTTCAGAGTTATTAACCAGCTTCCAAAGATAATTCTTGTCATCCTGTAATGAGATAAATTATAATCTACATATCCATGGTTGATTCCTTTATCATTTAATTCCAGAACTTTAAATTTAAATTCCAACTGTCCTCCAATTCTTAAAATAGTCATCTGAGCCATATTCAGATACCGAGTTTTTACTATATTCGAATCAATTGTAGAACTTCATTAATTTACACATATTAGACCAGACATTTACATTCATGCATTTACCAATATTCACATGTTCCATAAAGCATAAAGAGGTAGTAAAATATTACTTCGATTTCCGTGCAATATTGATCGACCATTAAATTCCATTCGAACGCCCTCGATCTTGAAATCATCTTTCAATATTTCATCGGATCTTTTTAAAACGTATATATATATACCCCAATCCCAACACAACATAATGTGTAGATTCCCCAGAACCATACACCCAACCCACACAACTTGTAAGGCCCTTAGCACAAAGCCGAGGAACCTGCGGAAATACTTCCTTCAACAATGCCCCCGAATTAAAACATTTTTTCGTCATTAAACGAAAATATCATAAATCAAAACAGAATTCAGAACATATATCAGAACAGAATGCAGATCAGAAATAAGAACAAAATTCAGGTCATGTATCAGAACAGAATTCAAGTCGGAGATCAGATAAAATATTTATATGATTAGGGAACACACCAGAGTTTACAGATATTATTCAAAGATATATGATAATCTTATCGGGTAGAGAGACACGAATCTTCAGTTTACCGATAGAATATCGGAAGTTAGAATCACTATTTGAAAAGTTCATTAACTGACAGAACCATTAGTTATTTAGTATATGATTTATCAGGATCATCTTATTCGGACACTTTTCTGAAGTTCTACGAAATCTGAAGGTATTCAGAATCTTTACAATCCATGATGATTATTTCGATTATCGAACAACTCCATATAAATATCTCCCATAATCAATATTTATCAACTTGTCAATTTATTAACCTTCCAGGGTATTTACTCTTTAATACCAAATATTCCTATCCACATATCATCCTCTGAGTCATCACTGAATAGATCTTAAGGAGACAAACAAATATTCTAATGGTCTTTATTTCATTTCCATATTTCAACTATACAAGGAAATACCGACATACTTGATTTATGGTTCATAATCCATAGAAATGATACATCACGTAATTTCATCCGAGTTTTCAGGCTTATTTCAATCTCTTACTTAATTCTCAGTCCTTGAACTTACCTAGTTCATTTAGCAGTTAAGTCTATTCCAGTTACTTCAAAATTTTCCAGAGTAATTCCGGACGTTTCTGAATTTCGGATACATATTGTACTTTTGTTCAGTTCAGTTTGGTCTTCGTGGTTGATTTGTCGAACAAATATCCAATTCTTAGTACCGAATGCAATCTAGAGTCGACTTGAGCCGAATACTTCTAAAATTATCTTTGAGCTAAACTTGAGTAAGCAAACACGAAATCAAGTAATATCTATGTCGTCCAGGCACTGACATATCATTAATGTTGATCGGCTCACTTAAGTTGTGTTCCATAACTTTTAAAGGTAGTCCAATACCTATGCTTATTTGGATTCCTTAATTAATCCAAAGCATTTACTTAGTATAGGCCATAAGGGTATTTTGGTAATTTTGGTGTTCAGTTTTATTCCATTCATTTCAGAGCTCGAAGATATCGAATCATTCTTGAGCTTGGTGGTATTCTTGGGTAATTTCCATTATAGGGGTATTTTGGTCATTTTACAAATTCAGTGTATTTCACTCATTTCCTTCTATCCTGTCTTATTATTTAATTCCAATTTATTATCTATTTCAGTCCCTTCGAACCATTGTGATAAAAGACCACCCCGATAAATTATTCTTCAGGTATTTACTCGTAACTCGGATATTTCGGGTCAAGTGCCTTCTCAGATTTTTACCAACGGAATATCAAGAATTTTCTGCACTAAGTCAGGATCTTAATAATCAAATTCGTACTTAATCGAATTAAGTACAAATCCTCAAAGTACTTTCTCATTCAAGGTCAACTCAGACTATTTTACCTCTCAGGGGAAATTTCGTAATTTATTAACCAGATAATTTCGATATTAGCTCTTAATGAAAATAATTATAATTTAAAGATCCTATCGTCAATTGCTTTCTCGAACATTCTCTGATCTTGAAATTATTCCTTAACAAACTTCTAGCATCTTGTGCAAACCCTTTTTTGCGTTAAAAATCAGTTATCCAAATTTTCTAAACAAAACTATTATTTCTTTTGCACATTTGTAATTATACAGGATCAATATGTCTTTTCAGAGTTATTAACCAACTTCCAGAGACAATTATTGTCATCCTACAACATAAGGGTATTTTCATAATTTTACCTAATCGAAATATTCTCATAATTTATCCTTCAAGTACCTTTAATGAGATAAATTATAATCTACATATCCATGGTTGATTCCTTTATCACTTAATTCCAAAACTTTAAATTTAAATTCCAACTATCCTCCAATTCTTAAAATAGTCATCTGAGCCGTATTCAGATACCGAGTTTTTACTATATTCGAATCAATTGTAGAACTTCATTAATTTACACATATTAGACCAGACATTTACATTCATGCATTTACCAATATTCACATGTTCCATAAAGCATAAAGAGGTAGTAAAATATTACCTCGATTTCCGTGCAATACTGATCGACCATTAAATTCCATTCGAACGCCCTCGATCTTGAAATCATCTTTCAATATTTCCTCGGATCTTTTTAAAACGTATATATATATACCCCAATCCCAACACAACATAATGTGTAGATTCCCCAGAACCATACACCCAACCCACACAACTTGTAAGGCCCTTAGCACAAAGCCGAGGAACCTGCGGAAATACTTCCTTCAACAATGCCCCCGAATTAAAACATTTTTTCGTCATTAAATGAAAATATCATAAATCAAAACAGAATTCAGAACATATAACATAACAGAATGCAGATCAGAAATAAGAACAAAATTCAGGTCATGTATCAGAACAGAATTCAAGTCAGAAATCAGATAAAATATTTATATGATTAGGGAACACACCAGAGTTTACAGATATTATTCAGAGATACATGATAATCTTATCAGGTAGAGAGACACGAATCTTCAGTTTACCGATAGAATATCGGAAGTTAGAATCACTATTTGAAAAGTTCATTAACTGACAGAACCATTAGTTATTCAGGATATGATTTATCAGGATCATCTTATTCGGACACTTTTCTGAAGCTCTACGAAATCTGAAGGTATTCAGAATCTTTACAATCCATGACGATTAATTCGATTATCGAACAACTCCATATAAATATCTCCCATAATCAATACTTATCAACTTGTCAATTCATTAACCTTCCAGGGTATTTACTCTTTAATACCAAATATTCCTATCCACATATCATCTTCTGAGTCATCACTGAATAGATCTTAAGGAGACAAACAAATATTCTAATGGTCTTTATTTCATTTCCATGTTTCAACTATACCAGGAAATACCGACATACTTGATTTATGGTTCATAATCCATAGAAATGATACATCACGTAATTTCATCCGAGTTTTCAGGCTTTTTCCAATCTCTTACTTAATCCTCAGTCCTTGAACTTACCTAGTTCATTTAGCAGTTAAGTCTATTCCAGTTACTTTAAAATTTTCCAGAGTAATTCCGGACGTTTCTGAATTTCGGATACATATTGTACTTTTGTTCAGTTCAGTTTGGTCTTCGTGGTTGATTTGTCAAACAAATATCCAATTCTTAGTACCGAATGCAATCTAGAGCCGAGTTGAGCCGAATACTTCTAAAATTATCTTTGAGCTAAACTTGAGTAAGCAAATACGAAATCAAGTAATATCTATGTCGTCCAGGCACTGACATATCATTAATGTTGATCGGCTCACTTAAGTTGTGTTCCATAACTTTTAAAGGTAGTCCAATACCTATGCTTATTTGGATTCCTTAATTAATCCAAAGCATTTACTTAGTATAGGCCATAAGGGTATTTTGGTAATTTTGGTGTTCAGTTTTATTCTATTCATTTCAGAGCTCGAAGATATCCAATCATTCTTGAGCTTGGTGGTATTCTTGGGTAATTTCCATTATAGGGGTATTTTGGTCATTTTACAAATTCAGTGTATTTCACTCATTTCCTTCTATCCTGTCTTATTATTTAATTCCAATTTATTATCTATTTCAGTCCCTTCGAACCATTGTGATAAAAGACCACCCCGATAAATTGTTCTTCAGGTATTTGCTCGTAACTCTGATATTTCGGGTCAAGTGCCTTCTCAGATTTTTACCAACGGAATATCAAGAATTTTCTGCACTAAGTCAGGATCTTAACAATCAAATTCGTACTTAATCGAATTAAGTACAAATCCTCAAAGTACTTTCTCATTCAAGGTCAACTAAGACTATTTTACCTCTCAGGGGAAATTTCGTAGTTTATTAACCAGATAATTTCGATACTAGCTCTTAATGAAAATAATTATAATTTAAAGATCCTATCGTCAATTGCTTTCTCGAACATTCTCTGATCTTGAAATTATTCCTTAACAAACTTCTAGCATCTTGTACAAACCCTTTTTTGCGTTAAAAATCAGTTATCCAAATTTTCTAAACAAAACTATTATTTCTTATGCACATTTGTAATTATATCGGATCAATATGTCTTTTCAGAGTTATTAACCAGCTTCCAAAGATAATTCTTGTCATCCAACAACATAAGGGTATTTTTGTAATTTTACCTAATCAAAATATTCTCATAATTTATCCTTCAAGTACCTGTAATTAGATAAATTATAATCTACATATCCATGGTTGATTCCTTTATCACTTAATTCCAGAACTTTAAATTTAAATTCCAACTGTCCTCCAATTCTTAAAATAGTCATCTGAGCCATATTCAGATACTGAGTTTTTACTATATTCGAATCAATTGTAGAACTTCATTAATTTACACATATTAGACCAGACATTTACATTCATGCATTTACCAATATTCACATGTTCCATAAAGCATAAAGAGGTAGTAAAATATTACCTCGATTTCGTGCAATACTGATCGACCATTAAATTCCATTCGAACGCCCTCGATCTTGAAATCATCTTTGAATATTTCCTCGGATCTTTTTAAAACGTATATATATATACCCCAATCCCAACACAACATAATGTGTAGATTCCCCAGAACAATACACCCAACCCACACAACTTGTAAGGCCCTTAGCACAAAGCCGAGGAACCTGCGGAAATACTTCCTTCAACAATGCCCCCCAATTAAAACATTTTTTCTTCATTAAACGGAAATATCATAAATCAAAACAGAATTCAGAACATATATCAGAACAGAATGCAGATCAGAAATAAGAACATAATTCAGGTCATGTATCAGAACAGAATTCAAGTCAGAAATAAGATAAAATATTTATATGATTAGGGAACACACCAGAGTTTACAGATATTATTTAGAGATACATGATAATCTTATCGGGTAGAGAGACACGAATCTTCAGCTTACCGATAGAATATCGGAAGTTAGAATCACTATTTGAAAAGTTCATTAACTGACAGAACCATTAGTTATTCAGGATATGATTTATCAGGATCATCTTATTCGAACACTTTTCTGAAGCTCTACGAAATCTGAAGGTATTCAGAATCTTTACAATCCATGACGATTAATTCGATTATCGAACAACTCCATATAAATATCTCCCATAATCAATACTTATCAACTTGTTAATTCATTAACCTTCCAGGGTATTTACTCTTTAATACCAAATATTCCTATCCACATATCATCTTCTGAGTCAACACTGAATAGATCTTAAGGAGACAAACAAATATTCTAATGGTCTTAATTTCATTTCCATGTTTCAATTATACCAGGAAATACCGACATACTTGATTTATGGTTCATAGTCCATAGAAATGATACATCACGTAATTTCATCCGAGTTTTCAGGTTTATTCCAATCTCTTACTTAAATCTCAGTCCTTGAACTTACCTAGTTCATTTAGCAGTCAAGTCTATTTCAGTTACTTTGAAATTTTCCAGAGTAATTACGGACGTTTCAGAATTTCGAATACATATTATACTTCCGTTCAGTTCAGTTTGGTCTTCGTGGTTGATTTGTTGAACAAATCAAGTAATATCTATGTCTCCCAGGCACTGACATATCATTAAGGTTGATCGGCTCACTTAAGCTGTGTTCCATAACTTTTAAAGGTTATCCAATACCCATTCTTATTTGGATTCCTTAATTAATCCAAGGAATTTACTTAGTATAGGCCATAAGGGTATTTTGGTAATTTTGGTGTTCAGTTTTATTCCATTCATTTCAGAGCTCGAAGATATCCAATCATTCTTGAGCTTGGTGGTATTCTTGAGTAATTTCCATTATAGGGGTATTTTGGTCATTTTACAAATTCAGTGTATTTCAATCAATTCCTTCCATCCTGTCTTATTATTTAATTCCAATTTATTATCTATTTCAGTCCGTTCAAACCATTGTGATAAAAGAGAACCCCGATAAATTGTTCTTCAGGTATTTACTCGTAACTCGGATATTTCGGGTCAAGTGCCTTCTCAGATTTTTACCAACGGAATATCAAGAATTTTCTGCACTAAGTCAGGATCTTAACAATCAAATTCGTACTTAATCGAATTAAGTACAAATCCTCAAAGTAGTTTCTCATTCAAGGTCCACTCAGACTATTTTACCTCTCAGGGGAAATTTCATAATTTCTTAACCAGATAATTTCGATATTAGCTCTTAACGAAAATAATTATAATTTAAAGATCCTATGGTCAATTGCTTTCCCGAACATTCTCTGATCTTGAAATTAGTCCTTAACAAATTTCTAGCATCTTGCGCAAACCCTTTTTGGCATTAAAAACTAGTTATCCAAATTTTCTAAACAAAACTATCATTTCTTATGCACATATGTAATTATATCGGATCAATATGTCTTTTCAGAGTTATTAACCAACTTTCAGAAACAATTCTTGTCATCCTACTATATAAGGGTATTTTTTAATTTTACCTAATCGAAATATTCTCATAATTTATCCTTCAAGTGCCTTCAATGAGATAAATTATAATCTACATATCCATGGTTGATTCCTTTATCACTTAATTCCAGAACTTTAAATTTAAATTCCAACTGTCCTCCAATTCTTATAATAGTCATCTGAGCCATATTCAGATACCGAGTTTTTACTATATTCCAATCAAGTGTAGAACTTCATTAATTTACACATATTATACCAAACATTTCCATTAATGCATTTACCAATATTCACATGTTCCATAAAGCATAAAGAGGTAGTAAAATATTACATCGATTTCCGAGCAATACTGATCGACCATTAAATTCCATTCGAACGCCCTCGATCTTGAAATCATCTTTCAATATTTCCTCGAATCTATATCAACAGAAATTACATCAAAAACGGAGCTTAATTCTGAAAAACGGATCGAATCGGATGATAAATCAGTCAAAGGCAGCTTACCGGGTTCGAATTTGGCGAAACGAACTTTGGATTCGGATTCAGGACGTCGAAAACATAAAATATAACTTTTCGAAAATCTTGACTTTCGATATTCCACTCTTTCTCTCACGGTCCTAAACCATCTCAATTTTGAATTTGAATCCAAATAAATTTCCCTCACTATAAAAATAACTTATTAGAAATCCTTTTTCATATAAGGGTGCCTAATTGATAAAATTTAGACTTTATGGGATCAATTTAATAATTAGGTACCAAGGTTCGTGACCAAAATAATTTTATTAAAAACCTCTAAGCAATATTCATAACTATATGAAAAATAGTTGACAAGGTTGACTTCTTACCACACTTGGATGACTCATGTTGTGATTTACCCTTCATCTTTTATTAACTTTTTCAAACAACCCACGTGTTCTCTTTTCCTTTCATATTTTTCTTATTTCCTTTCTTTTTTCTCTGCAACTGGTTCTATAAACCACCGTGTGATTGCCAAAGCAAATGAACAAACGGAAATAGCAGCTTCCATGGTCGAACCTTCTCTAAGAATACTCGAACTGAACACAATTGATGCCTTTAACGTAATGAAAACCAAAGACAGAACAGAGCATGTCGTTATGATTCCAAGGTACAATTCGAGCGAGTCCCACGACACCCAAGTCGAAGATTGCAACGCTTGATCCCAGTTGCACGTCCGTAACATTCCAAGCCACACCAACGCCAATTGAGACACCACAACTTAATAGGCTCATCTTCTCGAGGGGCGTCAGAGTTGATCTTTACAACGCAAGCAGAATAAATGACGGTGTATTTGCTGAAGGTGGAGGTATTGAGAAAATGAAAGATGAGGTTCTCGTACTTGGTTGAAAACCTTGTTTTCCCCCAAATAGAGAATATAATAGGTTACTGTCATCACTAGTTTATAAAATAATTATAATAATCTAGTATTAAATATTACCTAGCATGGGTGATAAGAGCATGGGTGATAAGAGCATGGGTGATAAGAGCATATGCTTCATTATTGCAAAAGGACACGGTTTCAATCCCACCAAATAACTTTTTTATTATTTTCACTAAAAGGGAGGGGCAATCTCAAGCTTGGGTCATTGAACTTTCAGGAAAATAAAAAATTGCCATAAAATTTTGAGAATCATATGATTTGGTCTCTAAAAATATTTGCCCCTAAATTGGGGTGTTACA
Organism: Hibiscus syriacus; assembly: GCF_006381635.1. Taxonomy (NCBI): domain Eukaryota; kingdom Viridiplantae; phylum Streptophyta; class Magnoliopsida; order Malvales; family Malvaceae; genus Hibiscus; species Hibiscus syriacus. Next base: position 143,511 of record NW_024062339.1, on the reverse strand, counting down.
AGTATAATATTATATATCATTATAATAGTAAAGAATATAATATCATATTATTAGAATTATGAGTAAATATAATTTAATAATTAAAATTTTTATTAAAATATTAATAAAATAGTATAATAAGGTTTTACTTTAGCAACCTAGATGATTGACAAGAACACCTCAAATCATTGGAAAACAAATGGTTATCGGTACTCCGAAGCATAAACAAGATAACAATCTTGAAAGTAAAAAATAACTCTCATGAGTCTTTGAAGAATAATATTTATTTATTTTACTGTAGCAACTGAAAAGTGAGTTCGAAGAATAGCAATAGACTTTGGCTTACGAGATGTAATTCGAGAGTTTTTAACGAAGGTGTTCACTTCTTTTAATACGTTATAAAAATATTTTTTAATATTTCATAATTGATAAATTGTCATTTCATAGCTTTTATTTTCTAAATTTTATTCATATTTTAATTCTTGATATATATATATATATATATTTTTTATGAAAAATATTATTTTTATAAATAATATAAAAGTCCTCAAACTTTCTAAAAAATAAATTATGCCATCTAACTTAAAAAAGAATCAATTACACCCCTTTTCCACATTATCATTCACACGTGCCAGCCACATAAGTACAATGAGCTACCACATTAGCACAACAATGATCAACGATGGTTTCCTTTAATCAAAGAGATGCCTTGATTTATTTTATGATTTGAGGGCTTCATGGAGTGGAAAAAAGTTAAAAGACTGTATTTATTTTATTCAAAAGTTTAAGGACATAAAAAGCTATTGAGTTTTAACATAACAATCATTCCTTAGAAAAAATTTCGTGATTATGGATGACTCCTTTTAACTTAAATTTTTATTTAATAGTTTAAAATTATTTGATTAGAACTTAAATTATAAATAGTGCTTTTGAATGACCTGAGCTTCATTTAAAAATTGAAAATTTGTTCGTTTTTGGACAAAAGACAAACATCTATCAGAGTCAACCCACTTTGGCAACACTGAGCTTCATTGTAAGAATCTTTTATTAAATTGATGATCAAACCTCTAGTTTCTTTAGCAAATTTGATAGAACTCTATATTTTTTTCAATAAACTAATAGTAAATCAAAGCTTGATTGCTTCATAAAATTACTCAAAATGACAATAATTATTTTCTCAAAAACTTTATATCAGAGAAGCTCATTGACAACATCCAATCAATGGCAATGAGATTAACGGATTTTTTTATAATGTTGAACTTGATTGGTTGACTGTGAGATGAATTAGATGTCTTTTGTACAAAATTATAAGTTAACGATAATCGAGTTGCTAAAAGATAACTATGCCAACCTTTTTAATTTACTCATGTATGATGCACTTGAGACTTATGCCAGAAGTAGTGAGAATTTAAATTCTGTCACATCATATGAAGTATATCAGGTTGAAAATGCAATATGTAAATCATGTAATGGGGAGGTGATAGTGGTGGAATCATTTGGTATACTTTATAATAGTATTTTAACATTTTTTATTAATGTTGTAAGAAATATGAACTTAGCATAATTTATAATTTTTTACACCATCACCTATTTTTTATAAATATTATATTTTTCGAAACAATCATTTTGTGTGATAACTCTTCAGAAAAATCAATTATTTTGTAATTATAAATAAAATAAATTTGCATTTAATACTGAAATAATTAAACCATCAAACTTATAAGTCCAAGCAACCATGTTTGACATTAATATTAAGTAGAAAATAATTTGTAATCACAATTTATAAATAAAGTTATAACTGAAATCAATTCTCAGCATTATAAAAAATATCTTATATATATATATATATATTTCCAAGAAATATAAAATATTTTTTCATTGCAATTTATTAATATTTTCTTAGTAAATTTAAGATCACAATGTCATTTTCAAACTCCTAAAGGATTGGGTGAAACAACAGCAACTAAAGTGCACTTGTTCCATATTTGTGCACTCTTAGACATTATTACTGATGTATCATTGTTTTTGAACAAAGGTTTTTGAAGAGTTTTCTTCACCCAGGCTTCATGACATGCTTGACCTAGATTAAGAAGTTGATGACAACATTCATTCTTGACCGTTCCAACTTTAAATATGTTGTCAAATACTTCAAAAATACAATGCAAGTCCATCTTGTTCTGGGGTTTACAATCGTAAAAGTCTTGAGCCATTACACCTCCACTTGCAAAAATAACAAGAATCGCTATAGTAGCAAAAATGTTTAGACTAGCCATTGAAGCTTTTAGGGGTAAAAGGATTTTATGACTTTGGTCGGCAGAAGACCTTACTGCTTTTGGAACAATTGTTTGACAACAAATATGGTCATTTTAGAGTATCTTAATGGTTGTGACATGAATCTAAGGTTTTAAGAGAAATTAATAACATTTTCACTTTAATTATCAGTTTCACATCAATAAACATTCAAGGAATGTTTTAATTACCATTTAATTCAATATACAGTAACAAATTTCATATAGTTTGAATAAACTTCAATAGATTATTTAATGATAGTAATGATATTTCGTTGTTTGTTGTCTTTAGTATAATACTTAATGATTTATGAAGCCCTCTAACATTTCAAAATGTCGAAAACTTGATATTCCTTACCCCCTCCCACGCTGGCGACAATGGAGATAAGAAGGATATCGATGGACTCAGAACGACGTAAGGAACACGATGATGTAGGAGGTGTCAAAAACAGAGGAATGATTAGAGATGAAACAACGATAAAAGATTTGTTTCGAAAAAAGGAAAACATTAAAAAGAGAGAAAAATTTAATTATTTCCCCACAGATTTGGGGATATATAAAACCAAAAAAAGAAAATGGAAAAATCATGTCATATGTCCTCCATCTTTAATTGCTTTCTAAATTCATATCCAAAATTTAATCAAAATTTCACTATGGTCATTAACTTAAATCAAAATTCATTTTAGTCCTCAAACTTTTTTAAGAGAATTTTAGTCCCTATTTTGGGGTGTTACAAACGATTTTTACTCACAATTTAGCCCTTAGATAAAATAAAATATAATTATCATGTCCCATTGCTCGATACTATCAAGGTTATCCTAAATGTCGAGATAGAAGTTAAAAAATGTAGCTATCATAGGTGAATGATTATATCAAAAATCGTTTTAATTGATTGTCTTATAATATTTGAGGGTTTTATAGATACATATAAAAAACATTAAAATATTTTATTTCATATTATTTATGTCAATGTTATTAAAATATTATAAATATAGTTTTATAAATATAAATATTAAGATTATTAAATTTTATTAAAAATTTTATAAATTATATTAATTATTTATTAAAATAATTATAATATATTATTGATTATATTAATTACTATTGAAAATAATAATATTATTAAAATATTAAAAACTATATTATTAAAATAATATTATTTTTAATATATTATTAAATAATTTAATAATAATAAATTCATGTAATTTATAAATAATATTATTTTTATTGAAAAATCATTATATATTATTAAAATAAAATTATAATATTATATATCAATATAATATTAAAGAATATAATATCATGTTATTAAAATTATGAGTAAATATAGTTTAATAATTAACATTTTTATTAAAATGTTAATAAAATAGTATAATAAGGTTTTACTTTAGCAACCTAGATGATTGACAAGAATACCTCAAATCATTGGAAAACAAATGTTTACCGGCACTCCAAAGCATAAACAAGTTAACAATCTTGAAAGTAAAAAATAACTCTCATGAGTCTTTGAAGAATAATATTTATTTATTTTACTGTAGCAACTGAAAAGTTAGTTCGAAGAATAGCAATAGACTTTGGCTTACGAGATGTAATTCGAGACTTTTTTGACGAAGGTGTTCACTTCTTTTAATACGTTATAAAAATATTTTTTAATCTTTCAAAATTGATAAATTGTCATCTCATAGCTTAAATTTTCTACATTTTATTTATATTTTAATTCTTGATATATATATATATATATATTATTTTTTCTGAAAAATATTATTTTTATAAATAATATAAAATTACTCACACTTTCTAAAAAATAAATTATGCCATCTAACCTAAAAAAGTATCAATTACACCCATTTTCCACATTATCATTCACACGTGCCAGCCATATAAGTACAATGAGCTACCATGTAAGCTTTATGGGCTACCACATTCGCACAACAATGATCAACGATGATTTCCTTTAATCAAAGAGCTGCCTTGATTTATTTTATGATTTGAGGGCTTCATGGAGTGGAAAAAAGTTAAAAGACTGTATTTATTTTATTCAAAAGTTTAAGGACATAAAAAGCTATTGAGTTTTAACATAACAATCATTCCTTAGAAAAAGTTTGCGTGATTATGAATGACTCCTTTTAACTTATATTTTTATTTAATAGTTTAAAATTATTTGATTAGAACTTATTTAAAAATATTAGCAATCTTTACTTTTAATATAACTTAAATGATAAATAGTGCTTTTGAATAACCAGAGCTTCATTGAACATTTGAAAAAAATTTGTTCGTTTTGGACAAAATACAAACATCTATCATAGTTAACCCACTTTGGCAACCTTGAGCTTGATTGTAAGAATCTTTTATTAAATTGATGATCAAACCTCTAGTTTCTTCAGAAAATTTGATAGAACTTTATGTTTTTTTTCTATAAACTTATAGTAAATCAAAGCTTGATGGCTTCATAACATTCCGCAAAATTATGTTAATTATTTTCTCAAAAACTTTATATCAGAGAAGCTCTTTGACAACATCCAATCAATGGCAATGAGATTAACGGATTTTTTTTATAATGTTGAACTTTATTGGTTGACTGTGAGTTGTATAAGATGTCTTTTGTATAATATTATAAGTTCACGATAATCGAGTTGCTAAAAGATAACTATGCCAACCTTTTCAATTTACACATGTATGATGCACTGGAGATTTATGCCAGAAGTAGTGAGAATTTAAATTCTGTCACATCATATGAAGTATATCACGTTGAAAATGCAATATCTAAATCATGTAATGGGGAGGTGATAGTGGTGAAAGCATTTGGTATACTTTATAATGGTATTTTAAATTTTTTTTATTAATGTTGTAAGGAATATGAACTTAGCATAATTTATAATTTTTTACACCATCAACTATTTTTTATAAATGTTATATTTTTTGAAACAATCATTTTGTGTGATAACTCTTCAGAAAAATGAATTATTTTGTAATTACAAATAAAATAAATTTGCATTTAATAATGAAATAATTAAACCATCAAACTTATTAGTCCAATCAACCATGTTTGACATTAATATTAAGCAAAAAATAGTTTGTAATCACAATTTATAAATAAAGTTATAACTGAAATCAATTCTCAGCATTATAAAAATATCTTATATATATATATATTTCCAAGAAATATAAAATATTTTTTCATTGCAATTTATTAATATATTCTTAGTAAATTTAAGATCACAAAGCCATTATCAAACTCCTCAAGGATTGGGTGAAACAACAACAACTAAAGTGCACTTGTTCCATATTTGTGCACTCTTAGACATTATTACTGACGTATCATTGTTTTTGAAGAAAGGTTTTTGAAGAGTTTTCTTCACCCAGGCTTCATGACATGCTTGACCTAGATTAACAAGTTGATGACAACATTCATTCATGACTGTTCCAACTTTAAATATGTTGTCAAATACTTCAAAAATACAATGCAAGTCCATCTTGTTCTGGTGTTCACAATCGTAAAAGTCTTGAGCCATTACAGCTCCACTTGCAAAAATAAAAAGAATCGCTATAGTAGCAAAAACGTTTAGACTAGTCATTGAAGCTTTTAGGGGCAAAAGGATTTATGACTTTTGTCGGCAGAAGACCTTACTGTTGTTGCAACAATTGTTTGACAATAATATGGTCATTTATAGAGTATTTTAATGGTTGTGACATGAATCTAAAGTTTTAAGAGAAATTAATAACATTTTCACTTTAATTATCAGTTTCACATCAATAAAACATTCAAGGAATGGGTTTAATTACCATTTAATTCAATATACGGTAACAAATTTCATATAGTTTGAATAAACTTCAGTAGATTATTTAATGATAGTAATGATATTTCTTTGTTTGTTGTCTTTAGTATAATACTTAATGGTTTATAAAACACTCTAACATTTCAAAAAAATATATTTTTAGTCTCTAAACCATTTTTACTCATAATTTAGCCCTTAAATAAAATATAATTATCATGTCCCATTGCTCGATACTTGCAAGGTGATCCTAAATGTGGAGATGGAAGTTCAAAGTGTTAATGTAGCTATCATAGGTGTATGATTATATCGGAAATTGTTTTAATGAATTGTCTTAGAATATTTGAGGGTTTTATAGATATTTATTAGAAAATATTATAATATTTTATTTCATATTATTTATGTCAATGTTATTAAAATATTATAAATATAGTTTTATAAATATAAATATTAAGATTATTAAATTTTATTGAAACTTTTAATAAATTATATTATTATTATTATTAAAATAATAATATATTCTTGATTATTTTAATTACTATTTAAAATAATAATATTTTTAAAATATTTAAAACTTTATTATTAAAATAAGAATGTTATATAATATATTAAGGGTTGTGTTCTAAATATTAAATAATTTAATAATAATACATTTATGTAATTTATGAATAATATTATTTTTATAGAAAATTCATTATATAATATTAAAATAAAAGTATAATATTATATATCATTATAATATTAATGAATATAATATCATATTATTAGAATTATGAGTAAATATAATTTAATAATTAAATTTTTTATTAAAATGTTAATAAAATAGTATGATAAGGTTTTATTTTAGCAACCTAGATGATTGACAAGAACACCTCAAATCATTGGAAAACAATGGTTACCGGCACTCCAAAGCATAAACAAGATAACAATCTTGAATGTAAAAATAACTCTCATGAGTCTTTGAAGAATAATATTTATTTATTTTACTGTAGTAACTGAACAGTGAGTTCCAAGAATAGCTATAGACTTTGGCTTACGAGATGTAATTCGAGACTTTTTTGGCGAAGGTGTTCACATCTTTTAATACGTTATAAAAATATTTTTTAATCTTCATAATTGATAAATTGTCATTTCATAGGTTCTATTTTCTAAATTTTATTTATATTTTAATTCTTGATATATATATATATATATATATATTATTTTTTCTGAAAAATAATATTTTTATAAATAATATAAAATTATTCAAACTTTCTAAAAAATAAATTATGCCATCTAACATAAAAAAGAATCAATTACACCCCTTTTCCACATTATCATTCACACGTGTCAGCCACATAAGTACAATGAGCTACCATATAAGCTTTATGGGCTACCACATTAGCACAACAATGATCAACGATGGTTTCCTTTAATCATAGAGCTGCTTTGATTTATTTTATGATTTGAGGGCTTCATGAGTGGAAAAAAGTTAAAAGATTGAATTTATTTTATTCAAAAGTTTAAGGACATAAAAAGCTATTGAGTTTTAACTTAACAACCATTCCATAGAAAATGTTTTCGTGATTATGAATGACTCCTTTAAATTAAATTTTTATTTAATAGTTTGAAATTATTTGATAAGAACTTATTTAAAAAATTAGTAATCTTTACTTTTTAATATAACTTAAATGATAAATTGTGCTTTTGAATGACCAGAGCTTCATTTAAAAATTGAAAAATTTGTTCGTTTTTTGACAAAACACAAACATCTATCATAGTCAACCCAATTTGGTAACAATGAGCTTGATTGTAAGAATCTTTTATTAAATTGATGATCAAACCTCTAGTTTCTTCAGCAAATTTAATAGAACCCTGTGTTTTTTCTATAAACTTATAGTAAATCAAAGCTTGATGGCTTCATAACATTCCTCAAAATTACGTTAATTATTTTCTTAAAAACATTATATCGGAGAAGCTCATTGACAACATCCAATCAATGGCAATGAGATTAACGGATTTTTTTATAATGTTGAACTTTATTTGTAACACCCCAATTTAGGGGCTAAATTTAAGAAATTATAAAGTGGTGAATTTAATTGGTATTTTTGGAAGAATTTGGGGATTAAATTATAAAATTTCAAAGTTGACAGACCATTTTAAGAAGTACAGGAAGTTCAGTGACTAAACTCTTGGTTTACCCATTTTTTATATAGGATGAATTATAAAAACCCCCTATGCGTAGGTTTTTGCAGAATATTTTCCTAGTTTTTCCTTTCCAATAAGCCTCCTTTCAACTCCGATCTACTCATCGTCCTACCTCCGATCGACGAACCGAAACCACCATCGTGTTCATTGTCGACCGAGAAACAAAACCCCTCAAACCTTTCATCGTGAATCGTCGCCGTTCATCGTTAATTTAAGTCGAAAGTATCGTCGGTAATAACTCGATTTCAGTTGGTTTTTCGTCGATTCACGACGATCCGATCATCCGTTTACGATACCTCTCGTACCATCTTGTTCCTTGAATCGTTTCGATTCCACAGATGTTCTCCGTTTCTTCGTCAACGCCGGCGCACGGAGGGGTGAGGCCGTCAAAGTTTCCGACGTTTTGGAATCGAGCTCTCCGCCGTTCAAAATTGTGAAACGAGCTTTGTAAGTGCCTTAAAATCGCTTAAAAAATTTTTAGGAATCTTTTCGAGAATTTATCGACACTGGTTACTGTTCACACACCACACGCGTCGCCCCCCGAGAGTGGAGATCGTCTAGTGATAATTTTGTAATTAATTTATGTTTGGGTGCTATTTGTGTAAAATTCAGGTGTTAGTTTAGTAAATATTTGCAGAATATGACTAATTTGGTAATTAATTTCTGTTAGGGTGATATTTGTGTAAAATGGTCGACTGTTGACCGTTGATCGTTGACCACAGTTGACCAAAACTTTGACTGGCTTTGATCGGGAATTAAACGACCTTTGACTTTGACCGAGTATACCTATCCTAACATTTTTCGACGTTCCAAATCTGATTCCAAAGTTCGTTTTTTGAAATTCGGACCCGAAGGCCTCGAAATTTCCAGTCAAACCCATTAACTTTGAGTTTGACCAAAATTCCAAATTTTCAAAAAGTCATATTTTATGCTTTCGACGTCCTGAATCCGTATCCGAAGTTCGTTTCGCCAAATTCGAATCCAGTAAGCTATTTTTCACTGATTTATCTTTCGATTTAATCCATTTTTCACAATTAAGCTCTGTTTTTTTATGTAATTTATGTTGATATGGATCCGGAAATATTGGAAGATGATTTGAAGATCGAGGGCATTCGAATGGAAATTTAATGGTCAATCAGTATTACACAAAAATCAAGGTAATACTTTACTACCTCTTTATGCTTTATGGATCATGTGAATATTGATAAATGTATGAATAAGATAATGTTGGTCACTTTTGTGGAGTTGATTAATTTTTACACTCGATCTGAATACGATAAAAAGGTTCAGTAACTGATATAGTTCAGATGACTTATATAAGAAATTGGAGAATTGTTAGAATTAAAATTACAAGTTGTGTGCTTAATGACTAAGGAATCAGTTTAGATCTGCATCATTTAATTTATTTCATCAAAGGTATTTGGATGGGAAATTATGAGAATATTCTGATAGGGTAAAATTACAAAAATACCCTTATGTTGAAGGATGATAATAATTGTCCCTGAAAGTTGATTAATAACTCTGAAAAGACATATTGATCCGGTAAAAATTACTGATGTAAATAAGAAATGTTAGTTTTGCTTAGGAAATGCGGATAACCGGTTTTTAACCCTAGGAGGGTTTGAGTAAGATGCTAGAAGTCTGTTAAGGAATCATTTCAAGATCAGAGAATGTTCGGGAAAGCAATTAACCATAGGATCTTTAAATTATAATTATTTTCGTTAAGAGCTAGTATCGAAATTATCTGGTTAAGAAATTATGAAAATGCCCTTGAGAGATAAAATAGTCTGAATTGACCCTGAATGAGAAAGTACTTTGAGGATTTGTACTTAACTCGATTAAGTACGAATTTAATTGTTAAGATCCTGTCTTTGTATAGAAAAATTCATGATATTCCGTTTGTAAAATCTGAGAAGACACTTGACCTGAATATATTCGAATAATGAGTAAATACTTGAAAAGTAATTTATCGGGGGTATTCTGCTGTCAGAATTATTTGAAAGGACTGAAGTAAATGATAAGATTGAATTAAATAATAAGATCGGATGGAAGGAAAAGATTAAAATACCATAGATCTATAAAATGACCAAAATACCCCTATAATGGAAATGACCCAAGAATATCATCAATCTTAAGAATGATTAGATATCCTCGAGCTCTGAAATGAATGTAATAAAACTGAACACCAAAATTACCAAAATAACCTTATGGTCGAAACTAAGTAAATGTCCTGAATTAATTAAGGAATCCAAATAAGCATAGGTATTGGGCTACCTTTAAAAGTAATGGAAAATAATTTAAGTGAGTAGATCAACCCTAAAGCTATGTCAATACCTGAATGGCATAGATATTACTGGAATGCGTATTCGTCTTCTCAAGTTTGGCTCGATGATAAATTTTGGAAGTATTCAGCTCAACTCAACTCTAGATCGCATTCAGGTACTAAGAATTGGACGTTTGTTCGACAAATCAACCATGAAGACCAAATTAAATGGAACGGAAATACAACATGTATCTGAAATTCAGGAACGTTTGAATTACTCTGGAAAATCCCGTAGTAACTGGAATGGACATGACTGCTAAATGAACTAGGTAACCTCAATGATTGAGGATTTAGTAAGTGATTTGGATAAGTCTGAAAACTTTGATGAGTTTACATAGTGTATAATTACAATGGGTTATGAACAAATTAATCAAGTACGTCAGCATTACATGATATTGTGGAAGCGTGGAAATGAAATTAAGAGCATTGGAATATTTGTTAGTCTCCTTAAGATCTGTTCAGTGATGACTCAGAAGATGATCTATGGATAATAATATTTGGTATTAAAGAGTAAATATCATGGAAGGTTAATGAATTGACAAGTTGATAAGTATTATTTCTAGGAGCTATTCATTTGGAGTTGTTCGATAAATTGATTAATCGACATAGATTGTAAAGGTCTTTAACCTTCATTTCTTCCCGATCAGCTCAAGTCTTATTTTGAATAATTGATAATTTTGTCTGTTATTGAACTCTTTCAATAGTGATTCTAAATTCTGATATCCTATCGGTATACTGAAGATTCATGTTTCTCTACCTGCTAAGATTATCAAGTACCTCTGAATATTTTTTTGTAAATTTTGGTGTGTTCCCTAATCACCTGAATATTTTACCTGATTTCTGATTTGATTTATATTATAATACCTGACTTGGATTCTGATCGGATACTTGACCTGGATTTTGATTTGATACTTGACATGGATTTTGATTTGATACTTGACCTGGATTATGTTTTGATTTTTGATATATCCGTTTACGGACGGAACATGTTTTATTTGGGGGATAATTTTGGAGGAAGTATACCTGGAGGCTCCTTGGCTGTGTGCTTAGGGTCTTACTTATTGGCTCCTCACCTGTGTGCTCAGGGCCTTACTGGACTTGACGGTGGGTGTATGGTTTTGGGGAACCTACATATTTTGGACTTGACAGATGGGGGTATATATATGTTTTAAAAAGATCTGAAAAGTTACATGATTTTTGGGAACACACTAAAAAACCTATTATGATCTCTTGAACCTAAACATCCCAAATATTTTCCAGCAGAACTGAATACTATCTGTTAATACTTGAAATATCAATAGGACCTCAACTCAGCCAAAGAAATCTGTAGATATCTGAACCAATAAGGAAATATATGTTTATTTGTATCTGCACGTTCTTCAGCATCATCTGGTAGTTCTGTATTACTGAGCTTTTCGAAGCTCGCTCTATTACTCACCATTTTAGGTTAAAAGATTGTACCAGTACAACTATCAAAATCAGTAAGGGAGTTCTTTCGGCGTTACTTGTAGAGTATGATACTTGTGATTAGGGGGTATGTAATTGTATTTTGTTTTATTTACGAGTCTGAAAATCTGTTTCATTTCTTAATATTGATAAATGATTTTATGAGTTTACATGTTTTGATAAAAAAGTTTTAAATTTTCAGCTATTTTTACAGTGGGTCGCTCCGGTGGCTCAAATGTTACACCCCAGATCGGATTTGGTTACCCTCATCGGTCTGAGGGGGTTACATTATTGGTTGACTGTGAGATGAATGAGACGTCTTTTGTATAATATTATAAGTTAACGATAATCGAGTTGCTAAAATATAACTATGCCAACCTTTTCAATTTACTCATGTATGATGCATTGGACACTTATGCCAGAAGTAGTGGGAATTTAAATTCTGTCACATCATATGACGTATATCACGTTGAAAATGCAATATATAAATCATGTAAGGGGGTGGTGATAGTGGTGGAAGCATTTGGTATACTTTATAATGGTATTTTAACGTTTTTTTATTAATGTTGTAAGGAATATGAACTTATCATAATTTATATTTTTTACACCATCAACTATTTTTTATAAATATTATATTTTTCGAAACAATCATTTTGTGTGATAACTCTTCAGAAAAATGAAATATTTTGTAATTATAAATAAAGTAAATTTGCATTTAATAATGAAATAAATAAACCATCAAACTTATAAGTCCAAGCAACCATATTTGACATTAATATTAAGCAGAAAATATTTTGTAATCAAATTTATAAATAAAGTTATAACTAAAATCATATCTCAGCATTATAAAAAAAATATCTTTTATATATATATATATTTCCAATAAATATAAAATATTTTTTCATTGCAATTTACTAATATTTTCTTAGTAAATTTAAGATCGCAAAGTCATTATCAAACTCCTCAGGGATTGGCTGAAACAACAGCAACTAAAGTGCACTTGTTCCATATTTGTGCACTCTTAGACATTATTACTGACGTATCATTGTTTTTGAATAAATGTTTTTGAAGAGTTTTCTTCACCCAGGCTTTATGACATGCCTGACCTAGATTAACAAGTTGATGAAAACATTCATTCGTCACTATTCCAACTTCAAATATGTTTTCAAATACATCAAAAATACAATGCAAGTCCATCTTGTTCTGGTGTTCACAATCGTAAAAGTCTTGAGCCATTACAACTCCACTTGCAAAAATAACAAGAATCACTATAGTACCAAAAACGTTTAGACCAGCCATTGAAGCTTTTATGGGCAAAAGGATTTTATGACTTTGGTCGGCAGAAGACCTTACTGTTGTTGCAATAATTGTTTGACAACAAATATGGTCATTTATAGAGTATCTTAATGGTTGTGGCAAGAATCTAAGGTTTTAAGAAAAATTAATAACATTTTCACTTTAATTATCAGTTTCACATCAATAAAACATTTAAAGAATGTTTTTATTACCATTTAATTCAATATACGGTAACAAATTTCATATAGTTTGAATAAACTTCAGTAGATTAATTAATGATAGTAATGATATTTCTTTGTTTGTTGTCTTTAGTATAATACTTAATGGTTTATAAAGCCCTCTAACATTTCAAAAAAATATTTTTAGCCTCTAAACCATTTTACTCACAATTTAGCCCTTAAATAAAATATAATTATCATGTCCCTTTGCTCGATACTTGCAAGGTGATCCTAAATGTGGAGATGGAAGTTCAAAGTGTTAATGTAGCTATCATAGGTGTATGATTATATCGGAAATCGTTTTAATGAATTGTCTTAGAATATTTGAGGGTTTCATAGATATTTATTAGAAAATATTATAATATTTTATTTCATATTTTTATGTCAATGTTATTAAAATATTATAAATATAGTTTTATAAATATAAATATTAAGATTATTAAATTTTATTAAAACTTTTAATAAATTATATTATTATTTTTATTAAAATAATAATATATTCTTGATTATTTTAATTACTATTTAAAATAATAATATTTTTAAAATATTTAAAACTCTATTATTAAAATTAAGAATATTATATAATATATTAAGGGTTGTGTTCTAAATATTAAATAATTTAATAATAATACATTTATGTAATTTATGAATAATATTATTTTTATTGAAAAATCATTATATACTATTAAAATAAAAGTATAATATTATATATCATTATAATATTAATGAATATAATATCATATTATTAGAATTATGAGTAAATATAATTTAATAATTAAATTTTTTATTAAAATGTTAATAAAATATTATAATAAGGTTTTACTTTAGCAACCTATATGATTGACAAGAACACCTCAAATCATTGGAAAACAATGGTTACCGGAACTCCAAAGCATAAACAAGATAACAATCTTGAAAGTAAAAATAACTCTCATGAGTCTTTGAAGAATAATATTTATTTATTTTACTGTAGTAACTGAAAAGTGAGTTCCAAGAATAGCAATAGACTTTGTCTTACGAGATGTAACTAGAGACTTTTTTGGCGAAGGTGTTCACTTCTTTTAATACGTTATAAAAATATTTTTTAATCTTCGTAATTGATAAATTGTCATTTCATAGCTTCTATTTTCTAAATTTTATTTATATTTAAATTCTTGATATATATATATATATTATTTTTTCTGAAAAATATTATTTTTATAAATAATATAAAATTACTCAAACTTTCTAAAAAATAAATTATGCCATCTAACATAAAAAAGAATCAATTACACCCCTTTTCCACATTATCATTTGCACGTGTCACCCACATAAGTACAATGAGCTACCATGTAAGCTTCATGGGCTACCACATTAGCACAACAATGATCAACGATGGTTTCCTTTAATCAAAGAGCTGCCTTGATTTATTTTATGATTTGAGGGCTTAATGGAGTGGAAAAGGTTAAAAGACTGTATTTATTTTATTCAAAAGTTTAAGGACATAAAAAGCTATTGAGTTTTAACATAACAACCATTCCTTAGAAAAAGTTTACGTGATTATGAATGACTCCTTTAACTTATATTTTTATTTAATAGTTTGAAATTATTTGATAAGAATTTATTTAAAAAATTAGTAATCTTTACTTTTAATATAACTTAAATGATAAATTGTGCTTTTGTAACCCCCTCAGACCGATGCGGATAACCCGATCCGATCTGGAGTGTCACATTAGGCCACCGATGCGACCCACTATAAAAATGGCGGAAAATTTAAAACTTTTATTAAAACATGTAACTTATAAAATGATTTATCAGTATACAGAAATAAAACAGATTTTCAGACTCAAATATTAAAACAAAATACAATTACATTCCCCCTAATCACAAGTACCATAATCTGCAACCAACGCCGCAGGGATTCTTTTGCTGAAGTCGATAACCGCACTTGTACGATTCTTTTAACCTGAAAAGGTGAGTAATAGAGTGAGCTTCGAAAATCTCAGTAATACAGAACTACCAGATGATGATGAAGAACGTGCAGATACAGATAAACATATATTTCCTTATTGGTTCAAATATCTATAGATTTCTTTAGCTGAGCTGAGGTCCCATTGATATTTCAGGTAGTAACATATAATATTCAGTTCAGATGGAAATATTTCAGAAGTCTAGGTTCAGGAGATCATAATAGGTTATCTAGTGTGTTCCCAAAAATCATGCACCTTTTCAGATTTTTTAAAACATATATATATATACCCCCATCCGTCAAGTCCAAAATGTGTAGGTTCCCTAGAACCATACACCCACCGTCAAGTCCAGTAGGCCCTGAGCACACAACCGAGAAGCCTTCAGGTATACTTCTTCCAACATTACCCTCAAGTAAAATATGTCCGTCCGTAAACAGACATATCAAAAATCAAAACATAAATCAGGTCAAGTATCATATCAAAATCCAAGTCAAGTATCAGATCAGAATCCAAGTCAAGTATCAGATCAGAATCCATGTCAGATATCATATCAGAATCCATGTCAAGTATCAGATCAAAATTCAAATAAAATATTCATGTGAGTTGGGAACACACCATAGTTTATGAATATTATTTAGAGGGACTGGATAATCTTATAATCTTATAAGGCAGAGAAATACAGATCTTCAGTATGCCGATAGAACGTTGGAATTTCGAATCACCATGGGAAGAGTTCATTAACTGACGAAATCATCAGTTATTCATAATGTAATTTTTCAGGATCATATCTTATTCAAACATTTTTCAGAAGCTTAACGAATCATAAGGGTATTCCGAATCCTTTACAATCTTTGTCGATTGATTAGATTATCGAACAACTCCAGATGAATAACTCCCAGAACTAATGCTTATCGACTGGTCAATTCATTGTCCTCACAAGATATTTACACTTTAATACCACAAATTCTAGTCCATATATAATCTTCAGAATCATCGCTGAATAAATCTTTCAATGTCTTTATTCCATGTTCACGCTTCCACTATATCATGAATATTGACGTGCTTGATTTGTAGTTCATCTTCCATAAGGACAGTACATCTTATAAACTCATTCATTGAGGTTACTTAGTTATTTAGTAGTCAAGTCCATTCTAGTTACTTTGGGGTTTTCCAGAGTAATTTAGATGTTTATGATTTTTGGATACATATTATACTTATGTTCAGTTCAATTCGGTCTTTGTGGTTGATTTATCGAACAAATATCCAATTCCTAGTGCTGAATTCGATCTAGAGTTGAGCTGAGTTGAATACTTCCAAAATTATCATCGAGCCAAACTTGAGTAGACAAACACACATTCAAGTAATATTTATGCCGTTCAGGTACTGACATATCATTAAGGTTGATCGGCTCACTTAAGCTGTGTTCCATAACTTTTAAAGGTAGTCCAACACCTATGCTTATTTCGATTCCTTAATTAATCCAAGACATTTACTTAATATAGGCCATAAGGGTATTTTTTCAAATTTTGGTGTTCACTTTTATTCCATTCATTTCAGGGCTCGAGGATATCCAATCATTCCTGAGGTTGGTAGTATTCTTGGGTCATTTCTACTACAGGGGTATTTTGGTCATTTTACAGATTCAATGTATTTTAATCCTTTTCTTCCGTCTGATCTTACTATTAAATTCATTCTTAGTATTTATTTAAGTCCTTTCGAACAATTCTGACAGCATAATACCCCGATAAATTATTCTTCAAGTATTTACTCATTACTCGGATATTTTCGGGTCAAGTGCCTTCCCAGACTTTACAAACGAAATATCATGAATTTTTCTTTACAAAGACATTATCTTAATAATTAAATTCGTACTTAATCGAGTTAAGTACAAATCCTCAAAGTACTTTCTCATTCAGAGTCAACTCAGACTATGTTACCTCTCAAGGGCATTTTCGTAATTTATTAACCAGATAATTTCGATATTAGCTCTTAACGAAAATAATATAATATAGAAATCATATGATTAATTGCTTCCTCGAACATTCTTTGATCTTGAAATGATTCGTTAAAAGACTTCTAGTATCTAGCATAAACCCTATTGGGGTTAAAAACTGGTTATCCATAATTTCCAAGTAAAACTAACATTTCTTATGCACGTCAATAGTTTTATCATATCAATAATTCTTTTCAGATTATTAATCCACTTCCAGGGACAATACTTGTCATTTTCCAACATAAGGGTAATTTTGTAATTTTACCTAATCGAAATATTCTCATAATTTATCATCTAAGTACCTTTAATGAGATAAATTATAATCTACATATCCATGGTTGATTCTTTTATCACTTAAATCTACATATCCATGGCTGATTCTTTTATCACTTAATTCCAGAACTTGTAATTTAATTTCAACTGTCCTCCAATTTCTTATAATAGTCATCTGAGCCATATTCAGTTACCTACTTGCTACCATATTCGTATCAAGTGTAGATCTTCCTTAATTACACATATGAGACCAAACATTTTCATTCATGCATTTACCAATACCAACAAGTTCTATAAAGCATAAAGAGGTAGTAAAGTATTACCTCGATTTCCATGCAATACTAATCGACCATTAAATTCCATTCGAATGCCCTCGATCTTGAAATCATCTTCCAATATTTCCTCGGATCCATATCAACAGAAATTACATAAAAAACAGAGCTTAATTTTGAAAAACGGATCGAATCAGATGATAAATTAGTGAAAAATAGCTTACCGGGTTCGAATTTAGCGAAACCGACTTCGGATTCGGATTCAGGACGTCGAAAGCATAAAACATGACTTTTCGAAAATTTAGACTTTTCGGTCAAAATCAAAGTCAACGGGTTTGACTGGAAATTTTGAGGCCTTTGGGTTCGAATTTCGAAAAACGGACTGCGGAATCGGATTTGAAACGTCGAAAAATGTCAGGATAGGTATACTCGATCAAATTCAAAGGTCGTTTGATGCTCGGTCAAAGCCCGTCAAATTTTTGGTCAACTTTGGTCAACACCGGTCAACGGGTCAATGGGTCGGGTCGGGTTGGAACCAGTCAAACCGGTCAAAATAGCTCCAAAACCGGTCATTTTTCTCTTCCCCACGCGTAGTGGCAGCTCGTGGGGGCGCGTGAACAGTGCTACGATGTCGAAAAATTCCCGGAAAAATTCCTAAAAATTATTTTAAGTGATTTCAAGGAACTTACAAAGCTCGGTTCACAATTTTGAAAGGTGGAGTACTCGATTTCAACGAATCGGAAACTTTGACCGCTTCACCTCCTAACGCGCCACCGTCGATAGAGACCAAGGATGACACCGGCAGACTCAGAACAATGCAGGGAACACGATGGTACGGGAGGTGTCGTAAACGGATGCTCGGATCGTTGTGAATCGATGAAAAACCAATTGAAATCTAGTTATTACCGAAGATACTTCCAACTGAAATTAACGACGAACGGCGATGATTCACGACGAAAGGTTTGAGGGGTTTTGTTCCTCAGTTGACAACAAACACGATGGTGGTTTCGGCTCGTCGATCGGAGGTCGGACGGCGAGTAGATCGGAGTTGTAAGAAGGGTTGAGGGGAAGGGGAAAACTGATGTTTTTCTGCAGAAAAACATACGGGAATGGGTGTTATAATTCATCCCAAAAGAAAAATGGTCAAATCATGAGTTTAGCCATTGAATTTCTTGGACTTCTTAAAATGGTCTGCCAACTTTGAAATATTACAATTTAATCCACCATTTCTTTCAAAAATACCAATTAAATCCACCACTTTATAATTTCTTAAATTTAGCCCCTAAATTGGGGTGTTACAATTCTCCCCTCCTTAAAAGAATTTCGTCCTCAAAATTCATTTATGTCACATTATTACAGAAATTAAATTTCCATCAGTTCTTTCAGATCTTTCGTGTAGCTCTTTGAGAAATATAGATCCTCCACTAATCCTTAACCAGTTGAGCATACATTCTTATAAGAACTTTTTCTTATTTCAATAAAAGAATCCGAGAAAATTTCCTTAAGTAATCAATTCAATCTTTGTCATGAGAATAGGCTCATAGAGCAGTTGCATATCTCAATTTCATTTTCGGTGTCGAGTCAAAATTTCTCAGATGAATAACTCTCACATGGCTCGTGAGGTACTTTATAGCGTTTAGACAGATGTTACTGATACTCCTTTTTATACAAGTATAGCCTTAACAGATAAAAACTTTGGTTTACTTGTTACAGATAGGGACTCAACCTTGGAGTTCTGGTTCAGGGAGGTACGATTATAGTCTAGGGGCATGTACTGATCATACATCTTTTGACATTTGACCGGCCGGTCTTACTTGAAAATTTTGACTCAAACCATAGCTCTGATACCACTAAATGTAACCCCTCATACCAATGTGGATAACCCGATTTGATCTGGAGTGTCATATTAGGGCCACCGAAGCGACCCACTGTAAAAATTGCGAAAAATTTAAAACTTTTATTAAAACATGTAACTTATAAAATGATTTATTAGTATGCAGAAATAAAACAGATTTTCATACTCAAATATTAAAACAAAATACAATTACATGCCCCCTAATCACAAGTACCATACTCTACAACCAACGCCGGAGGGATTCCTTTGCTAAAGTCGATAACTGCACTTGTACGATTCTTTTAACCTGAAAAGGTGAGTAATAGAGTGAGCTACGAAAAGCTCAATAATACAAAACTACCAGATGATGTTGAAGAACGTGCAGATACAGATAAACATATATTTCCTTATTGGTTCAAATATCTACATATTTCTTTAGCTGAGCTGAGGTCCCATTGATATTTCAGGTAGTAACATATAATATTCAGTTCAGATGGAAATTTTTCAGATGTCTAGGTTTAGGAGATCAGAATAGGTTATCTAGTGTGTTCCCAAAAATCATGTAACTTTTCAGATCTTTTTAAAACACACATATATATATACCCCCATCCTTCAAGTCTAAAATGTATAGGTTCCCCAGAACCATACACCCACCGTCAAGTCCAGTAGGCCCTGAGCACACGGTCGAGGGGCCTTCAGGTATACTTCCTCCAATATTACCCCCAAGTAAAATATGTCCGTCCGTAAACAGATATATCAAAAATCAAAACATAAATCAGGCCAAGTATCAGATAAGAATCCAAGTCAAGTATCAGATCAAAATCCATGTCAGATATCAGATCAGAATCCAAGTCAAGTATCAGATCAGAATTCAGATAAAAAATCAGATAAAATATTCATGTGAGTAGGGAACACAACAGAGTTTATGGATATTATTTAGAGGGACTAGATAATCTTTTAAGGCAGAGAAACACATATCTTCAGTATGCCGGTAGAACGTTGGAATTTCGAATCACCATGGGAAGAGTTCATTAACTGACGAAATCATCAGTTATTCAGAATGTGATTTATCAGGATCATATATTATTCATACATTTTTCAGAAGCTTAACGAATCATAAGGGTATTCCGAATCCTTTACAATCTTTGTCGATTGATTAATTATCGAACAACTCCAGATGAATAACTCCCAGAACTAATGATTATCGACTGGTCAATTCATTGTCTTCACAGGGTATTTACACTTTAATACCACAAATTCTAGTCCATATATAATCTTCGGAATCATCGCTGAATAAATCTTTTAATGTCTTTATACCATGTTCACGCTTCCACTGTATCATGAAATACTGACGTGCTTGATTTGTAGTTCATCTTCCATAAGGACAATACATCTTATAAACTCATCAGAATTTCCAGACTTATCCAATTCACTTACTGAATCCTCAGTCATTGAGGTTACTTAGCTTATTTAGCAGTCAAGTCCATTATAGTTACTTTGGGGTTTTCCAGAGTAATTCAAACGTTTCTGAATTTCAGATACATATTGTACTTCTGTTCAGTTCAATTTGGTCTTTATGGTTGATTTATCGAACAAATATCCAATTCTTAGTGCTGAATTCGATCTAGAGTTTAGCTGAGCTGAATACTTCCAAAATTATCTTCGAGCCAAACTTGAGTAGACAAACACACATTCAAGTAATATTTATGCCGTTCCAGTACTTACATATCATTAAGGTTGATCGGCTCACTTAAGTTGTGTTCCATAAATTTTAAAGGTAGTCCAACACTTATGCTTATTTGGATTCCTTAATTAATCCAAGACATTTACTTAATATAGGCCATAAGGGTATTTTGGTAATTTTGGTGTTCAGTTTTATTCCATTCATTTAAGAGCTCGAGGATATCTAATCATTCTTGAGTTTTGTGGTATTATTGGGTCATTTCTATTACAGGGGTATTTTGGTCATTTTACAGATTCAATGTATTTTAATCCTTATCTTCCGTCTGATATTACTATTAAATTCAATCTTATTATTTATTTCAGTCATTTCGAACAATTCTGACAGCAGAATACCACGATAAATTATTCTTCAAGTATTTACTCATTACTCGGATATTTTCGAGTCAACTGCCTTCTCAGAGTTTTCAAACGAAATATCATGAATTTTTCTTTACAAAGACATGATCTTAATAATTAAATTCGTACTTAATCGAGTTAAGTACAAATCCTCAAAGTACTTTCTCATTTAGAGTCAACTCAGACTATTTTACCTCTTAAGGGCATTTTCGTAATTTCTTAACCAAATAATTTCGATATTAGCTCTTAACGAAAATAATATATTATAGAGATCCTATGATTAATTGCTTCCTCAAACATTCTTTGATCTTGAAATGATTCCTTAAAAGACTTCTAGTATCTAGCATAACCCTCTTGGGGTTAAAAACCGGTTATCCATAATTTCCAAGTAAAACTAACATTTCTTATACACATCAATAGTTTTATCATATCAATAATTCTTTTCAGATTATTAATCCACTTCCAGGGACAAAACTTGTCATTTTCCAACATAATGGTAATTTCATAATCTTACCTAATCGAAATATTCTCATAATTTATCATCTAAGTACCTTTAATGAGATAAATTATAATCTACATATCCATGGCTGATTCTTTTATAACTTAAATCTACATATCCATGGCTGATTCTTTTATCACTTAATTCCAGAACTTGTAATTTAATTTCAACTATCCTCCAATTTCTTATAATACTCATCTGAGCCATATTCAGTTACCTACTTGCTACCGTATTCGTATCAAGTGTAGATCTTCATTAATTACACATATAAGACCAAACATTTCCATTCATGCATTTACCAATACCAACAAGTTCTATAAAGCATAGAGAGGTAGTAAAATATACCTCAATTTCCGTACAATACTTATCGACCATTAAATTCCGTTCGAACGCCCTCGATCTTGAAATCATCTTCCAATATTTCCTCGGATCCATATCAACAGAAATTACATAAAAAAAACGAAGCTTAATTATGAGAAACGGATCGAATCGGATGATAAATCAGTGAAAAATAGCTTACCGGGTTCAAATTTGGCGAAACAGATTTTGGATTCGGATTTAGGACGTTGACAGCATAAAATATGACTTTTTAAAAATTTAGAATTTTCGGTCAAAATCAAAGTCAACGGGTTTGACTGGCAATTTCAAAGCCTTCGAGTTCGAATTTTGAAAAACAAACTGCGGAATCGGATTTGGATCGTCGAAAAATGTCAGGATAGGTATACTCGGTCAAAGTCAAAGCTCGTTTGATGCCCGGTCAAAGCCCATCAAATTTTTGGTCAACACGGGTCAACGGGTTGGGTTGGAACCGGTCAAAACAACTCCAAAACCGGTCATTTTTCCCTTACAAAGCTCGGTTCACAATTTTGAACGGTAGAGTGCTAGATTTCAATGACTCGGAAACTTTGACCGCTTCACCTCCTTACGCGCCGCCGTCGACGGAGACCAAGAATGACACCGGCAGACTCGGAATGATGCAAGGAACACGATGGTACGGGAGGTGTCGTAAACGGATGCTCGGATCGTCGTGAATCGACGAAAAACCAATTGAAATCGAGTTATTACCGACGATACTTCCGACTGAAATTAACGACAAACAGCGATGATTTACGACGAAAGGTTTGAGGGGTCTTGTTCCTTGGTTGACAACGAACACGATGGTGGTTTCGGCTCGTCGATCGGAGGTCGAACGATGAGTAGATCGGAGTTACAAAAAGGGTTGAGGGGAAGGGGAAAACTGATATTTTTCTGCAGAAAAACATACGGGAATGGGTGTTATAATTCATCCCAAAAGAAAAATGGTCAAATCATGAGTTTAGCCACTGAATTTCTTGCACTTCTTAATATGGTATGCCAACTTCGAAATTTTACAATTTAATCCACCGTTTCTTTCAAAAATACCAATTAAATCCACCACTTTATAATTTCTTAAATTTATCCCCTAAATTGGGGTGTTACAGCTTTTGAATGACCAGAGCTTCATTTAAAAATTGAAAAATTTGTTCGTTTTTGGACAAAACACAAACATCTATCATAGTCAACCCAATTTGGCAACACTGAGCTTGATTGTAAGAATCTTTTATTAAATTGATGATCAAACATCTAGTTTCTTCAGCAAATTTGATAGAAACATATGTTTTTTTCTATAAACTTATAGTAAATCAAAGCTTGATGGCTTCATAACATTCCTCAAAATTACGTTAATTATTTTCTCAAAAACTTTATATCGGAGAAGCTCATTGACAACATCTAATCAATGGCAATGAGATTAACGGATTTTTTTATAAAGTTGAACTTTATTGGTTGACTATGAGAAGAATGAGATGTCTTTTGTATAATATTATAAGTCAACGATAATAGAGTTGCTAAAAGATAACTATGCAAACCTTTTCAATTTACTCATGTATGATGCATTGGACACTTATGCCAGAAGTAGTGGGAATTTAAATTCTGTCACATCATATGAAGTATATCACGTTGAAAATGCAATATCTAAATCATGTAATGGGGAGGTGATAGTGGTGGAAGCATTTGGTATACTTTATAATGGTATTTTAACGTTTTTTATTAATGTTGCAAGGAATATGAACTTAGCATAATTTGTATTTTTTACACCATAAACTATTTTTTATAAATATTATATTTTTCGAAACAATCATTTTGTGTGATAACTCTTGAGAAAAATGAATTATTTTGTAATTATAAATAAAATAAATTTGCATTTAATAATGAAATAATTAAACCATCAAACTTATAAGTCCAAGCAACCATATTTGACATTAATATTAAGCAGAAAATATTTTGTTAACAATTTATAAATAAATTTATAACTGAAATCATATCTCATCATTATAAAAAATATCTTATATATATCCAATAAATATAAAATATTTTTTCATTGCAATTTACTAATATTTTCTTAGTAAATTTATGATCGCAAAGTCATTATCAAACTCCTCAAGGATTGGGTGAAACAACAGAAACTAACGTGCACTTGTTCCATATTTGTGCACTCTTAGACATTATTACTGACGTATCATTGTTTTTGAACAAAGGTTTTTGAAGAGTTTTCTTCACCCAGGCTTCATGACATGCCTGTCCTAGATTAACAAGTTTATGACAACATTCATTTGTGATTGTTCCAACTTCAAATATGTTGTTAAATACTTCAAAAATACAAAGCACGTCCATCTTGTTTTGGTGTTCACAATCGTAAAAGTCTTGAGCCATTACAGGTCCTCTTGCAAAAATAACAAGTATCACTATAGTAGCGAAAACGTTTAGACTAGCCATTGAAGCTTTTAGGGGAAAAAGGATTTTATGACTTTGGTCGGCAGAAGACCTTACTGCTGTTGCAACAATTGTTTGACAACAAATATGGTCATTTATAGAGTATCTTAATGGTTGTGGCAAGAATCTAAGGTTTTAAGAGAAATTAATAACATTTTCACTTTAATTATCAGTTTCACATCAATAAAACATTCAAGGAATGTTTTTAATTACCATTTAATTCAATATACGGTAACAAATTTCATATAGTTTTAATAAACTTCAATAGATTATTTAATGATAGTAATGATATTCCTTTATTAGTTATCTTTAGTATAATACTTAATGGTTTATAAAGCCCTCTAACATTTCAAAAAAAAAATAGTCTCTAAACCATTTTTACTCACAATTTAGCCCTTAAATAAAATATAATTATCATGTCCCATTGCTCGATACTTACAAGGTGATCCTAAATGTCGAGATGGAAGTTCAAAGTGTTAATGTAGATATCATAGGTGAATGATTATATTGGAAATCATTTTAATTAATTGCCTTAGAATATTTGAGGGTTTCATAGAAATTTATTAGAAAATATTATAATATTTTATTTCATATTATTTATGTCAATGTTATTAAAATATTATAAATATAGTTTTATAAATATAAATATTAAGATTATTAAATTTTATTGAAACTTTTAATAAATTATATTATTTTTTTATAATAATAATATATTCTTGAGTATTTTAATTACTATTGAAAATAATAATATTTTTAAAATATTAAAAACTTTATTATTGAAATAAGAATATTATATTATATATGAAGGGTTGTGTTATAAATATTAAATAATTTAATAACAATACATTTATGTAATTTATTAATAATATTATTTTTATTGAAAATTAATTATATAATATTAAAATAAAAATATTATATATCCTTATAATAATAAGGTTTTACTTTAGCAACCTAGATGATTGACAATAACACCTCAAATCATTGGAAAACAAATGGTTACCGGCACTCCAAAGCATTAACAATATGACAATCTTGAAAGTAAAAATAACTCTCTTGAGCCTTTGAAGAATAATATTTATTTATTTTAATGTAGCAACTGAAAAGTGAGTTCGAAGAATAGCAATAGACTTTGTCTTACGAGATGTAATTCAAGACTTTTTTGATGAAGGTGTTCACTTCTTTTAATACGTTATAAAAATATTTTTTAATCTTTCATAATTGATAAATTGCCATTTCATAAATTCTTTTTTCTAAATTTTATTTATATTTTAATTCTTGATATATATATATATATTATTTTTTCTGAAAAATAATATTTTTATAAATAATATAAAAGTACTCAAACTTTCTAAAATATAAATTATGCCATCTAACTCAAAAAAGAATCAATTACACCCCTTTTCCAATTTATCATTCACACGTGTAAGCCACATAAGTACAATGAGCTACCATATAAGCTTTATGGGCTACCACATTAGCACAACAATGATCAACGATGGTTTCCTTTAATCAAAGAGCTGCCTTGATTTATTTTATGATTTGAGGGCTTCATTGAGTGGAAAAAAGTTAAAAGACTGTATTTATTTTATTCAAAAGTTTAAGGACAGAAAAAGCTATTGAGTTTTAACATAACAATCATTCTTTAGAAAAAGTTTTCGTGATTATGAATAACTCCTATAACATAAACTTTTATTTAATAGTTTAAATTTATTTCATTAGAACTTATTTAAAAAATTAGTAATCTATACTTTTAATATAACTTAAATGATATAGTGCTTTTGAAATACAAGAGCTTCAGTTAAAAATTGAAAAATTTATTCGTTTTTGAACAAAAGACAAACATCTATCATAGTCAACCCACTTTGGTAACACTGAGCTTGATTGTAAGAATCTTTTATTAAATTGATGATCAAACCTCTAGTTTCTTCAGCAAATTTGATAGAACTCTATTTTTTTCTATAAACTTATAGTAAATCAAAGCTTGATGGCTTCATAACATTCCTTAAAATTACGTTAATTATTTTCTCAAAAACTTTATATCGAAGAAGCTCTTTGACAACATCCAATCAATGGCAATGAGATTAACAGATTTTTTATAATGTTGAACTTTATTGGTTGACTGTGAGTTGAATAAGATGTCTTTTGTATAATATTATAAGTTAACGATAATCGAGTTGCTAAAAGATAACTATGCCAACCTTTTCAATTTACACATGTATGGTGCACTGGAGACTTATCCCAGAAGTAGTGAGAATTTAAATTCTGTCACATCATATGAAGTATATCACATTGAAAATTCAATATCTAAATCATGTAATGAGGAGGTGATAGTGGTGGAAGCATTTGGTATACTTTATAATGGTATTTTAACGTTTTTTTGTTAATGTTGTAAGGAATGTGAACTTAGCATAATTTATAATTTTTTACACCATCAACTATTTTTTATAAATGTTATATTTTTCGAAAAAATCATTTTGTGTGATAACTCTTCAGAAAAATGAATTGTTTTGTAATTATAAATAAAATAAATTTGCATTTAATAATGAAATAATTAAACCATCAAACTTATAAGTCCAAGCAACCATGTTTGACATTAATATTAAGTAGAAAATAGTTTGTAATCACAATTTATAAATAAAGTTATAACTGAAATCAATTCTCAGCATTATAAAAAATATCTTATATATATATATATATATATATATATATCCAAGAAATATAAAATATATTTTATTGCAATTTATTTTATTTTCTAAGTAAATTTAAGATCACAAAGTCATTTTCAAACTCCTCAAGGATTGGGTGAAACAACAGCAACTAAAGTGCACTTTTTCCATATTTGTGCACTCTTAGACATTATTACTGAAGAATCATTGTTTTTGAACAAAGGTTTTTGAAGAGTTTTCTTCACCCAGGCTTCATGACATGATTTACCTAGATTAACAAGTTGATGACAACATTTATTCGTGACCGTTCCAACTTTAAATATGTTGTGAAATACTTCAAAAATACAACGCACGTCCATCTTGTTCTGGTGTTCACAATCATAAAAGTCTTGAGCCATTACAAGTCCACTTGAAAAAATAACAAGAATCGATATAGTAGCAAAAACGTTTAGACTAGCCATTGAAGCTTTTAGGGGCAAAAGGATTTATGACTTTGTTTGGCAGAAGACCTTACTACTGTTGCAAAAATTGTTTGACAACAAATATGGTCATTTATAGAGTGTATTAATGGTTGTGACATGAATCTAAGGTTTTAAGAGAAATTAATAACATTTTCACTTTAATTATGAGTTTCACATTAATAAAACATTCAAGGAATGTTTTTAATTACCATTTAATTCAATATACAGTAACAAATTTCATATTGTTTGAATAAACTTCAGTAGATTATTTAATGATAGTAATGATATTTCTTTGTCTGTTGTCTTTAGTCTAATACTTAATGGTTTATAAAGCCCACTAACATTTAAAAAAAATATTTTTACCATTTTTACTCACAATTTAGCCCTTAAATAAAATATAATTATCATGTCCTATTGCTCGATACTTACAAGGTGATCCAAAATGTGGAGATGGAAGTTCAAAGTGTTAATGTAGCTATCATAGGTGAATGATTATATCGGAAATCGTTTTAATTAATTGTCTTAGAATATTTGAGGGTTTCATAGAAATTTATTAGAAAATATTATAAAATTTATTTCGTATTATTTATGTCAATGTTATTAAAATATTATAAATATAGTTTTATAAATATAAATATTAAGATTATTAAATTTTATTGAAACTTTTAGTAAATTACATTAACTTTTTATTATAATAATAATAATATATTCTTGATTATTTTAATTACTATTGAAAATAATAATAATTTTAAAATATTAAAAACTTTATTATTAAAATAAGAATATTATATAATATATTAAGGGTTGTGTTATAAATATTAAATAATTTAATAATAATACATTACTGTAATTAATTAATAATATTATTTTTATTGAAAATTCATTATATAATATTAATATAAAAGTATAATATTATATATCCTTATAATAATAAAGAATATAATATCATATTATTAGAATTATGAGTAAATATAATTTAATAATTAAAATGTTAATTAAAATGTTAATAAAATAGTATATTAAGGTTTTAATTTAGCAACCTAGATGATTGACAAGAACACCTCAAATCATTGGAAAACAAATGGTTACCGACACTCCAAAGCATAAACAAGATAACAATCTTGAAAGTAAAAATAACTCTCATGAGTCTTTGAAGAATAATATTTATTTATTTTACTGTAGCAACTTAAAAGTGAGTTCGAAGAATAGCAATAGACTTTGGCTTACGAGATGTAATTCTAGACTTTATTGACGAAGGTGTTCACTTCTTTTAATACGTTATAAAAATATTTTTTAATCTTTCATAATTGATAAATTGTCATTTCATAAATTCTATTTTCTAAATTTTATTTATATTTCAATTCTTGATATATATATATTTTTTTCTGAAAAATATTATTTTTATAAATAATATAAAATTACTCAAACTTTCTAAAATATAAATTATGCCATCTAACTCAAAAAGAATAAATTACACCCCTTTTCCACATTATCATTCACACGTGCCAACAACATAAGTACAATGAGCTACCATGTAATCTTTATGGTCTATCACATTAGCATAACAATGATCAACGATGGTTTCCTTTAATCAAAGAGCTGCCTTGATTTATTTTATGATTTGAGGGCTTCATGGAGTGGAAAAAAGTTAAAAGATTGTATTTATTTTATTCAAAAGTTTAAGGACATAAAAAGCTATTGAGTTTTAACATAACCATCATTCCTTAGAAAAAGTTTTCGTGATTACGAATGACTCCTTTAACTTAAATGTTTATTTAATAGTTTAAAATTATTTGATTAGAACTTATTTAAAAAATTAATAATCTATACTTTTAATATAACTTAAATGATAAATAGTTCTTTTGAATGACTATAGCTTCATTTAAAAATTGAAAAATTTGTTCGTTTTTGGACAAAAGACATACATCTATCATAGTCAACCCAATTTGGCAACACTAAGCTTGATTGTAAGAATCTTTTATTAAATTGATGATCAAACCTCTAGTTTCTTCAGCAAATTTGATAGAACTCTTTTTTTTTCTATAAACTTATAGTAAATCAAAGCTTGATGGCTTCATAACATTCCGTAAAATTACGTTAATTATTTTCTCAAAAACTTTATATCGAAGAAGCTCTTTGACAACATCCAATCAATGGCAATGAGATTAACGGATTTTTTATAATGTTGAACTTTATTGGTTGACTGTGAGTTGAATAAGTTGTCTTTTGTATAATATTACAAGTTAACGATAATCGAGTTGCTAAAAGATAACTATGCCAACCTTTTCAATTTACACATGTATGATGCACTGGAGGCTTATGCCATAAGTAGTGAGAATTTAAATTCTGTCACATCATATGAAGTATATCACGTTAAAAATGCAATATCTAAATCATGTAATGGGGAGGTGATAGTGGTGGAAGCATTTGGTATACTTTATAATGGTATTTTAACATTTTTTTATTAATGTTGTAAGGAATATGAACTTAGCATAATTTATTATTTTTACACCATCAGCTATTTTTTATAATGTTATATTTTTCGAAACAATCATTTTGTGTGATAACTCTTCAGAAAAATGAATTATTTTGTAATTATAAATAAATTAAATTTGCATTTAATAATGAAATAATTAAACCATCAAACTTATAAGTCCAAGCAACCATGTTTGACATTAATATTAAGTAGAAAATAATTTGTAATCACAATTTATAAATAAAGTTATAACTGAAATCAATTCTCAGCATTATAAAAAATATCTTATATATATATATATATATATATATATATATATTTCCAAGAAATATAAAATATATTTTCATTGCAATTTATTTTATTTTCTTAGTAAATTTAAGATCACAAAGTCATTTTCAAACTCCTCAAGGATTGGGTGAAACAACAGTAACTAAAGTGCACTTTTCCATATTTGTGCACTCTTAGACATTATTACTGAAGTATCATTGTTTTTGAACAAAGGTTTTTGAAGAGTTTTCTTCACCCAGGCTTCATGACATGCTTGACCTAGATTAACAAGTTGATGAAAACATTTATTCGTGACCGTTCAAACTTTAAATATGTTGTCAAATACTTCAAAAATACAATGCAAGTCCATCTTGTTCTGGTGTTCACAATCGTAAAATTCTTGAGCCATTACAAGTCCACTTGCAAAAATAACAAGAATCGCTATAGTAGCAAAAGCGTTTAGACTAGCCATTGAAGCTTTTAGGGGCAAAAGGATTTATGACTTTGTTTGGCAGAAGACTGTACTACTGTTGCAACAATTGTTTGACAATAAATATGGTCATTTATAGAGTGTTTTAATGGATGTGACATGAATCTAAGGTTTTAAGAGAAATTAATAACATTTTCACTTTAATTATTAGTTTCACATCAATAAAACATTCAAGAAATGTTTTTAATTACCATTTAATTCAATATACAGTAACAAATTTTGTAACACTCCAATTTAGGGGCTAAATTTAAGAAATTATAAAGTGGTGAATTTAATTGATATTTTTGGAAGGAATTGGGGATTAAATTGTAACATTTCAAAGTTGGCAGACCGTTTTAAGAAGTGCAGGAAGTTCAGTGACTAAACTCATGGTTTACCCATTTTTATTATGAGTTGAATTATAAATCCCCCATTCCCTTATGTTTGCTGGAAAATTTTCCAGATTTTTCCTCTCCGATCAACCAACTTTCAACTCCGATCTACTCGCCGTCCGACCTCCGATCGACAAGCCGAAACCACCATCGTATTCGTTGTCAACCGAGGAACAAAACAACTCAAACCTTTCGTCTTGAATCATCGCCGTTCGTCGTGAATTTCAGTCGGAAGTATCGTCGGTAATAACTCGGTTTTAGTTGGTTTTTCATCGATTCATGACGATCGGGTCATCCGTTTACGACACCTCCCGCACCATCGTGTTCCTTGTGCCGTTCCGAGTCCACAGGTGTCCTCCCATTTCTCCGGCGGCGGCGGGGCGTGTGGAGGTGAAGCGGTCAAAGTTTCCGATTCGTTGAAATCGAGCTCTCTACCGTTCAAAAAATTGAACCGAGCTTTGTAAGTATCTAGAAATCGCTTAAAATAATTTTTAGGAATTTTTCCGGAATTTTCCGATATCAGGACACTGTTCACGCTCCCCCATGCGCTGCCACTGCGCATGGGGAAGGAAAAATGATCGGTTTGACCGGTTTTGGTGCATAGTTGACCGGTTTGACCGGTCATAACCCGACCCGACCCAACCCGTTTACCCAACCCATTAACCCGACCCGACCTGTTGACCCGACCCGTTGACTGTTGACCGTTGACCACCGTTGACCGTGTTGACCAAAACTTTGACCGGCTTTGACCGGGCATTAAACGACCTTTGACTTTGACCGAGTATACCTATCCTGACATTTTTCGACGTTCCAAATCTGATTCCGCTGTCCGTTTTTCGAAATTTGAACCTGAAGGCCTCAAAATTTCCGGTCAAACCCGTTGACTTTGATTTTGACCGAAAATTCTAAATTTTTGAAATGTCATATTTTATGCTTTCGACGACCTGAATCCGAATCCGAAGTCGGTTTCGCCAAATTCGAACCCGGTAAGTTGGTTTTAACAGATTTATCATCCGATTCGATCCGTTTATCGCAATTAAGCTCCGTTTCTGATATAATTTATGTTGATATGTATCTGAGGAATTATTGGAAGTTAAATTAAAGATCAAAGGCGTTCTAATGGAATTTTTATGGTCGATCAGTATTGCACGAAAATCGAGGTAATACTTTACTACCTCTTTATGCTTTATAGAACATGTTGGTATTGGTAAATGCGTGAATGGAAATGTTTGGTCTCATATGTGTAATTAATGAAGATCTACACTAGATACGAATACGGTAGAAAGTAGATAACTGAATATGGCTCAGATGACTATTATAAGAAATTAGAGGACAGTTGGAATTAAATTACAAGTTCTGGAATTAAGTGATAAAAGAATCAACCATGGATTGTATATTATAATTTATCTCATTAAAGGTACTTAGATGGTAAATTATGAGAATATTTTGATTAGGTAAAATCACTAAATTACCCTTATGTTGGAAAATGACAAGAATTGTCTCTGGAAGTGGATTAATAAATCTGAAAAGAATTATTGATCTGCTAAAACTATTGATGTGCATAAGAAATGTTAGTTTTACTTGGAAATTATGGATAACCGGTTTTTAACCCCAAGAAGGTTTATGCTAGATACTAGAAGTCTTTTAAGGAATCATTTCAAGATCAAAGAATGTTCGAGGAAGCAATTAATCATTGGATCTCTATATTATATTATATTCGTTAAGAGCTAATATCGAAATCATCTTGTTAAGAAATTACGAAAATGCCCTTGAGAGATAAAATAGTCTGAATTGACCTTGAATGAGAAAGTACTTTGAGGATTTGTACTTAACTCGATTAAGTAAGAATTTAATTGTTAAGATCCTGTCTTTGTACAAAAAATTTATGATATTCCGTTTGTAAAATATGAGAAGACACTTGACCCAAAATATCCGAATAATGAGTAAATACTTGAAGAATAATTTATCGGGGGTATTCTGCTGTCAGAATTGTTCGAAAGGACTAAAGTAAATGATAAGATTGAATTAAATAATAAGACCGGATGGAAGGAAAAGATTGAAATACCGTAGATCTGTAAAATGACCAAAATACCCCTGTAATGGAAATAACCCAAGAATATCATCAAGCTCAGAAATGATTGGATATCTCGAGCTTTGAAATGAATGGAATAAAACTGAATACCAAAATTTACAAAATAACCTTATGGCCTATACTAATTAAATGTCTTGGATTAATTAAGGAATCCAAGTAAGCATAGGTATTGGACTACCTTTAAAGTTAATGGAAAATAATTTAATTGAGCAGATCAACCCTAAAGCTATGTCAATTCTTGAATTGCATAGACATTACTGGAACATGTGTTCGTCTTCTCAAGTTTGACTCGATGATAAATTTTGGAAGTATTCAGCTCAGCTCTAGATCGTATTCAGTACTAAGAATTGGACGTTTGTTCGACAAATCAACCACGAAGACCAAATTGAATGGAATGGAAGTACAACATGTATCTGAAATTCAGGAACGTTTGAATTACTCTGGAAAATCCTGAAGTAACTGGAATGGAGATGACTGCTAAATAAAATAGTTAACCTCAATGACTGAGGATTTAGTAAGTGATTTGGATAAGTCTGGAAACTCTGATGAGTTTACGTAGTGTACAATTACAATGGGTTATGAACAAATTAATCAAGTACGTCAGCATTTCATGATATTGTGGAAGTGTGGAAATGAAATAAAGACATTGGAAGATTTATTCAACGATGATTCCGAAAATGGTCTATGGACAAGAATTGTGGTATTAAAGAGTTAGTACCCTGGAAGAACAATGAATTGACCAATCGACAGGCATTAGTTCTGGGAACTATTCATCTAAGAGTTATCTGATAATCCGATCAATCGACATAGAATATAAATGTCCTGAACCTTCATTTCTTCCTTATCAGCTCAAGTCACATTTTGAATAACTGATGATTCTGTCAGTCATTGATATCTTCCAATAGTGATTCTGAATTCTGATATTCTATCGGTATACTGAAGATCCGTATTCCTCTACTTGTTAAGATTATCCAATATCTTTGAATACTATCTGGAAATTCTGGTGTGTTCCCTACTCACATGAATATTTTATCTGATTTTCGATTTGAATTCTGATCTGATACTTGAAATGGATTCTGATCTGATATCTAACATAGATTCTGATCTGATACTTGACTTGGATTATGATCTGATATCTAACATAGATTCTGATCTGATACTTGATTTGGATTCTGATCTGATACTTGACCTGGATTTTGATATGATACTTGACCTGATTTATGTTTTGATTTTTGATATATCCGTTTACAGACGGACATATTTTACTTGGGGGGGTAATGATGGAGGAAGTATACCTGGAGGCTCCTCGACTGTGTGCTCAGGGCCTTATTTACCGGTTCCTCGGCTGTGTGCTCAGAGCCTACTGGTCTTGATGGTGGGTGTATGGTTCTAGGGAACCTACACAATTTGGACTTGTTGGATGGGGGTATATATATATATATGTTTTAAAAAGATCTAAAAAGTTACATGGTTTTTGGGAACACACTAGAAAACCTATTCTGATCTCCTGAACTCAGTCATCCGAAATATTTCTCTGAACTGAAAGCTCATTGTCCGTTACCACCTGAAATATCAGTAGGATCTCTGCTCAGCATAAAAATCTATAAATGTTCGGAAATAATAAGGAAAATATGTTTATCTGTATCTGCATGTTTTTCAGCATTATCTGGTAGTTCTGTATACTGAGCTTTTCGAAGCTCACTCTATTACTCACCTTTTTCAGGTTAAAAGAATTGTACCAGTGCATCTATCGACTTCAATAAGGGAGTTCTTCCGGCGTTGTTGCAGAGTATGGTACATGTGATTAGGGGGCATGTAATTGTATTTTGATTTATATACGAGTCTGGAAATTTGTTTTATTTTTTAATAGTGACAACTGATTTTATAAGTTACACGTTTCAATAAAAGTTTTAAATTTTCCGCTATTTTTACAGTGGGTCGCTCTGGTGGCCCAAATGTGACACCTCGGATCGGATCTGGTTACCCTTATTGGTCTGTGGGGGTTACATTTAGTGGTATCAGAGCTTTGGTTTGAGTCAAAATTTTCATGATAGATCGGCCGGTCGAATGTCAAAATATGTCTGATCAGTACATGCCCCTAGACTGCAATCGTACCTCTCTGAGCTGGAACCCCAGGGCTGAGTCCTTATCTATATCGAGTAGACCAAAGTTTTTATCCGTTAAGGTTATATTTTTACAAAAAGAAAAACCAGTAACATCTGTCTAAACGCTGTAAAGTACCACATGAGGCATATGAGAGGTACTCATCTGAGAAATTTTGACCCGACTCCATAAATGAAATTGGGATATGCTACTGCTCTATGAATCTATTATCGTCACCAAGGTTGAATTGATTCCACAAGGATATTTCCGTTATGATTCTTTTATTAAAATGATGAAAAAATTCTGATAAGAATATATGTTCAACTGGTTAAAGATTAATGGAGGATCTGTATTTCTATAAGAGCTACATGAAAGATATGAAAGAACTGATGGAAGTTTTATTTCTGTAATTATGTGACATGAATGAATTTCGAGGACGAAATTCTTTTAAGGAGGGGAGAATTGTAACACTCCAATTTAGGGGCTAAATTTAAGAAATTATAAAGTGGTGAATTTAATTGGTATTTTTGGAAGGAATTGGGGATTAAATTGTAATATTTCAAAGTTGGCAGACCGTTTTAAGAAGTGCAGGAAGTTCAGTGACTAAACTCATGGTTTACCCATTTTTATTATGAGTTGAATTATAAATACCCCATTCCCGTATGTTTTCTGGAAAATTTTCCAGATTTTCCCTCTCCGATCAACCAACTTTCAACTCCGATCTACTCGCCGTCCGACCTCCGATCGACAAGTCAAAACCACCATCGTGTTCGTTGTCAACCGAGGAACAAAACCCCTCAAACCTTTCGTCGTGAATCATCTCTATTCGTCGTGAATTTTAGTCGGAAGTATCGTCGGTAATAACTCAGTTTTAGTTGGTTTTTCATCGATTCACGACGATCGGGTCATCCGTTTACGACACCTCCCGCACCATCGTGTTCCTTGTGCCGTTCCGAGTCCACCGGTGTCCTCCCTTTTCTCCGGCGGCGGCGGCGCGTGTAGAGGTGAAGCGGTCAAAGTTTCCGATTCGTTGAAATCTAGCTCTCCTTCGTTCAAAAAATTGAACCGAGCTTTGTAAGTATCTCGAAATCGCTTAAAATAATTTTTAGGAATTTTTCTGGGAATTTTCCGATATCAGGACACTGTTCATGCGCCGCCACTGCGCCTGGGGAAGGAAAAATGACCAGTTGATGGTTTGACCGGTCATAACCCGACCCGACCCGACTCGTTTACCAGACCCGTTGACCCGACCTGACCTATTGACCCGATCCATTGACCCGACCTGTTGACCCGTTGACCGTTGACCGGCGTTGACCATTGTTGACCGGATTTGACCGGGCATTAAACGACCTTTGACTTTGACCGAGTATACCTATCCTGACATTTTTCGACGTTCCAAATCCGATTCCGCTGTCCGTTTTTCGAAATTCAAACCCGAAGGCTTCAAAATTTCCGGTCAAACCCGTTGACTTTGATTTTGACGAAAATTCCAAATTTTTGAAAAGTCATATTTTATGCTTTCGACGTGCTGAATCCGAATCCGAAGTCGGTTTCACCAAATTCGAACCCGGTAAGTTGGTTTTAACTGATTTATCATCTGATTCGATCCGTTTATCGCAATTAAGCTATGTTTATGGTATAATTTATGTTGATATGTATCTGAGGAATTATTGGAAGTTGAATTGAAGATCAAAGGCGTTTGAATGGAATTTTTATGGTCGATCTGTATTGCACGAAAATCGAGGTAATACTTTACTACCTCTTTATGTTTTATAGAACATGTTGGTATTGGTAAATGCGTGAATGGAAATGTTTGGTCTCATATGTGTAATTAATGAAGATCTACACTAGATACGAATACAGTAGAAAGTAGATAACTGAATATGGCTCAGATGACTATTATAAGAAATTAGAGGACAGTTGGAATTAAATTACAAGTTCTGGAATTAAGTGATAAAAGAATCAACCATGGATTGTATATTATAATTTATCTCATTAAAGGTACTTAGGTGATAAATTATGAGAATATTTGGATTAGGTAAAATTACTAAATTACCCTTATGTTGAAAAATGACAAGAATTGTCTCTGGAAGTGGATTAATAAATCTGAAAAGAATTATTGATCTGCTAAAACTATTGATGTGCATAAGAAATGTTAGTTTTACTTGGAAATTATGGATAACCGGTTTTTAACCCCAAGAAGGTTTATGCTAGATACTAGAAGTCTTTTAAGGAATCATTTCAAGATCAAAGAATGTTCGAGGAAGCAATTAATCATTGGATCTCTATATTATATTATATTCGTTAAGAGCTAATATCGAAATCATCTTGTTAAGAAATTACGAAAATGCCCTTGAGAGATAAAATAGTTTGAATTGACCTTGAATGAGAAAGTACTTTGAGGATTTGTACTTAACTCGATTAAGTAAGAATTTAATTGTTAAGATCCTGTCTTTGTACAAAAAATTTATGATATTCCGTTTGTAAAATCTAAGAAGACACTTGACCCGAAAATATCCGAATAATGAGTAAATACTTGAAGAATAATTTATCGGGGGTATTCTGCTGTCAGAATTATTCGAAAGGACTAAAGTAAATGATAAGATTGAATTAAATAATAAGACCGGATGGAAGGAAAAGATTGAAATACCATAGATCTGTAAAATGACCAAAATACCCCTATAATGGAAATGACCCAAGAATATCATCAAGCTCAGAAATGATGGATATCCTCGAGCTCTGAAATGAATGGAATAAAACTGAATACCAAAATTTACAAAATAACCTTATGGCCTATACTAAGTAAATGTCTTGGATTAATTAAGGAATCCAAGTAAGCATAGGTATTGGACTACCTTTAAAGTTAATGGAAAATAATTTAATTGAGTAGATCAACCCTAAAGCTATGTCAATTCCTGAATTGCATAGATATTACTGGAACATGTGTTCGTCTTCTCAAGTTTGACTCGATGATAAATTTTGGAAGTATTCAGCTCAGCTCTAGATCGTATTCAGTACTAAGAATTGGACGTTTGTTCGAAAATCAACCACGAAGACCAAATTGAATGGAATGGAAGTATAACATGTATCTGAAATTCAGAACGTTTGAATTACTCTGGAAAATCCTGAAGTAACTGGAATGGAGATGACTGCTAAATAAAATAGGTAACCTCAATGACTGAGGATTTAGTAAGTGATTTGGATAAGTCTGGAAACTCTGATGAGTTTACATAGTGTACAATTACAATGGGTTATGAACAAATTAATCAAGTACGTCAGCATTTCATGATATTGTGGAAGTGTGGAAATGAAATAAAGACATTGGAAGATTTATTCAACGATGATTCGAAAATGGTCTATGGACAAGAATTGTGGTATTAAAGAGTAAATACCCTGGAAGAATAATGAATTGACCAATCGACAGGCATTAGTTCTGGGAACTATTCATCAAAGAGCTGCTTTGATTTATTTTATGATTTGAGGGCTTCATGGAGTGGAAAAAAGTTAAAAGACTGTATTTATTTTATTCAAAAGTTTAAGGACATAAAAAGCTATTGAGTTTTAACATAACACTCATTCCTTAGAAAAAAATTTCGTGATTATGAATGACTCCTTTAACTTAAATTTTTATTTAATAATTTAAAATTAATTGATTAGAACTTATTTAAAAAATTAATAATTTGTACTTTTAATATAACTTAAATGATAAATAGTGCTTTTGAATGACCATAGCTTCATTTAAAAATTGAAAAATTTGTTCGTTTTTGGACAAAAGACAAACATCTATCTTAGTCAACCCACTTTGGCAACACTGAGCTTGATTGTAAGAATCTTTTATTAAATTGATGATCAAACCTCTAGTTTCTTCAGTAAATTTGATAGAACTCTATTTTTTTCTATAAACTTATAGTAAATCAAAGATTGATGGCTTTATAACATTCCGCAAAATTAAGTTAATTATGTTCTCAATCGAAGAAGCTCTTTGACAACATCCAATCAATGGCAATGAGATTAACGGATTTTTTATAATGTTGAACTTTATTGGTTGACTATGAGTTGAATAAGATGTCTTTTGTATAATGTTATAAGTTAACGATAATCGAGTTGCTAAAAGATAACTATGCCAACCTTTTCATTTTACACATGTATGATGCACTGGAGACTTATGCCAGAAGTAGTGAGAATTTAAATTCTGTCACATCATATGAAGTATATCACGTTGAAAATGCAATATCTAAATCATATAATGGGGAGGTGATAGTGGTGGAAGCATTTGGTATACTTTATAATGGTATTTTATCGTGTTTTTATTAATGTTGTAAGGAATATGAACTTAGCATAATTTATAATTTTTTACACCATCAACTATTTTTTATAAATATTATATTTTTCGAAACAATCATTTTGTGTGATAACTCTTCATAAAAATGAATTATTTTGTAATTATAAATAAAATAAATTTGCATTTAATAATGAAATAATTAAACCATCAAACTTACAAGTCCATATAACCATGTTTGACATTAATATTAAGTAGAAAATAGTTTGTAATCACAATTTATAAATAAAGTTATAACTGAAATCAATTCTCAGCATTATTAAAAATATCTTATATATATATATATATATATCCAAGAAATATAAAATATATTTTCATTGCAATTTATTTTATTTTCTTAGTAAATTTAAGATCACAAAGTCATTTTCAAACTCCACAAGGATTGGGTGAAACAACAGCAACTAAAGTGCACTTTTTCCATATTTGTGCACTCTTAGACATTATTATTGAAGTATCATTGTTTTTGAACAAAGTTTTTTGAAGAGTTTTATTCACCCAGACTTCATGACATGCTTGACTTAGATTAACAAGTTGATGACAACATTTATTCGTGACCGTTCCAACTTTAAATATGTTGTCAAAAACTTAAAAAATACAATGCAAGTCCATCTTGTTCTGGTGTTCACAATCGTAAAATTCTTGAGCCATTACAAGTCCACTTGCAAAAATAACAAGAATCGCTATAGTAGCAAAAGCGTTTAGACTAGCCATTGAAGCTTTTAGGGGCAAAAGGATTTATGACATTGTTCGGCAGAAGACCTTACTACTGTTGCAACAATTGTTTGACAACAAATATGGTCATTTATAGAGTGTTTTAATGGTTGTGACATGAATCTAAGGTTTTAAGAGAAATTAATAACATTTTCACTTTAATTATCAGTTTCACATCAATAAAACATTCAAGGAATGTTTTTAATTACCATTTAATTCAATATACAGTAACAAATTTCATATTGTTTGAATAAACTTCAGTATATTATTTAATGATATTTCTTTGTTTGTTGTCTTTAGGATAATACTTAATGGTTTATAAAGCCCACTAACATTTTAAAAAAATATTTTTAGTCTCTAAACCATTTTTACTCACAATTTAGCCCTTAAATAAAATATAATTATCATGTCCCATTGCTCGATACTTACAAGGTGATCCTAAATGTCGAGATGGAAGTTCAAAGTGTTAATGTAGCTATCATAGGTGAATGATTATATCGGAAATCATTTTAATTAATTGTCTTAGAATATTTAAGGGTTTCATAGAAAATTATTAGAAAATATTATAATATTTTATTTCATATTATTTATGTCAATGTTGTTAAAATATTATAAATATAGTTTTATAAATATTAAAATTATTAAATTTTATTGAAACTTTTAATAAATTATATTAATTTTTTATTATAATAATAATATATACTTGATTATTTTAATTACTATTGAAAATAATAATATTTTTAAAATATTAAAAACTTTATTATTAAAATAAGAATATTATATAATATATTAAGGGTTGTGTTATAAATATTAAATAATTTAATAACAATACATTTATGTAATTTATTAATAATATTATTTTTATTGAAAGTTCATTATATAATATTAAAATGAAAATATAATATTTTATATCCTTATAATAATGAAGAATATAATATCATATTATTAGAATTATGAGTAAATATAATTTAATAATTAAAATGTTAATAAAATATTATAATAAGGTTTTACTTTAGCAACCTATATGATTGACAAGAACACCTCAAATCATTGGAAAACAAATGGTTACCGGCACTCAAAGCATAAACAAGATAACAATCTTGAAAGTAAAAATAACTCTCATGAGTCTTTGAAGAATAATATTTATTTATTTTACTGTAGCAACTGAAAAGTGAGTTCGAAGAATAGCAATAGAATTTGGCTTACGAGATGTAATTCGAGACTTTATTGACGAAGGTGTTCACTTCTTTTAATACGTTATAAAAATATTTTTTAATCTTTCATAATTGATAAATTGTCATTTCATAAATTCTATTTTCTAAATTTTATTTATATTTTAATTCTTGATACATATATATATATATATATATTATTTTTTCTGAAAAATATTATTTTTATAAATAATATAAAATTACTCAAACTTTCTAAAATATAAATTATGTCATCTAACTCAAAAAAGAATCAATTACACCCCTTTTCCACATTATCATTCACACGTGCCAGCCACATAAGTACAATGAGCTACCATGTAAGCTTTATGGGCTATCACATTAGCACAACAATGATCAACGATGGTTTCTTTTAATCAATGAGCTGCCTTGATTTATTTTATGATTTGAGGGAATCATGGAGTGGAAAAAAGTTAAAAGACTGTATTTATTTTATTCAAAAGTTTAAGGACATAAAAAGCTATTGAGTTTTAACATAACAATCATTCCTTAGAAAAAGTTTTCGTGATTATGAATGACTCCTTTTAACTTAAATTTTTATTTAATAGTTTAAAAATTATTTGATTAGAACTTATTTAAAAAATTAATAATCTATACTTTTAATATAACTTAAATGATAAATAGTGCTTTTGAATGACCAGAGCTTCATTTAAAAATTGAAAAATTTGTTTGTTTTTGGACAAAAGACAAACATCTATCATAGTCAACCCACTTTGGCATCACTGACTTGATTGTAAGAATCTTTTATTAAATTGATGATCAAACCTCTAGTTTCTTCAGCAAATTTGATAGAACTCTATTTTTTTCTATAAACTTATAGTAAATCAAAGCTTGATTCCTTTATAACATTCCAAAAAATTACGTTAATTATTTTCTCAAAAACTTTATATCGAAGAAGCTCTTTGACAACATCCAATCAATGGCAAAGAGATTAACGATTTTTTTATAATGTTGAACTTTATTGGTTAACTATGAGTTCAATAAGATGTCTTTTGTATAATATTATAAGTTAACGATAATCGAGTTGCTAAAAGATAACTATGTCAACCTTTTCAATTTACACATGTTATGCACTGGAGACTTATGCCAGAAGTAGTGAGAATTTAAATTCTGTCACATCATATGAAGTATATCACGTTGAAAATGCAATATCTAAATCATGTAATGGGGAGGTGATAGTGGTGGAAGCATTTGGTATACTTTATAATGGTATTTTAACGTTTTTTATTAATGTTGTAAGGAATATGAACTTAGCATAATTCATAATTTTTTACACCATCAACTATTTTTTATAAATGTTAGATTTTTCGAAACAACCATTTTGTGTGATAACTCTTCAGAAAAATGAATTATTTTGTAATTATAAATAAAATAAATTTGCATTTAATAATGAAATAATTAAACAATGAAACTTATAAGTCCAAGCAACCATGTTTGACATTAATATTAAGTAGAAAATAGTTTGTAATCACAATTTATAAATAAAGTTATATCTGAAATCAATTCTCAGCATTATAAAAAATATCTTATATATATATATATATATTTCCAAGAAATATAAAATATATTTTCATTGCAATTTATTTTATTTTCTTAGTAAATTTAAGATCACAAAGTCATTTTCAAACTCCTCAAGGATTGGGTGAAACAACAGCAACTAAAGTGCACTTTTTCCATATTTGTTAACTCTTAAACATTATTATTGAAGTATCATTGTTTTTGAACAAAGGTTTTTGAAGAGTTTTCTTCACCCATGCTTCATGACATGCTTGACCTAGATTAACAAGTTGATGACAACATTTATTCGTGACCGTTCCAACTTTAAATATGTTGTCAAATACTTAAAAAATACAATGCAAGTCCATCTTGTTCTGGTGTTCACAATCGTAAAATTCTTGAGCCATTACAGGTCCACTTGCAAAAATAACAAGAATCGCTATAGTAGCAAAAGCGTTTAGACTAGCCATTGAAGCTTTTAGGGGCAAAAGGATTTATGACTTTGTTCGGTAGAAGACCTTACTACTGTTGCAACAATTGTTTGACAACAAATATTGTCATTTATAGAGTGTTTTAATGGATGTGACAAGAATCTACGGTTTTAAGAGAAATGAATAACATTTTCACTTTAATTATCAGTTTCACATCAATAAAACATTCGATGAATGTTTTTAATTACCTTTTAATTCAATATACGGTAACAAATTTGATATAGTTTGAATAAACTTCAGTAGATTATTTAATGATAGTAATGATATTTCTTTGTTTGTTGTCTTTAGTATAATACTTAATGGTTTATAAAGCCCACTAACATTTAAAAATATATTTTTACAATTTTTACTCACAATTTAGCCCTTAAATAAAATATAATTATCATGTCCCATTGCTCGATACTTACAAGGTGATCCTAAATGTCGAGATGAAAGTTCAAAGTGTTAATGTAGCTATCATAGGTGAATGATTATATCGGAAATCGTTTTAATTAATTGTCTTAGAATATTTGAGGGTTTCATAGAAATTTATTAGAAAATATTATAATATTTTATTTCATATTTTTTATGTCAATGTTATTAAAATATTATAAATATAGTTTTAT
This sequence comes from Hibiscus syriacus, assembly GCF_006381635.1. NCBI lineage: Eukaryota > Viridiplantae > Streptophyta > Magnoliopsida > Malvales > Malvaceae > Hibiscus > Hibiscus syriacus. Next base: position 98,514 of record NW_024062339.1, on the reverse strand, counting down.
AAATATAAATATTAAGATTATTAAATTTTATTGAAACTTTTAATAAATTATATTAATTTAATATTATAATAATAATAATAATATATTCTTGATTATTTTAATTACTATTGAAAATAATAATATTTTTAAAATATTAAAAACTTTATTATTAAAATAAGAATATTATATAATATATTAAGGGTTGTGTTATAAATATTAAATAATTTAATAACAATACATTTATGTAATTTATTAATAATATTATTTTTATTGAAAATTCATTATATAATATTAAAATGAAAATATAATATTTTATATCCTTATAATAATGAAGAATATAATATCATATTATTAGAATTATGAGTAAATATAATTTAATAATTAAAATGTTAATAAAATAGTATAATAAGGTTTTACTTTAGCAACCTATATGATTGACAAGAACACCTCAAATCATTGGAAAACAAATGGTTACCGGCACTCCAAAGCATAAACAAGATAACAATATGGAAAGTAAAAATAACTCTCATGAGTCTTTGAAGAATAATATTTATTTATTTTACTGTAGCAACTGAAAAGTGAGTTCGAAGAATAGCAATAGAATTTATTTTACTGTAGCAACTGAAAAGTGAGTTCGAAGAATTGCAATAGAATTTGGCTTACGAGATGTAATTCGAGACTTTATTGACGAAGGTGTTCACTTCTTTTAATACGTTATAAAAATATTATTTAATCTTTCATAATTGATGTAATTTAATAATAATACATTTATGTAATTTATTAATAATATTATTTTTATTGAAAATTCATTATATAATATTAAAATAAACGTTTAATATTGTAATCCCCCAGACCCGGTCTGTAAGTTAGACTCAAACCTAAGTGGTCACATATCCCATTCAGAGGTTATATATATATATATATTACAATACATTATATTAATACAAAACAAAATATTAATAATATAGATATATCCAAAACGATAGCAAATACATGTCACCAGATACAACGGAAAACATGTAGAGATATATGTTCGTACAAAATAAGTAGTTGATCTCCCCTTATGCCAAATCTGCTAGCTTACGGTATGCTGTTATCTGAAAAAGGGTAAAAACTATAGAATGAGCTAAAAAGCCCAGTGTGCTTCAAACAGTGTATAAAAACATTTTAATAAAATATTTCAGTAAAATCATTTCATTAAACATGTTTGTTTTATTTAAAATATGAACACTACCCCCATCTGTCACGAACAAAATGTGTAGGTTCCCCAGAACCATACACCCCGTCACGTCCAGTAAGGCCCTGAGCACAAAGCCGAGGAGCCTGTAAGTATTCTTCCTCCAACAATTTTCCCCCAATGTCAGTAATAAACAAGTATGTATTCAAGTAAAATTGGTGAATAATTCATGCTTAAACAAAACCATATATCGAAATACAGAAATCAGATATCAGGAAATCAATATTCAGGAATCATGTATCATGTTATAACAGTATTATGAATTATCACCAATCTAAAACAATTCAAACAATATTTTTAAAATAGTAAAATAACACTGTCATGAAACACACCTGTAACAGTCTGAGAAATCAGATAGGGAAGCTTATTACTGGTTTTGTCGATCACGCTCTGTTGCAGCACTAGATCCTACGAATTGGAAAAATCCATATTGGAATCCTAATATAAAGAATCTAAATATTATTTAAATAATATACAGAAACCTACGGGTAATTCTCGTAGTACGCGGTTCAGGCTGATCTAACGAACGGACAACACCGGACCTAAATGATCCTTGCTCAGGTGAAACACGAGTACCTTCATAAAATATTTTTATTGAATCAATTCCTTAACCAAATCTCAAATAAATAATCAAAATATTGAAATATTAAACCTTTTGGGTTTACAATCTCGATTCATGATTTTCGGGTCATAATTTGGCAAAACGGACTTCGGAATCAGATTCAGGATGTCGAAAAACATAAAGTATGACTTTCCGAAAATTTGAATTCTTGGTCAAAATCAAAGTCAACGGGTTTGACTAACGATTCGGAGACTTTCGAGTTTGAATTTTGTGAAATCGACCCCCAAAATGGATTCGAGACGTCGAAAAATGTCAAGATAGGTATTCTCGAAAAAGATTAACGGTTGTTTAATGGCCGGTCAAAGCCGGTCAAAGTTCAAGTCAAAGGAGGTCAACAAACTGTCAACCATTTTACAGAAATAGCACCATTTTTAAAATAATTACCAAAATAGCACCATTTTCGAATTAATTCCCAAAATATCACCTTTTTGAATTAAATTCCCAAAATAGCACCCATTTAAATTAATTCCCAAAATAGCACCCATTTCGAATTAATTCCCAAAATGTCACCCGGTCAACGGTCAACGGGTCGGGTCGGGTCAACGGTTCGGGTCGGGTCAACGGGTCGAGTCGAAACCGGTCATTTCGACCTTCCCCACGTGTAGTGGCGGCACGTGGGACGTTTTTCGGCAGCGTAAAATTCACGGAAAAATTTCTAAAAATTATTTTGAGCGATTTCGAGATACTTACAAAGCTCAATTCAAAATTTTTGAACGGCAGAGAGCTCAATTTCATCAAATTGGAAACTTTGACCGCTTCACCACCACACGCGCGCCGCCGCCGGAGAAAAAGGAGGACACCGGTGGACTCGGAACGGCACAAGGAACACGATGGTGCCGGAGGTGTCGTAAACGGAGAAACGATCGACGATGAATTTTAGATTTCCTCGGCGATGGAGCTAAAAAATGTCGAGACTTTGACTTGAAATTCCCGACGTTTGGCAGCGTTTCACTTCAATTAATTTAAGGGAATTATTTCTCACTCGATAACGAACACGATGGTGGTTTCAAAACGACGATCGGAATTCGGACGGCGTCGGGATCATTGTCGGAAGTTGAGGTTGGGAGAGAGGATTTTGGCTCAATTTAGGAGAAATTGGTTTCTGATTTTTTAGAAACCAATTGCCGTAAACCAATTACCGTATATAATACCAAACTTCACCAATCTTTCTTGGGTAAATTCAGGGCTTGGTCCTGAATTTTCTTTAACTCTAAAACAAGCTACAAATTTTTAAAATCTTTTAATTTAGTCCCCAAATTTCTCTAAATTACTTAATTAAAACCTCAAATTACAATTATATATTATTTTTTTTTCAAATTTCTGGGTTGTTACAATTCTCCCCCTCTACAAGAAATTTCGTCCTCGAAATTTACCTTATATAAATAGATGAGGAAATTCAGCCTCCATTGACTCCAATGTCTCCCAAGTAGCTTCTGAGGGACTACGATTACTCCACTGAATTTTGACCATTGGAATTCGCCTATTCCGAAGAACTCGTTCATCTCTCTCTAAAACCTAAACAGGTTCTTCCTCATATAACAAATCAGGCCTCAGCTCTACCTCATCAACTTGAATGATGTGATCTGGATATGGACGGTATCGCCTCAATACAGACACATGAAAAACATCATGAATACGACTGAGCTGGGGAGGCAACTCAAGTTGATAAGCAACAGGTCCGACTTTCTTCATAATACGATACGGCACATTAAATCTCGGACTCAGTTTACCTTTACGTCCAAATCTCAATACCTTCTTCCAAAGAGATACTTTAAGAAAAACCTGATCTTTAACCTCAAACTCGATATCCTTACGTCGCTTATCTGCGTATGATTTCTGCCTATCGAATGCCTCTTTTAAACGATCACGGATAAATCTGACAGTATCTTCAGTCTCTCGAACCAAGTCTGGACCCAAAGTTTTTCTATCCTGCAACTCTATCCAACATATAGGAGTACGACATCTACATCCATACAGAGCCTCGTACGGTGCCATGCGAATACTTGCCTGGTAACTATTATTGTAAGTAAACTCAGCTAAAGGCAAGAAATCTTCCCAACTACCATGAAAATCAATCACACAACCCCGTAATATATCCTCCAACACCTGAATTACTCGCTCAGACTATCCATCAGTCTGAGGATGAAAAGATGTACTGAAATTCAAACGAGTACCCAAAACCTCGTGCAAAGCCTTCCAGAACCTGGAAGTGAACCTCGGATCTCGATCAGATATGATAGACAACGGAACATCATGAAGTCTAACGATCTCAGAAATGTACAACTTAGCCAGTTTGCCCAGAGAATAATTAATCCGGATAGGGATAAAATGCGCTGACTTGGTGAGTCGATCAACTATCACCCAAATAGAATCCTTTTTAGAAGGAGTCAGAGGAAGACCAGTAACGAAGTCCATCGTAATGCGCTCCCATTTTCACTTAGGAATCTTAATTGACTGTAACAATCCAGATGGATGTTGGTGTTCTGCTTTAACCTGCTGACAAGTCAAACACCTTGCCACAAATCTAAAATATTCTTTTTCATACCAGTCCAAAAGTAACGCTCCTTAAGACTATTATACATTTTGTCCCCGCCAGGATGTATAGCATAAGGACTACTATGAGCCTCCTGAAGAATAACCCGTCTCAACTCATCATCTTTAGGTACGCAGTAACGACCGTGAAAACACAAAATACCATCCTGATCCATAGTATACTCTGAACTCGATCCTTGTTTAACTTGCTCAATAATGGAAAGCAATGAGCTATCCAGAAGTTGTTTGGTCTTAATCTCCTCGGCCAAAATAGGCTTAACCTGCAACTCTACTAACAGACTATTTCATCAAATAAACTCAAGTTGGCGATTAAGGCTCTGAGATCTGATATCACCTTACGGCTCAAGGCGTCTGCCACTACATTAGCCTTCCCTGGATGATATTCTATCTCCAAATCATAGTCCTTTAGAAGCTCCAACCAGCGACGCTATCTAAAATTCAATTCTCTCTGAGTAAGCAGATATTTCAAACTCTTATGATCAGTATAAATATAACATTTTTCTCCGTTAGGTGGTGTCTCCAGATCTTTAAAGCAAAAACTACGACAGCTAACTCCAGATCGTGAATAGGATAGTTACGCTCATGCGGATTTAATTGACGCGAAGCATAAGCGACAACCTTCCTATCTTGCATCAAAACACAGCCTAATCCATAATGATAAGCATCACTGTAACAGAAAAAGCTTTACCAAATTCAGGCTGAATCAGTACTGGGGCTTGAGTTAGAACAGTCTTCAGTTTCTCAAAGCTAGGTTATTGGTTCTCAGACCAGACAAATGGAACATCTTTCCTCAATAGTTTCGTTAGATGAGCTGTAATAAGGGAGAACCCCACAACGAAACGACGATAGTAACCAACTAAGCCCAAGAAACTACGAATCTCAGAAACGTTCCTGGGCTGCTTCCAGTTCAGAACAGCCTCCACTTTGCTTGGATCCACCTGAATACCATCAGCAGAAACGATATGTCCAAGAAAAGTCACTTCGCTGAGCCAGAATTCACACTTGCTCAACTTAGCGTATAGCTTATTCTCTCTTAGAGTCTGTAGAACAATTTTTAAATGCTCCTCATGTTCTTTTTCACTTCTAGAATACACCAGTATGTCATCAATGAACACAACAACAAACTGATACAAATAAGGTCGAAACACCCTATGCATCATATCCATAAATACAGCAGGGGCATTTGTTAACCCAAACGACATCACTAAAAATTCATAATGCCCATATCGAGTACGAAAAACAGTCTTCGGAATATCTGAATCTTTCACCTTGAGTTGATAATACCCAGACCTCAAGTCTATTTTTGAGAAGATAGAAGCCCCTCGAAATTGGTCAAATAGATCATCGATTATGGGCAAAGGATATTTGTTTTTAACCGTGAGATTGTTCAGTTTCCTATAATCGATACAAAGTCTCAATGTCCCATCTTTCTTCTTGACAAAGAGAACTGGGGCTCCCCACGGTGATACACTGGGTCAGACAAATCCCCTATCCAACAACTGCTGGAGTTGAACTTTCAGTTCCTTAAGCTCTTTTGGGGCCATACGATAAGGAGCCATTGAAACCAGAGTGGAACCATAATAGATTTCAATCTCAAACTCAACTTCCCTATCCAGAGGTAATCCAGGCAACTCCTCGGGAAAAACATCAGAAAATTCTTTGACAATCCGGATACCTTCAATATCAGACTGAGAACTCCTAGTATCCAATATATAAGCAATAAACGTCTCGGAACCTTTCCTGATCATCTTCTTAGCTACCAAAGCAGATACAACATTCGTCAGAAATCCACGGCGTTCCCCAATCATTACAATCTTTCGATTATCCGGGGTCTTGAGAACAACTCTCTTATTCTCAAAATCAATATTTACTCGATGTTTGTCCAACCAATCTACGCCGAGAATCAAATCAAACTCTTCTAAAGATAACTCCATCAGGTCAGCCAGAAAAATCTCTCCATTGATCTCAATAGGGCACTCTCTATAAATACAATCCAACACAATGAACTTGCCTAAAGGACTTTGAACTATCACCGAATACTCAGTATTCTCAACAGGAATATTTAGGCCCTCAAAAATAGAATGCGATACATATAAATTGGTAGAGCCACTATCAAACAATGCAAAGTATGGAACTGAATGAATAGTAATAGTACTTGCAGTCACATTAGGCCCATCACGATCTTGTCGAAGTCTGGCAGTGTAAACCAATACAGGTTGTCTGGCCTCAGATCTGACTGGACCCCTACTCTGAGATACTCGGCCTCTATTAGTCGATCCTGGTGCTCTGCCCTGACTATGATTTACCACTGGATTCTGAACAGTCCTCTGAGTACGAGTAGGAGTACGAGCTGGTGTCTGAATAGAACGAAGTATCTCTGGATAATTCATCAAATGATGGTCACCAAACCCATATTTATAACAAGTGCCCAATTTCATCATGCATTCCCCAAAATGATATTTCCCACAGTAATCACATGTTGGCAAGGATTGCGACCCAAAAGAACCACCATGCCTAGAAGATTGAACAGCTGAAGAACCAGATGCAACAGGTCTGACACTCTTACCACCTCTCTGGAATGAATCACCCCTGCCTTTCTTGCTAAGGTGTGCTAAAGAATCAACAAAACCAGAAGGCCTCCTGAATCGGGTTTGAGCTCGATCACTATCTCTCTTGTGCTCCATACCCAGTCGCTCTATTTCCTCAGTAGTCTTGGCTATCTCAACCAAAGCATCAAAATTCCTCTCTCGGTGGGTAGCGACTCGACTCTTGATCTCATACCTGAGTCCATTCTTGAACCTCAAGCATTGATTTGTCTCCGTGTCAACAAGTCCAGGAGCATAACGGCTCAATCGGATGAACTCCACCTCGTAATCCATAACAGACATATTACCCTACTCCAGATTTTGAAACTCCTGGTGTCGCTCCTGCAGATATCTCTCTCTGATGTAGCGACTCCAGAAGCGCGTCTTGAAAATATCCCATGTTAATTGGTTCCTTGGAATACTACCACAAATGGATTGCCACCATCTGAAGCTTTCTTTCTTCAACATAGTTAGGGACCCCTTTAACTTTTGCTCAGGTCTGAGGTCCATCTCATCCATAATCCTCTCTGTTTCCTCCAGCCAATACTCAGCGTCTGTCGGAGGTCCACCAGTAATACCCTCGAATGGAACTACACCAGCAGCAACCAGAGAATTAGAAATCTCCACTGCAGTCATGTTACTAGGGGCTCTAGCAGCTCTCTGAAACATGCAGAAGATAGCTCTATTAATGGCGTATTCATTCCTCTCAGTATTATCATCTTCAGTGACAGGAGGGTCTCTCACAGGAGTAAACTGATCATCATGTGAAAGAGTCGGATCTACTTGCGGAATAGGAGGATCACGTGGTGACATCGGATCGTCTATCATAACAGAAGGTCGAGTGACTCGCCCTCTACCACGTCCACGTCCTATCCTACGACCTCTAGTAGCATTCATCGTTGGATTTATAAGGCTCTACAGAAAGAATTTGAAACATATGCAGATTAGAATCAGGGATCTCGAGAAAATTTTAAATCATAACATAAGGTGACACATTTTTTTTAAAAAAAAAATTCTTAAAAATCCAAAGTTTATGACCCATGTACAGTCTGAGTGTTTAAAACCGAAAGCTCTGATACCATCAAATGTAACCCTCCAGACCCGGTCTGTAAGTTAGACTCAAACCTAAGTGGTCACATATCCCATTCAGAGGTTTTTTTTATATATATTACAATACATTATATTAATACAAAACAAAATATTAATAATATAGATATATCCAAAACGATAGCAAATACATGTCACCAGATACAACAGAAAACATGTAGAGATATATGATCGTACAAAATAAGTAGTTGATCTCCCCTGATGCCAAATTTGCTAGCTTACGGTCTGCTATTATCTGAAAAAGGGTAAAAACTATAGAATGAGCTAAAAAGCCCAGTGTGCTTCAAACAGTGTATAAAAACATTTTAATAAAATATTTCAGTAAAATCATTTCATTAAACATGTTTGTTTTATTTAAAATATGAACACTACCCCCATCCGTCACGAACAAAATGTGTAGGTTCCCCAAAACCATACACCCCGTCACGTCCAGTAAGGCCCTGAGCACAAAGCCGAGGAGCCTGCAAGTATTCTTCCTCCAACAATTTTCCCCCCAATGTCAATAATAAACAAGTATGTATTCAAGTAAAATTGGTGAATAATTCATGCTTAAAAAAACCATATACCGAAATACAGAAATCAGATATCAGGAAATCAATATTCAGGAATCATGTATCATGTCATAACAATATTATGAATTATCACCAATCTAAAACAATTCAAACAATATTTTTAAAACAGTAAAATAACACTGTCATGAAACACACTTGTAACAGTCTGAGAAATCAGATATGGAAGCTTATTACTGGTTTTGTCGATCACGCTCTGCTATAGCACTAGATCCTACGAATTGGAAAAATCCATATTGGAATCCTAATATAAATAATCTAAATATTATTTAAATAATATACGGAAACCTATGGGTAATTCTCGTAGTACGCGGTTCAGGCTTATCTAACGCACGGACAACACTAGACCTAAATGATCCTTGCTCAGGTGAAACACGAGTACCTTCATAAAATATTTTTATTTAATCAATTCCTTAACCAAATCTCAAATAAATAATCAAAATATTGAAATATTAAGCCTTTTGGGTTTACAAGCTCGATTCAGGAATTTCGGGTCATAATTCGGCAAAACGGACTTCGGAATCAAATTCAGGATTCGAAAAACATAAAGTATGACTTTCTGAAAATTTGAATTCTTGGTTAAAATCAATGTCAACGGGTTTGACTAACGATTCGGAGACTTTCGGGTTTGAATTTTGTGAAACCGACCCCAAAAACGGATTCGGGACGTCAAAAAAAGTTAGGATAGGTATTCTCGGAAAAGATTAACGGTTGTTTAATGGCCGGTCAAAGCCGGTTCAAGGAGGTCAACAAACTGTCAACCATTTTACATAAATAGCACCCTTTTCAAATTAATTCCCAAAATATCATCTTTTCAATTAATTCCCAAAATAGCACCCATTTTGAATTAATTCCCAAAATAGCACCCATTTTGAATTAATTCCCAAAATAGCACCCATTTCGAATTAATTCCCAAAATAGCACTCATTTCAAATTAATTCCCAAAATGTCACCCGATCAACTGTCAACGGGCCGGGTCGGAACCGGTCAAACCGGTCATTTCGACCTTCCCCACGCGTAGCCTGCGCGTGGGGGCACGTGGGACGTCTTCCGGCAGCGTAAAATTCACGGAAAAATTTCTAAAAGTTATTTTGAGCGATTTCTAGATACTTACAAAGTTCGGTTCAAATTTTTGAACGGCAGAGAAAGTGGACTCGGAACGGCACAAGGAACACGATGGTGCCGGAGGTGTCGTAAACAGAGCAACGATCGGCGATGAATTTAAGATTTCCTCGGCGATGAAGCTAAAAAAAACGTCGAGACTTTGACTTGAAATTCCCGACGTTTGGCAGCGTTTCACTTCAATTAATTTAAGGTAATTATTCCTCACTCGATAACGAACACGATGGTTGTTTCAAAACGACGATCGAAATTTGGAGGGCATCGGGATCGTTGTCGAAGTTGAGGTTGGGAGAGAGGATTTTGGCTCAATTTAGGAGCATTGGTTTCTGATTTTTCAGAAACCAATTGCCGTATACAATACCAAACATCACCAACCTTTCTTGGGTAAATTCAGGGTTTGGTCCCTGAATTTTCTTTAACTCTAAAACAAGCTACAAATTTTAAAATCTTTTAATTTATTCCCCAAATTTCTCCAAATTACTTAATTAAAACCTCAAATTACAATTACATATTATTATTTTTTCAAATTTCTGGGTTGTTACAAATATTATATATCCTTATAATAATAAAGAATATAATATCATATTATTAGAATTATGAGTAAATATAATTTAATAATTAAAATTTTAATTAAAATGTTAATAAAATAGTATAATAAGGTTTTAATTTAGCAACCTAGATGATTGACAAGAACACCTCAAATCATTGGAAAACAAATGGTTACCGGCACTCCAAAGCATAAACAAGATAACAATCTTGAAAGTAAAAATAACTCTCATGAGTCTTTGAAGAATAACAATAGACTTGGGCTTACGAGATGTAATTCGAGACTTTTTTGACGAAGGTGTTCACTTCTTTTAATACGTTATAAAAATATTTTTTAATCTTTCATAATTGATAAATTGTCATTTCATAAATTCTATTTTCTAAATTTTATTTATATTTTAATTCTTGATAAATATATATATATATATATTATTTTTTCTGAAAAATATTATTTTTATAAATAATATAAAATTACTCAAACTTTCTAAAATATAAATTATGCCATCTAACTCAAAAAAGAATCAATTACACCCCTTTTCCACATTATCATTCACACGTGCCAGTCACATAAGTACAATGAGCTACCATGTAAGCTTTATGGGCTATCACATTAGCACAACAATGATCAACGATGGTTTCCTTTAATCAAAGAGCTGCCTTGATTTATTTTATGATTTGAGGGCTTCATGGGTGGAAAAAAGTTAAAAGACTGTATTTATTTTATTCAAAAGTTTAAGGATATAAAAAGCTATTGAGTTTTAACATAACAATCATTCCTTAGAAATAGTTTTTGCGATTGTGAATGACTCCTTCAACTTAAATTTTTATTTAATAGTTTAAAATTATTTGATTAGAACTTATTTAAAAAATTAATAATCTATACTTTTAATATAACTTAAATGATAAATAATGCTTTTGAATGAACATAGCTTCATTTAAAAATTGAAAAATTTGTTCGTTTTTGGACAAAAGACAAACATCTATCATAGTCAACCCACTTTGGCAACACTGAGCTTGGTTGTAAGAATCTTTTATTAAATTGATGATCAAACCTCTAGTTTCTTCAGCAAATTTGATAGAACTCTATTTTTTTCTATAAACTTATAGTAAATCAAAGCTTGATGGTTTTATAACATTCCGCAAAATTACATTAATTATTTTCTCAAAAACTTTATATCGAATAAGCTGTTTGACAACATCCAATCAATGGCAAAGAGATTAACGGATTTTTTTATAATGTTGAACTTTATTGGTTGACTATGAGTTGAATAAGATGTCTTTTGTATAGTATTATAAGTTAACGATAATCGAGTTGCTAAAAGATAACTATGTCAACCTTTTCAATTTACACATGTATGATGCACTAGAGACTTATGCCAGAAGTAGTGAGAATTTAAATTCTGTCACATCATATGAAGTTATCACGTTGAAAATGCAATAACTAAATCATGTAATGGGGAGGTGATAGTGGTGGAAGCATTTGGTATACTTTATAATAGTATTTTAATGTTTTTTATTAATGTTGTAAGGAATATGAATTTAGCATAATTCATAATTTTTTACACCATCAACTATTTTTTATAAATGTTATATTTTTCGAAACAACCATTTTGTGTGATAACTCTTCAGAAAAATGAATTATTTTGTAATTATAAATAAAATAAATTTGCATTTAATAATGAAATAATTAAAAAATCAAACTTATAAGTCCAAGCAACCATGTTTGACATTAATATTAAACAAAAAATAGTTTGTAATCACAATTTATAAATAAAGTTATAACTGAAATCAATTCTCAGCATTATAAAAAATATCTTATATATATATATATTTCCAAGAAATATAAAATATATATTCATTGCAATTTATTTGATTTTCTTAGTAAATTTAAGATCACAAAGTCATTTTCAAACTCCTCAATGATTGGGTGAAACAACAGCAACTAAAGTGCACTTTTTCCATATTTGTGAACACTTAGACATTATTACTGAAGTATCATTGTTTTTGAACAAAGGTTTTTAAAGAGTTTTCTTCACCCAGAATTCAGGACATGCTTGACCTAGATTAACAAGTTGATGACAACATTTATTCGTGACCGTTCCAACTTTAAATATGTTGTCAAATACTTCAAAAATACAATGCAAGTCCATCTTGTTCTGGTGTTCACAATCGTAAAAGTCTTGAGCCATTACAACTCCGCTTGCAAAATAACAAGAATCGCTATAGTAGCAAAAACGTTTAGACTAGCCATTGAAGCTTTTAGGGGCAAAAGGATTTATGACTTTGTTCGGCAGAAGACCTTACTACTATTGCAACAATTGTTTGACAACAAATATGGTCATTTTAGAGTGTTTTAATGGATGTGACAAGAATCTAAGGTTTTAAGAGAAATTAATAACATTTTCACTTTAATTATCAGTTTCACATCAATAAAACATTCAAGGAATGTTTTTAATTACCATTTAATTCAATATACGGTAACAAATTTCATATAGTTTGAATAAACTTCAGTAGATTATTTAATGATAGTAATGATATTTCTTTGTTTGATGTCTTTAGTATAATACTTAATGGTTTATAAAGCCCACTAACATTTAAAAAAATATTTTCACAATTTTTACTCACAATTTAGCCCTTAAATAAAATATAATTATCATGTCCCATTGCTCGATACTTACAAGGTGATCCTAAATGTCGAGATGGAAGTTCAAAGTGTTAATGTAGCTATCATAGGTGAATGATTATATCGAAAATCGTTTTAATTAATTATCTTAGAATATTTGAGGGTTTCATAGAAATTTATTAAAAAATATTATAATATTTTATTTCATATTATTTATGTCAATGTTATTAAAATATTATAAATATAGTTTTATAAATATAAATATTAAGATTATTAAATTTTATTGATACTTTTAAAAAATTATATTAATTTATAATAATAATAATAATAATAATATATTCTTAATTATTTTAATTACTATTGAAAATAATAATATTTTTAAAATATTAAAAACTTTATTATTAAAATAAGAATATTATATAATATATTAAGGGTTGTGTTATAAATATTAAATAATATAATAATAATACATTTATGTAATTTATTAATAATATTTTTTTTTATTGAAAATTCATTATATAATATTAAAATAAAAGTTTAATATTATATATCCTTATAATAATAAAGAATATAATATCATATTATTAGAATTATGAGTAAATATAATTTAATAATTAAAATGTTAATAAAATAGTATAAAAAGGTTTTAATTTAGCAACCTAGATGATTGACAAGAACACCTCAAATCATTGGAAAACAAATGGTTATCGGCACTCCAAAGCATAAACAAGATAACAATCTTGAAAGTAAAAATAACTCTCATGAGTCTTTGAAGAATAACAATAGACTTGGGTTTATGAGATGTAATTCGAGACTTTTTTGACGAAGGTGTTCACTCCTTTTAATACGTTATAAAAATATTTTTTAATCTTTCATAATTGATAAATTGTCATTTCATAAATTATATTTTCTAAATTTTATTTATATTTTAATTCTTGATATATATATATATATTATTTTTTCTGAAAAGTATTTTTTTATAAATAATATAAAATTACTCAAACTTTCTAAAATATAAATTATGCCAACTAACTCAAAAAAGAATCAATTACACTCCTTTTCCACATTATCATTCACACGTGCCAGCCACATAAGTACAATGAGCTACCATGTAAGCTTTATGGGCTACCACATTAGCACAACAAAGATCAACGATGGTTTCCTTTAATCAAAGAGCTGCCTTGATTTATTTTATGATTTGAGGGCTTCATGGAGTGGAAAAAAGTTAAAAGACTTCATTTATTTTATTCAAAAGTTTAAGGACATAAAAAGCTATTGAGTTTTAACATAACAATCATTCCTTAGAAAAAGTTTTCGTGATTATGAATGACTCCTATAACTTAAATTTTTATTTAATAGTTTAAAATTATTTGATTAGAACTTATTTAAAAATTAGTAATCTATACTTTTAATATAACTTAAATGATAAATAGTGCTTTTGAATGACCAGAGCTTCGTTTAAAAATTGAAAAATTTGTTCATTTTTGGACAAAAGACAAACATCTATCATAGTCAACCTACTTTGGCAACACTGGGCTTGATTGTAAGAATCTTTTATTAAATTGATGATCAAACCTCTAGTTTCTTCAGCAAATTTGATAGAACTCTATTTTTTTCCTATAAACTTATAGTAAATCAAAGCTTGATTCCTTCGTAACATTCCGCAAAATTAGGTTAATTATTTTCTCAAAAAATTTATATCGAATAAGCTCTTTGACAACATCCAATCAATGGCAATGAGATTAACGGATTTTTTATAATGTTGAACTTTATTGGTTGATTGTGAGTTGAATAAGATGTCTTTTTATAATATTATAAGTTAACGATAATCGAGTTGCTAAAAGATAACTATGCCAACCATTTCAATTTACACATGTATGATGCACTGGATACTTATGCCAGAAGTAGTGAGAATTTAAATTCTGTCACATCATATGAAGTATATCACGTTGAAAATGCAATATCTAAATCATGTAATGGGGAGGTGATAGTGGTGGAAGCATTTCGTATACTTTATAATGGTATTTTAACGTTTTTTTATTAATGTTGTAAGGAATATGAACTTAGCATAATTTATAAGTTTTTACACCATCAACTATTTTTTATAAATGTTATATTTTTCGAAACAATCATTTTGTGTGATAACTCTTCAAAAAATGAATTATTTTGTAATTATAAATAAATTAAATTTGCATTTAATAATGAAATAATTAAACCATCAAACTTATAAGTCCAAGCAACCATGTTTGAGATTAATATTAAGTAGAAAATAGTTTGTAATCACAATTTATAAATAAAGTTATAACTGAAATCAATTCTCAGCATTGTAAAAAATATCTATATATATATATATATATTTCCAAGAAATATAAAATATATTTTCATTGCAATTTATTTTATTTTCTTAGTAAATTTAAGATCACAAAGGCATTTTCAAACTCCTCAATGATTGAGTGAAACAACAGCAACTAAAGTGCACTTTTTCCATATTTGTGCACTCTTAGATATTATTACTGAAGTATCATTGTTTTTGAACAAAGGTTTTTGAAGAGTTTTCTTCACCCAGGCTTCATGACATGCTTGACCTAGATTAACAAGTTGATGACAACTTTTATTCGTTACCGTTCCAACTTTAAATATGTTGTCAAATACTTCAAAAATACAAAACAAGTCCATCTTGTTCTGGTGTTCACAATCGTAAAAGTCTTGAGCCATTACAAGTCCACTCGCAAAAATAACAAGAATCGCTATAGTAGCAAAAAAGTTTAGACTAGCCATTGAAGCTTTTAGGGGCAAAAGGATTTATGACTTTGTTAGGCAGAAGACCTTACTACTGTTGCAGCACTTGTTTGACAACAAATATGGTTATTTATAGAGTGTTTTAATGGCTGTGACATGAATCTAAGGTTTTAAGAGAAATTAATAACATTTTCACTTTAATTATCAGTTTCATATCAATAAAACATTCAAGGAATGTTTTTAATTACCATTTAATTCAATATACAATAACAAATTTCATATTGTTTGAATAAACTTCAGTAGATTATTTAATGATAGTGATGATATTTCTTTGTTTGTTGTCTTTAGTATAATACTTAATGGTTTATAAAGCCCACTAACATTAAAAAAAAATATTTTTACCATTTTTACTCACAATTTAGCCCTTAAATAAAATATAATTATCATGTCCCATTGCTCGATACTTACAAGGTGATCCTAAATGTCGAGATGGAAGTTCAAAGTGTTAATGTAGCTATCATAGGTGAATGATTATATCGGAAATCGTTTTAAATAATTGTCTTAGAATATTTGAGGGTTTCATAGAAATTTATTAGAAAATATTATAATATTTTATTTCATATTATTTATGTCAATGTTATTAAAATATTATAAATATAGTTTTATAAATATAAATATTAAGATTATTAAATTTTATTGAAACTTTTACTAAATTATATTAATTTATAATAATAATAATAATAATATATTATTGATTATTTTAATTACTATTTAAAATAATAATATTTTTAAAATATTAAAAACTTTATTATTAAATTAAGAATATTATATAATATATTAAGGGTTGTGTTATAAATATTAAATAATTTAATAATAATACATATATGTAATTTATTAATAATATTAATTTTATTGAAAATTAATTATATAATATTAAAATAAAAGTATAATATTATATATCCTTATAATAATAAATAATATAATATCATAATATTAGAATTATGAGTAAATATAATTTAATAATTAAAATTTTAATTAAAATGTTAATAAAATAGTATAATAAGGTTTTAATTTAGCAACCTAGATGATTGAAAAGAACACCTCAAATCATTGGAAAACAAATGGTTACCGGTACTCCAAAGCATAAACAAGATAACAATCTCCAAAGTAAAAATAACTCTCATGAGTCTTTGAAGAATAATAATTATTTATTTTACTGTAGCAACTGAAAAGTGAGTTCGAAGAATAGCAATAGACTTTGGCTTACGAGATGTAATTCGAGACTTTTTTGACGAAGGTGTTCACTTCTTTTAATATGTTATAAAAATATTTTTTAATCTTTCATAATTGATAAATTGTCATTTCATAAATTCTATTTTCTAAATTTTATTTATAATTTAATTCTTGATATATATATATATATATATTATTTTTTCTGAAAAATAATATTTTTATAAATAATATAAAATTACTCAAACTTTCTAAAATATAAATTATGCCATCTAACTCAAAAAAGATTCAATTACACCCCTTTTCCACATTATCATTCACACGTGCCAGCCACATATGTACAATGAGCTACCATGTAAGCTTTATGGGCTATCACATTAGTACAACATTGATCAACGATGGTTTCCTTTGATCAAAGAGCTGTCTTGATTTATTTTATTATTTGAGGGCTTCATGTAGTGGAAAAAAGGTAAAAGATTGTATTTATTTTATTCAAAAGTTTAAGGACATAAAAATCTATTGAGTTTTAACATAACAATCATTCCTTAGAAAAAGTTTTCGTGATTATGAATGACTCCTATAACTTAAATTTTTATTTAATAGTTTAAAATTATTTGATTATAACTTATTTAAAAAATTACTAATCTATACTTTTAATATAACTTAAATGATAAATAGTGCTTTTGAATGACCAGAGCTTCATTTAAAAATTGAAAAATTTGTTCGTTTTTGGACAAAAGACAAACATCTATCATAGTCAACCCACTTTGGCAACATTGAGCTTGATTGTAAGAATCTTTTATTAAATTGATGATCAAACCTCTAGTTTCTTCAGCAAATTTGATAGAACTCTATTTTTTTCCCTACAAACTTATAGTAAATCAAAGCTTGATGCCTTCATAACATTCCGCAAAATTACGTTAATTATTTTCTCAAAAACTTTATATCGAAGAAGCTCTTTGACAACATCCAATCAATGGCAATGAGATTAACGGATTTTTTATAATTTTGAACTTTATTGGTTGACTGTGAGTTGAATAAGATGTCTTTTGTATAATATTATAAGTTAACGATAATCGAGTTGCTAAAAGATAACTATGCCAACCTTTTCAATTTACACATGTATGATGCACTGGAGACTTATGCCAGAAGTAGTGAGAATTTAAATTCTGTCACATCATATGAAGTATATCACGTTGAAAATGCAATATCTAAATCATGTAATGGGGAGGTGATAGTGGTGGAAGCATTTGGTATACTTTATAATGGTAGTTTAACGTTTTTTTATTAATGTTGTAAGAAATATGAACTTAGCATAATTTATAATTTTTTACACCATCAACTATTTTTTATAAATGTTATATTTTTCGAAACAATCATTTTGTGTGATAACTCTTCAGAAAAATGAATTATTTTGTAATTATAAATAAAATAAATTTGCATTTAATAATGAAATAATTAAACCATCAAACTTATAAGTCCAAGCAACCATGTTTGACATTAATATTAAGTAGAAAATAGTTTGTAATCAAAATTTATAAATAAAGTTATAACTGAAATCAATTCTCAGCGTTATAAAAAATATCTTATATATTTATATATATTTCTAAGAAATATAAAATATATTTTCATTGTAATTTATTTTATTTTCTTAGTAAATTTAAGATCACAAAGTCATTTTCAAACTCCTCAATGATTGGGTGAAACAACAGCAACTAAAGTGCACTTTTTCCATATTTGTGCACTCTTAGATATTATTACTGAAGTATCATTGTTTTTGAACAAAGGTTTTTGAAGAGTTTTCTTCACCAGGCTTAATGACATGCTTGACCTAGATTAACAAGTTGATGACAACTTTTATTCGTTACCGTTCCAACTTTAAATATGTTGTCAAATACTTAAAAAATACAATGCAAGTCCATCTTGTTCTGGTGTTCACAATCGTAAAAGTCTTGAGTCATTACAAGTCCACTCGCAAAAATAACACGAATCGCTATAGTAGCAAAAATGTTTAGACTAGCCATTGAAGCTTTTAGGGGCAAAAGGATTTATGACTTTGTTCGGCAGAAGACCTTACTACTGTTGCAACAATTGTTTGACAACAAATATGGTATTTATAGAGTGTTTTAATGGTTGTGACATGAATATAAGGTTTTAAGAGAAATTAATAACATTTTCACTTTAATTATCAGTTTCATATCAATAAAACATTCAAGGAATGTTTTTCATTACCATTTAAATCAATATATAATAACAAATTTCATATTGTTTGAACAAACTTCAGTAGATTATTTAATGATAGTGATGATATTTCTTTGTTTGTTGTCTTTAGTATAATACTTAATGGTTTATAAAGCCCACTAACATTTAAAAAAATATTTTTACCATTTTTACTCACAATTTAGCCCTTAAATAAAATATAATTATCATGTCCCATTGCTCGATACTTACAAGGTGATCCTAAATGTCGAGATGGAAGTTCAAAGTGTTAATGTAGCTATCATATGTGAATGATTATATCGGAAATCGTTTTAAATAATTGTCTTAGAATATTTGAGGGTTTCATAGAAATTTATTAGAAAATATTATAATATTTTATTTCATATTATTTATGTCAATGTTATTAAAATATTATAAATATAGTTTTATAAATATAAATATTAAGATTATTAAATTTTATTGAAACTTTTAATAAATTAT
The DNA here is from genome assembly GCF_006381635.1 of Hibiscus syriacus. Taxonomy (NCBI): domain Eukaryota; kingdom Viridiplantae; phylum Streptophyta; class Magnoliopsida; order Malvales; family Malvaceae; genus Hibiscus; species Hibiscus syriacus. The sequence goes on along the minus strand of NW_024062339.1, from coordinate 78,902 downwards.
ATTAATTTACAATAATAATAATAATAATAATAATAATAATATATTCTTGATTATTTTAATTACTATTGAAAATAATAATATTTTTAAAATATTAAAAACATTATTATTAAAATAAGAATATTATATAATATATTAAGGGTTGTTTTATAAATATTAAATAATTTAATAATAATACATATGTGTAATATATTAATAATATTATTTTTATTGAAAATTCATTATATAATATTAAAATAAAAGTATAATATTATATATCCTTATAATAATAAATACTATAATATCATATTATTAGAATTATGAGTAAATATAATTTAATAATTAAAATTTTAATTAAAATGTTAATAAAATAGTATAATAAGGTTTTAATTTAGCAACCTAGATGATTGACAAGAACACCTCAAATCATTGGAAAACAAATGGTTACCGGCACTCCAAAGCATAAACAAGATAACAATCTTGAAAGTAAAAATAACTCTCACGAGTCTTTGAAGAATAACAATAGACTTGGGCTTATGAGATGTAATTCGAGACTTTTTTGACGAAGGTGTTCACTTCTTTTAATACGTTATAAAATTATTTTTTAATCATTCATAATTGATAAATTGTCATTTCATAAATTATATTTTCTAAATTTTATTTATATTTTAATTCTTGATATATATATATATATATATTTTATTTTTTCTGAAAAATATTATTTTTATAAATAATATAAAATTACTCAAAATTTCTAAAATACAAATTATGACAACTAACTCAAAAAAGAATCAATTACACCCCTTTTCCACATTATCATTCACACATGTCAGCCACATAAGTACAATGAGCTACCATGTAAGCTTTATGGGCTACCACATTAGCACAACAAAGATCAATGATGGGTTCCTTTAATCAAAGAGCTGCCTTGATTTATTTTATGATTTGAGGGCTTCATGAAGTGGAAAAAAGTTAAAAGACTGTATTTATTTTATTCAAAAGTTTAAGGACATAAAAAGCTATTGAGTTTTAACATAACAATCATTCCTTAGAAAAAGTTTTCGTGATTATGAATGACTCCTATAACTTAAATTTTTATTTAATAGTTTAAAATTATTTGATTATAACTTATTTAAAAAATTAGTAATCTATACTTTTAATATAACTTAAATGATAAATAGTGCTTTTGAATGACCAGAGCTTCATTTAAAAATTGAAAAATTTGTTCGTTTTTGGAAAAAAGACAAACATCTATCATAGTCAACCCACTTTGGCAACACTGAGCTTGATTGTAAGAATATTTTATTAAATTGATGATCAAACCTCTAGTTTCTTCAGCAAATTTTATAGAACTCTATTTTTTTCCTATAAACTTATAGTAAATCAAAGCTTGATGCCTTCATAACATTCCGCAAAATTACGTTAATTATTTTCTCAAAAACTTTATATCGAAGAAGCTCTTTGACAACATCCAATCAATGGCAATGAGATTAACGGATTTTTTATAATGTTGAACTTTATTGGTTGACTGTGAGTTGAATAAGATGTCTTTTGTATAATATTATAAGTTAACGATAATCAAGTTGCTAAAAGATAACTATGCCAACCTTTTTTAATTTACACATGTATGACGCACTGGAGACTTATGCCAGAAGTAGTGAGAATTTAAATTCTGTCACATCATATGAAGTATATCACGTTGAAAATGCAATATCTAAATCATGTAATGGGGAGGTGATAGTGGTGGAAGCATTTGGTACACTTTATAATGGTATTTTAACGTTTTTTTTATTAATGTTGTAAGGAATATGAACTTACCATAATTTATAATTTTTTACACCATCAACTATTTTTTATAAATGTTATATTTTTCGAAACAATCATTTTGTGTGATAACTCTTCAGAAAAATGAATTATTTTGTAATTATAAATAAAATAAATTTGCTTTTATAATGAAATAATTAAACCATCAAACTTATAAGTCCAAGCAACCATGTTTGACATTAATATTAAGTAGAAAATAGTTTGTAATCACAATTTATAAATAAAGTTATAACTGAAATCAATTCTCAGCATTATAAAAAATATCTTATATATATATATATTTCCAAGAAATATAAAATATATTTTCATTGCAATTTATTTAATTTTCTTAGTAAATTTAAGATCACAAAGTCATTTTCAAACTCCTCAATGATTAGGTGAAACAACAACAACTAAAGTGCACTTTTTCCATATTTGTTTACTCTTAGATATTATTACTGAAGTATCATTGTTTTTGAACAAAGGTTTTTTGAAGAGTTTTCTTCACCCAGGCTTCATGACATGCTTGACCTAGATTAACAAGTTGATGACAACATTTATTCATTACCGTTCCAACTTTAAATATGTTCTCAAATACTTCAAAAATACAATGCAAGTCCATCTTGTTCTGGTGTTCACAATCGTAAAAGTCTTGAGCCATTACAAGTCAACTCACAAAAATAACAAGAATCGCTATAGTAGCAAAAATGTTTAGACTAGCCATTGAAGCTTTTAGGGGAAAAAGGATTTATGACTTTGTTCGGCAGAAGACCTTACTACTGTTGCAACAATTGTTTGACAACAAATATGGTCATTTATAGAGTGTTTTAATGGCTGTGACATGAATCTAAGGTTTTAAGAGAAATTAATAACATTTTCACTTTAATTATCAGTTTCATATCAATAAAACATTCAAGGAATGTTTTTAATTACCATTTAATTCAATATACAATAACAAATTTCATATTGTTTGAATAAACTTCAGTAGATTATTTAATGATAGTGATGATATTTCTTTGTTTGTTGTCTTTAGTATAATACTTAATGGTTTATAAAGCCCACTAACATTTAAAAAATTATTTTTACCATTTTTACTCACAATTTAGCCCTTAAATAAAATATAATTATCATGTCCCATTGCTCGATACTTACAAGGTGATCCTAAATGTTGAGATGGAAGTTCAAAGTGTTAATGTAGCTATCATAGATGAATGATTATATCGGAAATTGTTTTAAATAATTGTCTTAGAATATTTGAAGGTTTCATAGAAATTTATTAGCAAATATTATAATATTTTATTTCATATTATTTATGTAAATGTTATTAAAATATTATAAATATAGTTTTATAAATATAAATATTAAGATTATTACATTTTTTTAAAACTTTTAATAAATTGTATTAATTTATAATAATAATAATAATAATAATATATTCTTGATTATTTTAATTACTATTGAAAATAATAATATTTTTTAAATATTAAAAACTTTATTATTAAAATAAGAATATTATATAATATATTAAGGGTTGTGTTATAAATATTAAATAATTTAATAATAATACATATATGTAATTTATTAATAATATTATTTTTATTGAAAATTCATTATATAATATTAAAAGAAAAGAATAATATTATATATCCTTATAATAATAAATAATATAATATCATATTATTAGAATTATGAGTAAATATAATTTAATAATTAAAATTTTAATTAAAATGTTAATAAAATAGTATAATAAGGTTTTAATTTAGCAACCTAGATGATTGACAAGAACACCTCAAATCATTGGAAAACAAATGGTTACCGGCACTCCAAAGCATAAACAAGATAACAATATTGAAAGTAAAAATAACTCTCATGAGTCATTGAAGAATAATATTTATTTATTTTACTGTAGCAATTGAAAAGTGAGTTCGAAGTGTAACCCCCAGACCGATGCGGAGGATTCAATCCGATCCGGGAAGTCACATTAGGGTCACCGGAGCGACCCACCGTAAAAATAACGGAAAATTTAAATTTTTTTATCAGAACATGTAAACTCATAAAATCATTTATCAATATTCAGAAATAAAATAGATTTTCAGAATCATATTTAAAAAAAATACAATTACATGCCCCCTAATCATATATACCATACTCTGCAACAACGCCGGAAGAACTCCCTTATTGAAGTCGATAGATGCACTGGTACAATTCTTTTAACCTGAAAAGGTGAGTAATAGAGTGAGCTTTGGAAAGCTCAGTAATACAGAACTACCAGATGATGCTGATGAACGAGCAGATATAGATAAATATATATATCCTTATTGTTTCTAAAAATTTACAGATTTTTATGCTGAGCAGAGATCCTACTGATATTTCAGGTGATAACGGAAAATGAGCTTTCAGTTCAGAGAAATATTTCGGATGACTGAGTTCAGGAGACTATAATAGATTATCTAGTGTGTTCCCAAAAACCATGTAACTTTTCAGATCTTTTTAAAACATATATATATATATACCCCCATCCCAACACATCATAATGTGTAGGTTCCCCAGAACCATACACCCAACCCAACACATCATATAAGGCCCTGAGCACAAAGCCGAGAAACCTGCAAAACTTCTTCCTTCAACAATACCCCCAATTAAAACATTTTCCGTCCGTAAACGGATATTTCAAAAATCAAAACATAAATCAGGTCAAGTATCATATCAGAAATCAGGTCAAGTAACATATCAGAATCCAAGTCATGTATCAGATCAGAATCCAAATCGAAAATTAGATAAAATATTCATGTGAGTAGGGAACACACCAGAGTTTATGGACATTATTTAGAGGGATTAGATAATCTTATAAGGCAGAGAAACACGGATCTTCAGTTTACCGATATAATGTCGGTATTTAGGATCACTATAGGAATATTTCAATAACTATCAGAATCATCGGTTATTCAGAATGTGAATTATCAGGATCATATCTTATTCGGACAATTTTCAGAAGTTGTACGTAATCAGAAGGGTATTCAGGATCTTTTACATCATATCAATTGAGTGGATAATCGAAGAACTTAACAACGAAGATTCAGAACCTTAACAATCTATGTCGATTGATCGCATTATCGAACAACTCTTAGATGAATAGTTCCCAGAACTAATACTTATCGACTGGTCATTTCGTGTCCTTCTAGGGTATTTACTCTTTAATACCAAAAATTCTTATCCATAGATCATCTTCGGAATCATCACTGAATAGATCTTCCAATGTCTTTATTTTATTTTTACGCTTCCACTATATCATGAAATACTGACGTGTTTGATTTGTAGTTCATGATCCAGAAGAACAGTACATCGTGTATGTTCATTAACGTTTCCAGACTCATCTAAATCACTTATTAAAATCTTAGTCATTGAGGTTACTTATTTCACTTAGTAGTCAAATCCATTCCAATTACTTCAGAGTTTTCCAGATTAATTTGGACGTCTCTAAATTTCGGATACATATTGTACTTCTGTTCAGTTCGTTCTTCGTGGTTGATTTGTCGAACAAATATCCAATTCTTAGTGCTTAACGCGATCTAGAGTTGAGCTGAATACTTCCAAAATTATCATCGAGCCAAACTTGAGAAGATAAACATGCATTCAAGTAATATTTATGCCGTTCAGGTACTGACATATCATTAAGGTTGATCGGCTCACTTAAGTTGTGTTCCATAACTTTTAAAGGTAGTCTAACACCTATATTTATTTGGATTCCTTAATTAATCCAAGACATTTACTTAGAATAGGACACAAGGGTATTTTGGTATTCAATTTTATTCCATTTATTTCAGAGCTCGAAGATATCCAATCATTCTTAAGCTTGGTGGTATTCTTGGGTCATTTCCATTACAGGGGTATTTTGGTCATTTTACAGATCTTCAGTATTTCAATATTTTCCTGCCATCCGGTCTTATTATTTAATTTAATCTTATCATTTACTAGTCCTTTCGAACAATTTTGACAGCAGAATACCCCCGATAAATTATTCTGCAAGTATTTACTCATTATTCGAATAGTTACAGGTCAAGTGTCTTCTCAGATTTTACAAACGGAATATCAAGAATTTTCCTGCACTAATTCAGGATCTTAATAATTAAATCCGTACTTAATCGAGTTAAGTATGAATCCCCTAAGTATTTTCTCATTCAGAGTCAACTCAGACTATTCTACCTCTTAAGGGCATTTCCGTAATTTCTTAACCAAATAATTTTGATATTAGCTCTTAACGAAAATAATATATTTAGAGATCCTATGATTAATTGCTTTCTTGAATAATCTCTGATATTGAAACGGTTCTCTTAACAAACTTCTAGTATCTTCCACAAACTCTCATAGGATTAAAACCGGTTATCCATAATTTCCAAATAAAACTAACATTTCTTATGCACATCAATATTTTTATCAGATCAATATGTCTGTAAAATCCTCTTATCTAACTTCCATATTCAAATCTTGTCTTTTTATAACATAAGGGTATTTTCGTAATTTTACCCTACCAGAGTATTCTCATAATTTCTCATCCAAGTACCTTTAACATTTAACCTTTGATGAAATAAATTATAAGTTGCAGATACATGGCCGATTTCTTTATCACTAATCACAAACATGTAATTTAATCTAACAATTCCTCAATCTCTTATATTAGTCATTCGATCCGTAATCAGTTATAGAATTTCTACCACATCATATCGAGTGTATAAATTATTCAACTCCACCAAAGTGACCAACATTATCTTGTTCATGCATTTATCAATATAAACATGTTCCATAAAGCATAAAGAGGTAGTAAAGTATTACCTCGATTTCCATGCAATACTGATCGACCATAAAAAATTCCATTTGAACGCCTTTGATCTTCAATTCAACTTCCAATAATTCCTCAGATACATATCAACATAAATTATATCAGAAACGGAGCTTAATTGTGATAAACGGATCGAATCGGGTGATAAATCAGTGAAAAACAACTTATCGGGTTCGAATTTGGTGAAAAGGACTTCGGATTCGGATTCAGGACATCGAAAGTATAAAATATGACTTTTTAGAAATTTGGAATTTTCGGTCAAAATCAAAGTAAACGGGTTTGACCGGTAATTTCAAGGCCTTCGAGTCTGAATTTCAAAAAACGGATTGCGGAATCGGATTTGGAACGTCGTAAAATGTTAGGATAGGTATACTCGGTCAAAAACAAAGGTCGTTTAATGCCCGGTCAAAGCCCATCAAAGTTTTGGTCAACAGTGGTCAACGCCGGTCAACGGTCAACGGGTTAACGAGTCGGTCGGGTCGGGTCAACGGGTCGGGTCAACGGGTCGGGTCGGGTTGTGACCGGTCAAACCGGTCAACTATGCACTAAAACCGGTCAAACCGGTCGCTTTTGTCTTTCCCACGCGTAGTGGCGGCGAGTGAACAGTGCCCTGATATCGGAAAATTCCCAGAAAAATTCCTAAAAATTATTTTAAGCGATTTTGAGATACTTACAAAGCTCGATTCAAATTTTTTAACGACGGAGAGCTCGATTTCAACAAATCGGAAACTTTGACCGCTTCACCTCCTCATGCGCCGCCGTTGACGGAGACCAAGGATGACACCGGCAGGCTCGAAACGGAACAAGGAACACGATGGTGCGGGAGATTTCGTAAACAGATGCTCGGATCGTCGTGAATCGACGAAAAACCAATTGAAATTGAATTATTACCGACGATACTTCTGACTGAAATTAACGAGGAACAACGACGATTCACGATGAAAGTTTTGAGGGGTTTTGTTCCTTGGTTGACAACGAACACGATGGTGGTTTTGGCTCGTCGATCAGAGGTCGGACGGTGAGTAAATCGGAGATCGAAGTAGGATGAACGGGGGAGCAAAACTGGAAAATAATCTGCATAACACACGGGGAAATGGGTTTATAATATCTACAAAAGAAAATTGGTTAAACTATGAGTTTAGCCACTGAATTTCCTATACTTTATAAAACGGTCTGGCAACTTTAAAACTTTACAATTTAATCCCCTGTTTCTTTTAAAATACCAAATTAAATCCACCACTTTATAATTTCTTAATTTTAGTCCCTAAATCGGGGTGTTACAATTCTCCCCTCCTTAAAAGAATTTTGTCCTCGAAATTCATTCATGTCACATAATTAACAGAAATAAAACTTTCATCAGTTCTTTCATATCTTTCACGTAGCTCTTATAGAAATACGGATTCTCCACTAATCCTTAACCAGTTCAGTATACATTCTTATCAGAACTTTTCCTTATTTCAATAAAAGAATCCGAACGAAAATTTCCTTGAATAATCAATTCAGTCTTTGTCATGAGAATAGGCTCATAGAGCAGTAGCATATCCCAATTTAATTTCCGGAGTCAAGTCAGAATTTTTCAAATAAATAACTCTCACATGGATCGTGAGGTACTTCACAGCGTTTAGACAGATGTTACTGGTATTCCTTTTTGTATAAGTATAGCCTTAACAGATAGAAACTTTGGTTTACTCGCTACTGATAGGAACTCAGCCCTGGAGTTCCAGCTCAGAGAGGTACGATTGCAGTCTAGGGGCATGTACTGATCAGATATATTTTGACATTCGACCGGCCGGTCTATCTTGAAAAATTTTGACTCAAACAATAGCTCTGATACCACTAAATGTAACCCCCCAGACCGATGCGGAGGATCCAATCTGATTCCAGAAGTCACATTAGGGTCACTGGAGAAACCCACCGTAAAAATAGCAAAAAATTAAAACTTTTTATTAGAACATGTAAACTCATAAAATCATTTATCAATATTCAGAAATAAAATAGATTTTCATACTCGTATTTAAAAAAAATACAATTACATGCCCCCTAATCACATATACCATACTCTGTAACAACGCCAGAAGAACACCCTTATTGAAGTCGATAGATGCACTGGTACAATTCTTTTAACCTGAAAAAGGTGAGTAATAGAGTGAGCTTTGGAAAGCTCAGTAATACAGAACTACCAGATGATGCTGATGAACGTGCAGATATAGATAAATATATATATCCTTATTGTTTCTAAAAATTTACAGATTTTTATGCTGAGCAGAGATCCTACTGATATTTCAGGTGATAACGGAAAATGAGCTTTCAGTTCAGAGAAATATTTCGGATGACTGAGTTCAGGAGATAAGAATAGATTATCTAGTGTGTTCCCAAAAACCATGTAACTTTTCAGATCTTTTTAAAACATATATATATATATACCCCCATCCCAACACATCATAATGTGTAGGTTCCCCAAAACCATACACCCAACCCAACACATCATATAAGGCCCTGAGCACAAAGCCGAGAAACCTGCGAAACTTCTTCCTTCAACAATACCCCCCAATTAAAACATTTTCCGTCCGTAAACGGATATATCAAAAATCAAAACATAAATCAGGTCAAGTATCATATCAGAAATCAGGTCAAGTAACATATCAGAATCCAAGTCATGTATCAGATCAGAATCCATGTCAGATATCAGATCAGAATCCAAATCGAAAATTAGATAAAATATTCATGTGAGTAGGGAACACACCAGAGTTTATGGACATTATTTAGAGGGATTAGATAATCTTATAAGGCACAGAAACACGGATCTTCAGTTTACCGATATAATGTCGGTATTTAGGATCACTATAGGAATATTTCAATAACTATCGGAATCATTGGTTATTCAGAATGTGAATTATCAGGATCATATCTTATTCGGACAATTTTCAGAAGTTGTACGTAATCAGAAGGGTATTCAGGATCTTTTACATCCATATCAATTGAGTGGATAATCGAAGAACTTAACAACGAAGATTCAGAACCTTAACAATCTATGTCGATTGATCGCATTATCGAACAACTCTTAGATGAATAGTTCCCAGAACTAATACTTATCGACTGGTCATTTCGTGTCCTTCTAGGGTATTTACTCTTTAATACCAAAAATTCTTATCCATAGATCATCTTCGGAATCATCACTGAATAGATCTTCCAATGTCTTTATTTTATTTTTACGCTTCCACTATATCATGAAATACTAACGTGTTTGATTTGTAGTTCATGATCCAGAAGAACAGTACATCGTGTATGTTCATTAACGTTTCCAGACTCATCTAAATCACTTATTAAAATCTTAGTCATTGAGGTTACTTATTTCACTTAGTAGTCAAATCCATTCCAATTACTTCAGAGTTTTCCAGATTAATTTGGACGTCTCTAAATTTCGGATATATATTGTACTTCTGTTCAGTTCGGTCTTCGTGGTTGATTTGTCGAACAAATATCCAATTCTTAGTGCTTAACGCGATCTAGAGTTGAGCTGAATACTTCCAAAATTATCATCGAGTCAAACTTGAGAAGAGAAACACGCATTCAAGTAATATTTATGCCGTTCAGGTACTGACATATCATTAAGGTTGATCGGCTCACTTAAGCTGTGTTCCATAACTTTTAAAGGTAGTCTAACACCTATATTTATTTGGATTCCTTAATTAATCCAAGACATTTACTTAGAATAGGACACAAGGGTATTTTGGTATTCAATTTTATTCCATTTATTTCAGAGCTCGAAGATATCCAATCATTCTTAAGCTTGGTGGTATTCTTGGGTCATTTCCATTACAGGGGTATTTTGGTCATTTTACAGATCTTCAGTATTTTAATATATTTTCCTGCCATCCGGTCTTATTATTTAATTTAATCTTATCATTTACTTCAGTCCTTTCGAACAATTTTGACAGCAGAATACCCCCGATAAATTATTCTGCAAGTATTTACTCATTATTCGAATATTTACAGGTCAAGTGTCTTCTCAGATTTTACAAACGGAATATCAAGAATTTTCCTGCACTAAGTCAGGATCTTAATAATTAAATCCGTACTTAATCGAGTTAAGTATGAATCCCCTAAGTATTTTCTCATTCAGAGTCAACTCAGACTATTCTACCTCTTAAGGGCATTTCTGTAATTTCTTAACCACATAATTTTGATATTAGCTCTTAACGAAAATAATATAATTTAGAGATCCTATGATTAATTGCTTTCTTGAATACTCTCTGATCTTGAAACGGTTCTCTTAACAAACTTCTAGTATCCTCCACAAACTCTCATAGGATTAAAACCGGTTATCCATAATTTCCAAATAAAACTAACATTTCTTATGCACATCAATATTTTTATCAGATCAATATGTCTGTAAAATCCTCTTATCTAACTTCCATATTCAAATCTTGTCTTTTTATAACATAAGGGTATTTTCGTAATTTTACCCTACCAGAGTATTCTCATAATTTCTCATCCAAGTACCTTTAACATTTAACCTTTGATGAAATAAATTATAAGTTGCAGATACAGGGCCGATTTCTTTATCACTAATCACAAACTTGTAATTTAATCTAACAATTCCTCAATCTCTTATATTAGTCATTCGATTCGTAATCAGTTACAGAATTTCTACCACATCATATCGAGTGTATAAATTATTCAACTCCACCAAAGTGACCAACATTATCTTGTTCATGCATTTATCAATATAAACATGTTCCATAAAGCATAAAGAGGTAGTAAAGTATTACCTCGATTTTCGTGCAACATTGATCGACCATAAAAAATTCCATTCAAATGCCTTTGATCTTCAATTCAACTTCCAATAATTCCTCAGATACATATCAACATAAATTATATCAGAAACAGAGCTTAATTGTGATAAACGGATCGAATCGGGTGATAAATCAGTGAAAAACAACTTATCGGGTTCGAATTTGGCGAAAAGGACTTCGGATTCGGATTCAGGACATCGAAAGTATAAAATATGACTTTTTAGAAATTTGGAATTTTCGGTCAAAATCAAAGTAAACGGGTTTGACCGGCAATTTCAAGGCCTTCGAGTCTGAATTTCAAAAAACGGATTGCGGAATCGGATTCAGAACGTCGAAAAATGTCAGGATAGGTATACTCGGTCAAAAACAAAGGTCGTTTAATGCCCGGTCAAAGCCCATCAAAGTTTTGGTCAACAGTGGTCAACGCCGGTCAACGGTCAACGGGTTAACGAGTCGGTCGGGTCGGGTCAACGGGTCGGGTCAACGGGTCGGGTCGGGTTGTGACCGGTCAAACCGGTCAACTATGCACTAAAACCGGTCAAACCGGTCGCTTTTGTCTTTCCCACGCGTAGTGGCGGCGAGTGAACAGTGCCCTGATATCGGAAAATTCCCAGAAAAATTCCTAAAAATTATTTTAAGCGATTTTGAGATACTTACAAAGCTCGATTCAAATTTTTTAACGACGGAGAGCTCGATTTCAACAAATCGGAAACTTTGACCGCTTCACCTCCTCATGCGCCGCCGTCGACGGAGACCAAGGATGACACCGGCAGGCTCGAAACGGAACAAGGAACACGATGGTGCGGGAGATTTCGTAAAGAGATGCTCGGATCGTCGTGAATCGACGAAAAACCAATTGAAATTGAATTATTACCGACGATACTTCTGACTGAAATTAACGAGGAACGACGACGATTCACGATGAAAGTTTTGAGGGGTTTTGTTCCTTGGTTGACAACGAACACGATGGTGGTTTTGGCTCGTCGATCAGAGGTCGGACGGTGAGTAAATCGGAGATCGAAGTAGGATGAACGGGGGAGCAAAACTGGAAAATAATCTGCATAACACACGGGGAAATGGGTTTATAATATCTACAAAAGAAAATTGGTTAAACTATGAGTTTAGCCACTGAATTTCCTATACTTTATAAAACGGTCTGCCAACTTTAAAACTTTACAATTTAATCCCCTGTTTCTTTTAAAATACCAAATTAAATCCACCACTTTATAATTTCTTAATTTTAGTCCCTAAATCGGGGTGTTACAATTCTCCCTCATTAAAAGAATTTTGTCCTCGAAATTCATTCATGTCACATAATTAACAGAAATAAAACTTTCATTAGTTCTTTCATATCTTTCACGTAGCTCTTATAGAAATACGGATTCTCCACTAATCCTTAACCAGTTCAGTATACATTCTTATCAGAACTTTTCCTTATTTCAATAAAAGAATCCGAACGAAAATTTCCTTGAATAATCAATTCAGTCTTTGTCATGAGAATAGGCTCATAGAGCAGTAGCATATCCCAATTTCATTTCCGGAGTCAAGTCAGAATTTTTCAAATAAATAACTCTCACATGGATCGTGAGGTACTTCACAGCGTTTAGACAGATGTTACTGGTATTCCTTTTTGTATAAGTATAGCCTTAACAGATAGAAACTTTGGTTTACTCGCTACTGATAGGAACTCAGCCCTGGAGTTCCAGCTCAGAGAGGTACGATTGCAGTCTAGGGGCATGTACTGATCAGATATATTTTGACATTCGACCGGCCGGTCTATCTTGAAAAATTTTGACTCAAACAATAGCTCTGATACCACTAAATGTAACCCCCAGACCGATGCGGAGGATCCAATCTGATTCCAGAAGTCACATTAGGGTCACTGGAGCAACCCACCGTAAAAATAGCAAAAAATTAAAACTTTTTATTAGAACATGTAAACTCATAAAATCATTTATCAATATTCAGAAATAAAATAGATTTTCAGACTCGTATTTAAAAAAATACAATTACATGCCCCCTAATCACATATACCATACTCTGTAACAACGCCAGAAGAACACCCTTATTGAAGTCGATAGATGCACTGGTACAATTATTTTAACCTGAAAAGGTGAGTAATAGAGTGAGCTTTGGAAAGCTCAGTAATACAAAACTACCAGATGATGCTGATGAACGTGCAGATACAGATAAATATATATATCCTTATTTTTCTAAACATTTAAAAAATTTTATGCTGAGCAGAGATCCTACTGATATTTCAGGTGATAACGGACAATGAGCTTTCAGTTCAGAGAAATATTTCAGATGACTGAGTTCAGGAGATTAGAATAGATTATCTAGTGTGTTCCCAAAAACCATGTAACTTTTCAGATCTTTTTAAAACATATATATATATATATACCCCTATCCCAACACATCATAATGTGTAGGTTCCCCATAACCATACACCCAACCCAACACATCATATAAGGCCCTGAGCACAAAGCCGAGGAACCTGCGAAACTTCTTCCTTCAACAATACCCCCCAATTAAAACATTTTCCGTCCGTAAACGGATATATCAAAAATCAAAACATAAATCAGGTCAAGTATCATATCAGAAATCAGGTAAAGTAACATATCAGAATCCAAGTCATGTATCAGATCAGAATCCATATCAGATATCAGATCAGAATCCAAATCGAAAATTAGATAAAATATTCATGTGAGTAGGGAACACACCAGAGTTTATGGACATTATTTAGAGGGATTAGATAATCTTATAAGGCACAGAAACACGGATCTTCAGTTTACCGATATAATGATGGTATTTAGGATCACTATAGGAATATTTCAATAACTATCGGAATCATCGGTTATTCAGAATGTGAATTATCAGGATCATATCTTATTCGGACAATTTTCAGAAGTTGTACGTAATCAGAAAGGTATTCAGGATCTTTTACATCCATATCAATTGAGTGGATAATCGAAGAACTTAACAACGAAGATTTCAGAACCTTAACAATCTATGTCGATTGATCGCATTATCTAACAACTCTTAGATGAATAGTTCCCAGAACTAATACTTATCGACTGGTCATTTCGTGTCCTTCTAGGGTATTTACTCTTTAATACCAAAAATTCTTATCCATAGATCATCTTCGGAATCATCACTGAATAGATCTTCCAATTTCTTTATTTTATTTTTACGCTTCCACTATATCATGAAATACTGACGTGTTTGATTTGTAGTTCATGATCCAGAAGAACAGTACATCGTGTATGTTCATTAACGTTTCCAGACTCATCTAAATCACTTATTAAAATCTTAGTCATTGAGGTTACTTATTTCACTTAGTAGTCAAATCCATTCCAATTACTTCAGAGTTTTCCAGATTAATTTGGACGTCTCTAAATTTCGGATACATATTGTACTTCTGTTCAGTTCGGTCTTCGTGGTTGATTTGTCGAACAAATATCCAATTCTTAGTGCTTAACGCGATCTAGAGTTGAGCTGAATACTTCCAAAATTATCATCGAGCCAAACTTGAGAAGAGAAACACGCATTCAAGTAATATTTATGCCGTTCAGGTACTGACATATCATTAAGGTTGATCGGCTCACTTAAGCTGTGTTCCATAACTTTTAAAGGTAGTCTAACACCTATATTTATTTGGATTCCTTAATTAATCCAAGACATTTACTTAGAATAGGACACAAGGGTATTTTGGTATTCAATTTTTTTCCATTTATTTCAGAGCTCGAAGATATCCAATCATTCTTAAGCTTGGTGGTATTCTTGGGTCATTTCCATTACAGGGGTATTTTGGTCATTTTACAGATCTTCAGTATTTTAATATTTTCCTGCCATCCGGTCTTATTATTTAATTTAATCTTCATTTACTTCAGTCCTTTCGAACAATTTTGACAGCAGAATACCCCCGATAAATTATTCTGCAAGTATTTACTCATTATTCGAATATTTACAGGTCAAGTGTCTTCTCAGATTTTACAAACGGAATATCAAGAATTTTCCTGCACTAAGTCAGGATCTTAATAATTAAATCCGTACTTAATCGAGTTAAGTATGAATCCCCTAAGTATTTTCTCATTCAGAGTCAACTCAGACTATTCTACTTCTTAAGGGCATTTCCGTAATTTCTTAACCACATAATTTTGATATTAGCTCTTAACGAAAATAATATAATTTAGAGATCCTATGATTAATTGCTTTCTTGAATACTCTCTGATCTTGAAACGGTTCTCTTAACAAACTTCTAGTATCCTCCACAAACTCTCATAGGATTAAAACCGGTTATCCATAATTTCCAAATAAAACTAACATTCTTATGCACATCAATATTTTTATCAGATCAATATGTCTGTAAAATCCTCTTATCTAACTTCCATATTCAAATCTTGTCTTTTTATAACATAAGGGTATTTTCGTAATATTACCCTACCAGAGTATTCTCATAATTTCTCATCCAAGTACCTTTAACATTTAACCTTTGATGAAATAAATTATAAGTTGCAGATACAGGGCTGATTTCTTTATCACTAATCACAAACTTGTAATTTAATCTAACAATTCCTCAATCTCTTATATACCCGTCAAAGTTTTGGTCAACAGTGGTCAACGTCGGTCAACGGTCAACGGTCAATGGGTCAACGGGTCTGGTCAGGACCGGTCAAACCGGTCAACTATGCACTAAAACCGTCAAACCGGTCACTTTTGTCTTCCCCACGCGCAGTGGCGGTGCGTGGGGACGCGTGAACAGTGCCCTCATATAAGAAAATTCTCAGAAAAATTCCTAAAAATTATTTTAAGCGATTTCGAGATACTTATAAAGTTTGGTTTAAATTTTTGAACAGCGGAGAGCTCGATTTCAACAAATTGGAAACTTTGACCGCTTCACCTCCTCACGCGCCGCCGTCGACGGAGACAAAGGATGACACCGGCAGACTCGAAACGGAACAAGGAACAAGATGGTGCGGGAGGTGTCGTAAACGGATGCTCGGATCATCGTGAATCTACGAAAAACCAATTGAAATCGAATTATTACCGATGATACTTTCGACTGAAATTAACGACGAACGGCGACGATTCACGATGAAAGGTTTAAGGGGTTTTGTTCTTTGGTTGACAACGAACACGATGGTGGTTTCGGCTCGTCGATCGAAGGTCAGACGGCGAGTAAATCGGAGATCGAAGTAGGATGAACGGGGGAGAAAAACTGGAAAATAATCTGCATAACACACGGGGAAATGGGTTAATAACATCTCTAAAAGAAAAATGGTTAAACTATGAGTTTAGCCACTGAATTTCCTGTACTTTATAAAACGGTCTGCCAACTTTAAAACTTTACAATTTAATCCCCTATTTCTTTCAAAATACCAAATTAAATCCACCACTATAAAATTTCTTAATTTTACCCCCTAAATTGGTGTGTTACACGAAGAATAGCAATATACTTTGGCTTACGAGATGTAATTCAAGACTTTTTTGACGAAGGTGTTCACTTCTTTTAATATGTTATAAAAATATTTTTTAATATTTCATAATTGATAAATTGTCATTTCATAGCTTCTATTTTCTAAATTTTATTTATATTTTAATTCTTGATATATATATATATTATTTTTTCTGAAAAATATTATTTTAATAAATAATATAAAATTACTCAAACTTTCTAAAATATAAAATATGCCATCTAACTCAAAAAAGAATCAATTACACCCCTTTTCCACATTATCATTCACACGTGCCAGCCACATAAGTACAATGAGCTACCATGTAAGCTTTATTGGCTACCACATTAGCACAACAATGATCAACGATGGTTTCCTTTAATCAAAGAGCTGCCTTGATTTATTTTATGATTTGAGGGCTTCATGGAGTGGAAAAAAGTTAAAAGACTGTATTTATTTTATTCAAAAGTTTAAGGACATAAAAAGCTATTGAGTTTTAACATAAGAATCATTCCTTAAAAAAACTTTGCGTGATTATGAATGACTCATTTTAACTTAAATTTTTATTTAATAGTTTAAAATTATTTGATTATAACTTATTTAAAAAAATTAGCAATCTTTACTTTTAATACAACTTAAATGATAAATAGTGCTTTTGAATGACCAGAGCTTCATTTAAAAATTGAAAAAATTGTTCCTTTTTGGACAAAAGACAAACATCTATCATAGTCAACCCACTTTGGCAACACTGAGCTTGATTGTAAGAATGTTTTATTAAATTGATGATCAAACCTCTAGTTTCTTCAGCAAATTTGATAGAACTTTATGTTTTTTTCTATAAACTTATAGTAAATCAAAGCTTGATGGCTTCATAACATTCCGCAAAATTATGTTAATTATTTTCTCAAAAATTTTATATCGGAGAAGCTCTTTGACAACATCCAATCAATGGCAATGAGATTAACGGATTTTTTTTATAATGTTGAACTTTATTGGTTGACTGTGAGTTGTATAAGATGTCTTTTGTATAATATTATATGTTCACAATAATCGAGTTGCTAAAAGATAACTATGCCAACCTTTTCAATTTACACATGTATGATGCACTGGAGACTTATGCCAGAAGTAGTGAGAATTTAAATTCTGTCACATCATATGAAGTATATCATGTTGATAATGCAATATCTAAATCATGTAATGGGGAGGTGATAGTGGTGGAAGCATTTCGTATACTTTATAATGGTATTTTAACTTTTTTTATTAATGTTGTAAGGAATATGAACTTAGCATAATTTATAATTTTTACACCATCAACTATTTTTTATAAATGTTATATTTTTCGAAACAATCATTTTGTGTGATTACACTTCAGAAAAATAAATTATTTTGTAATTATAAATAAAATAAATATGCATTTAATAATGAAATAATTAAACCATCAAACTTATTAGTCCAATCAACCGTGTTTGAAATTAATATTAAGCAGAAAATAGTTTGTAATCAGAATTTATAAATTAAGTTATAACTGAAATCAATTCTCAGCATTATAAAAATATCTTATATATATATATATTTCCATGGAATATAAAATATTTTTTCATTGCAATTTATTTATATTTTCTTTGTTAATTTAAGATCACAAAGCATTATCAAACTCCTCAAGGATTGGGTGAAACAATAGCAACTAAAGTGCACTTTTTCCATATTTGTGCAATCTTAGACATTATTACTAACGTATCATTGTTTTTGAACAAAGGTTTTTGAAGAGTTTTCTTCACCCGGGCTTCTTGATATGCTTGACCTAGATTAACAAGTTGATGATAACATTCATTCATGACCGTTCCAACTTTAAATATGTTGTCAAATACTTCAAAAATACAATGCAAGTCCATCTTGTTATGGTGTTCACAATCGTAAAAGTCTTGAGCCATTACAGCTCCAGTTGCAAAAATAACAAGAATCGCTATAGTAGCAAAAATGTTTAGACTAGCCATTGAAGCTTTTAGGGGTAAAAGGATTTATGACTTTGTTCGGCAGAAGACCTTACTGCTCTTGCAACAATTGTTTGACAACAAATATGGTCATTTATAAAGTGTTTTAATGGTTGTGAAATGAATCTAAGGTTTTAAGAGAAATTAATAACATTTTCACTTTAATTATCAGTTTCACATCAATAAAACTGTTGAAAACATTTTTGTTTCGATATAACAAATTAGTTTAAATGAATTTTAAGATTTTACAAATGATTTTCTAAAGTATATTCGATTCAATTAACCGAATATCAATTTATCACTCCAAGTCTTTTAAGATTAATTTCAAATCTTATTAAATGTGTAAAATTGTGTTTTATACTTAATATATTTTTGAAACAATTTTCACAAAGTATTTTGAACCAAAATCAAGCCTAAAATCAATGTTTCAGATTGATGCACTGATGCACCAATCCATGCATCGATGCACCATGAATTAAATTAAACATAGAATGCATTTCATGCATTGATGCACATACCATGCACCGATGCACTGAGGATTTTATGAAAACATCGAATGCATTTGATGCATCGATGCACCAGCCATGCATCATACACTCTGGCTATTTTGAAACATCGAATGCACATGATGCATCGATGCACTCTTAGTGCACCAATGCACTAAGGATCCAACGGTCAAAATATTTGAATTTTACACTGATACACCGATGCACTGACGCTCCCAACTGCTTTAATTAATTGTTTTCACACTTAAACGACTCTATTCACTCCACTAAGCATCCCCAATGTTCAGAATCATTTGAAGGTGTATTTAAACAAGCTTAGAAGCCTTTGATCAACAACAAGAAAAATCAAGCAACTAGAATCAAGAGAGAATCAAAGAGAAAGCATCAAACCTCAAGTTTGAGCATATCAAGCATATTTGTTTTATTCAATATTCATTTTTCTTTCAAGAACAATTATTGTGCTCAATTATATTTATTCTTGAGTTTTCTTTCTTTGTTCTAGAATTGTGCAAACATATTTGCCTTGTGAGGTTTTTCTTGTAAGTTTGCAAATTTGTAATCTTCTACTTGAGAAAAGAGTGTTCTCAAGAATTGGGGTATATTCTTGAGGGAGTTGTAAGGTTATCTCTTTGGCCTCAAAAGAAAGAACAAATTAGTGAATTTGTTAGAAAATCCTTAGTGTGGATAGCTAAGGTAGTGGACGTAGACTTTGGTTGATAAATTCGAACCACTGTAAATCGCTGTGCAATTACTTTCAATTTTCTACAAAAGCTTCCACCAAAATTTTTATTGCCAATTCACCCCCTCTTGGCCGAATCCATCGATCGATTAACTCAACAATTGGTATATGAGCCTCACTCATTTGAAGGTTTAATCACCTTTTGAGTCGATTCGGGAAGAGTTACATCGATTATCAAGTCATCAATGGCCTCCGCTTCAAATTTCGACTCCGGTCTCAATTCGATGCCCGTCAACAAGCCTCATTTCTTCAATGGAGAAAACTATGCCTATTGGAAAAATAGGATGATGTACTTCATTCAAGCAAGTGACATGGGAGCATGGAATGCCGTAGAAGAAGGATACATCAAGCCTCTCACTCATCCGAGATTGTGGAGTGAAGGAGATACAAGAATGTTCAAGCTCAACTCCAAAGCCATCCATATCATATTTTGTTCTCTTGGACCAGATGAATACGGAAGAGTTTCATCTTGTACAACCGCCAAAGAAATATGGGACAAACTTCAAGTCACTCATGAAGGTACCGATGAGGTAAAGAAATCCAAAATTAGTATTCTAACGCATAGTTATGAAAATTGCAGGATGAAACCAAATGAAGATATCAAAGCTATGACAGATAGATTTTCAACGATTGTCAATGGTCTCAAATCATATGGAGAGATCATTTCAAATGAAAAGCTTGTAAGGAAGTTAGTCTACTCTCTTCTAAAATCGTGGTAATAAAAAAAACGGCAATCATCGAGTCTAAGGACCTAACGTCCTTAACTCTTGAAGAGCTAATCGGTTCCCTTCTCACTCACGAAATGATGCTTGAAGATGAAGTGGACCTCGATAAAATTGACGAGACACCAAAGGAGAAGGAGAAGAAGAAAAACATTGGAGTTGCTCTCAAATCCACAAAAGATGAGAGTGATTCGAATAACGATGATGATGACGAGGAAATGGCATTATTTTCCAAACGATTCAGAAAGTTGATGATGCCCAACTAAGGTAGAAAAATTCAAACGCAATGAAGGCTTCAAAACTGAATCGAAGGAGAAAGATCCGATCATTTGCTATGAATACAAAGAGCTGGGGCATGTCAAATATGATTGCCCATAATTGAAGAAAAAGGGTCAATCCAAAAAGAAGCACAAGGCTCATGTAGCTACATGGAGCGATGAAGAAGGTTCCGATGAAGAGGAACAAGAAGTTGCAAACTTGTGCTTAATGGCTATCGGGGAAGATTCTAAGGTAACCTCTAACTCATTTGATTCAGATGAATTATCTTATAATGAGTTATTAGAGGATTATAATGATTTGGCTTCGGATTATAAGACTCTATTTTCAAAATTGAAAAACGAAAATAGTCTTTTATCCAAGACCAATAATGAGCTTGAAAGTAAGATAAAAGAATTGCAAATCAAAATTATTGATTTTGAAAAGAAAAATACTGATTTACATAATAATTTACTTTCAAAAGTTCATGATGATCATCAAAAGAAGATTGATGATCTTAAAACTTCTTTTAATAAGGTTGGTACAATTTTTTTTGAAAAAGGTGAGAATTCAAAATCCAACTTTGTTAAGAAAAGTTTTAGAAACTACAATCATAGAAGTCCTCAAAGAACTTCAAATGGTAAAATCCTTAGAAGTATATGGGTTCCTGAAGAACTCATTACTACTAAAGATAAAAATGTCATTCATAAAAGGATACCTAAGGGGACAAAGATTTTAGAAACTAATGAATATGGACCCAATAGAATTTGGGTACCAAAAATTAGAAATTAATCTATGTTTGTAGGAAAAGGAGCATTGCTACAAGGCATGGGAAACAAATCCAAATTCATGGTACCTTGATAGTGGATGCTCGAGACACATGACTGGAGACAAAAGCCGGTTCATAGAGCTAAACGTCAAAAATGGAGGAGAAATGACTTTTGGTGATAATTCAAAAGGTCACATTGAAGGTATTGGTACTATAGGTAATACCTCTTTTATACAAATTAAAAATGTGTTATATGTGAATGGATTAAAGTATAATCTATTGAGTATTAGTCAATTATGCAATAAGGGATTCAATGTCATATTTGAAATAAATGGTTGTAAAGTCATTGACATTGCATCTAATCGGGTTATGTTTGTTGGTCATAGAATAGGAAACATATACATGGTGCATTTAGACTCTATTGATATGAATAATTTGTGCCTAGTTTCTAAGGATGAACATGATAGTTGGTTATGGCATAGGAGACTAGGACATCCTAGTAAGAGTGTTTTGCAACGGCTAATTCAAGGAGACTTAGTAAGAGGGTTGCCTAAGCTTAAATTTGATAATGATAAAATCTGTGATGCTTGTGCTAAAGGAAAACAAAAGCGAATTTCTTTTAAATCCATTAATGATGTGTCAACTAGTAGAGTATTACAATTGATCTATATAGATCTTTTTGGGCCAACTAGGACTACTATCTTGGGTGGAAAACAATATGCATTTGTCTTGGTAGATGATTATTCTAGATATACTTGGGTTCTATTCTTAAGTACTAAAGATGAAGCATTAGAAAATTTCATCACATTTTCAAAAGTGATCCAAAACGAAAAAGGTTACTCTATCACTAGTGTTAGAAGTAATCATGACACTGAATTTGAAAATCTTGTATTTAATGAGTTCTGTAATTCTAATGGTATTAGCCATAATTTTTCAGCACCTAGAACCCCTCAAGAAAATGGAGTTGTTGAGAGGAAAAATCGAACTTTAGAAGAAATGGCTAAAACCATGCTTTGTGAAAATAATTTGCCAAAATATATTTTTGGGCGGAAGCCACAAACACCGCTTGTTATGTTGTAAATCGAGTAATGATTAGGCCAATTTTAAAGAAAACTCCATATGAAATTTTCAAAAATAAAAAGCCTAACATTAGCTATTTTCATCTTTTTGGATGTAAATGTTTTGTTTTAAACAACGGTAAAGAAAACCTTGGCAAATTTGATGCTAAAAGTGATGAAGGAATTTTTCTGGGTTATTCCTTAAATTCTAAAGCTTATCGAGTGTTTAATAAAAGAATTTAGTTATAGAAGAGTCTATACATGTTGTTTTCGATGATAATCTCCTTCCGAGGAAGGATTCTTGTGTTAATGATGATGTAGGTATTATAAATACAAATGACGTTAGACATGACGTTGGAGAATCATCATCAAAGGAAGAAACGAAAGATGAAGAAACTCATGATCCTCTCGAGAATCCAACCATTGAAGAAAGGGAAGTATCTTATCCAAGAGAGTACAACTATGTCAAGGATGGTGACATTATAGGTGATCCATCCAAAGGGGTAACAACTCGATCTTCTCTTAAATATTTGTAATTGTTGCATTTATTTCATGCATGGAGCCTAAGAATATTAAAGAAGCGTTAAATGATGAACATTGGATTATGGCTATGCAAGAAGAATTAAATCAATTTGAGAGAAGTAAAGTATGGACATTAGTTGAAAGGCCTAGTAATAAATCTACTATAGGTACTAGATGGGTATTTAGGAATAAGCTTGATTAAAGTGGTAATATAGTGAGAAACAAGGCTAGACTTGTTGCTCAAGGGTATACTCAAGAAGAGGGCATAGACTATGATGAAACATACGCTCCCGTAGCTAGGATGGAAGCAATTAGAATGCTATTAGCATTTGCATGTTTTCATGAATTTAAATTATATCAAATGGATGTTAAAAGTGCATTTTTAAATGGTTTTATAAAATAAGAAGTGTATGTGGAACAACCTCCAGGTTTTGAAGATTCGATATTTACGGATCATGTTCTTAAATTGACAAAAGCACTGACAAAAGCGCTTTATGGTTTAAAACAAGCTCCTAGAGCTTGGTATGAAAGATTGTCAAATTTTTTAATTGAAAAGGGTTTTTCAAAAGGAATGGTTGACACTACATTGTTTTTAAAGCATAAAGGTAAAGATTTATTAGTAGTTCAAATTTATGTTGATGATATAATATTTGGTTCTACTAATGATGTTCTTTGCCAAGATTTTTCTAAGCTAATGCAAAGTGAATTTGAGATGAGCATGATGGGGGAGCTCTCATTTTTCTTGGGACTCCAAATCAAGCAAAGAAAAGATGGCATCTTCATCAATCAAGCTAAATACGTCAAAGATATGCTCAAGAAGTTTGGGCTGGAAAATGAGAAACCTTATGACACTCCAATGAGCTCATCAACAAAGCTTGACTTAGATGAAGAAGGTAAATGTATGGATGCTAAATTATATAGGTCAATGTTTGGTTCTTTACTCTATCTATCTACAAGTAGACCGTACATTATGTTTAGTGTTTACTTATGTGCTAGATTTCAATCATGTCCTAAAGAATCAAATTTACTAGCTGTTAAGAGGATCTTTAGATACCTTAAGGACACTCCTAGTATAGGACTTTGGTATCCTAGAGACTCTAGCTTTATATTGCATGCCTTCTCATATGCGGATTATGGAGGATGCAAATTAGATAGGAAAAGCACCTCCGGTGCTTTGCCAATTCCTTGGAAATATGTTGTTGATTTCATGGTTTTCAAAGAAACAAAATTGTGTTGCATTATCTACCACTGAAGCGGAATACATTTCAGCCGGTAGTTGTTGTGCACAAGTTTTATGGATGAAACAACAATTGTTTGATTATGGAATTGAAGTAGGTACTATTTCTATCAAGTGTGACAATACTAGTGTTATTTGTCTCACTAAAAATCCCATCCAACACTCTAGAACTAAATATATTGAAATTACATATCACTTCATTAGAGACCATGTCGCTAAGGAAGATGTAGTTCTAGAATTTGTTGATACTTTGCACCAATTAGCAGATATTTTTACAAAGCCTTTAGACAAGGAAAGATTTTGAACACTTAGGAGAGAATTAGGTTTAACCAACCTATCTTCACTCAGTGTTTAAAATAATTTTAGCACTTTTAAGAATAAATGAAAAATGCTTATAATAATAATTTTTGATTGCATTCTATGCTATTAGTTAGGGGGAGTTTATGTTATTTGGTGAAAATTAATATTATGTTCAAATACTGTTAAAAGATTAATTTGATTGATTGAACATGATTAATTTTCAATATATGAGTTGCCAATACCACTAGAGCTAATTAAATTAGCATTTTGAGTGTTTAAAACGGATTTATGACAATTTTGTGTTTAATGCATCGATACACTTAACAATGCATCGATGCATCCCTTTGAATGTGCATCGATTCATCATGTTGATGCACCGATGCACGCCTTGAATGTGCATCGATGCACAGGGTCATGCATCGATGCATCCGTTGGGTTTTGGGGTTTTAAAGGCTTATTTTTCTCATTTATCTCAAACCCTAAAAACTATTCTCTCTAGCCGTTCGTCCCTCTCACTCTAAAAATCTCCATTCTTGCTCAAAATCAATGATTTTTCATCGGAATCTTCAATCTTTTCAACTTTCAAACCTGCTTATATCATTAAATCGTACAAAACAACTCCTCGTCCCTCTCAATCTGAATTTTCAAGGTAATATTTCAAAAACCTCTATTTTATTGATTTTTGATTTTAGAACTAGCTTTGATTAGTTCTAAAATATACATTATATCGGGCATTAATTGATTGTTGATTCTAAACAAGTTTTAACAACCAATTTCATCAAAAACACACAATTTTTTAAAATTGATTTGAATTTCAAAATTAAAAAAAAACAAAAAACAGAAATATTTTTGATTTAATTGTTTTTGTCATAAAAACTATATTATAATCAAATATTGTTTTCAAATAGTTTTTCAAAACATGCCCATTAGGATATGGTTTAGAGAACCTTGAATTATTGAGGACTCATTTGAGTTTTTGGATTGATTGTGCATACATGAATTTCAAATTGCAGGTGATATTCCTTATTCCGATTTCCTATAATCATGTCAAACCCTAAACGACCTAGGTCATCTTTGAATCGGTCTAACCAAAACAGTCCTCCCGTTCCTCAACCTCCTAATCCCGTTCCTCCTCCACCTTCATCTCTTTTAGGATCTTGTTTTAACATGCCTGAGCGTCGTAGAGACGAATTGTACTCTAGGTACAAAAACTCTTTCCAAACTTATAGAATCTGTGAAGAGCGTATTCCTTCACTTCAAGCCATGGTTGACATTGATTTCGAATACCTTTCGATTCTTAAAGCTTGGAAGTTTGATAAATTGTTTAAACTTAAACCTATCGTCTATCAACAATTGGTACGCAATTTCTATTCCAATGCGGTGTGTATTCAAAATGACACTCAATGTGGAACTATAGCCATTAGATCCTATATTTTAGGCCAATATATTAATATTGACCCCGAGACTATAGCTTTCCATTTTGGGTTAGATGATAGTGGCGTATATAATGAGAGTGAAAATGTGGAATATCCCTATGTTCCAAACTCAAGTCTTAGTACTCTACGATCTCATCATGATCGTTTTCTCCATTTGATGATCTCTTGGTGGTTTAGACCATCCGGAGGTAGGTACTCCACACTTCGTGCTAGGGATTTATGGTGGATGTATTGCATTAAAAATAAAATCAAAATAAGTCTGTCCCACATTATATTCAGTCAACTAGTGGACATCATAAACATTATCCCATCCAAACATGTCGAAACCTTAATTTATGGTTGTCTTCTAAGTAATCTCTTTATCAAACTAGGTCTAGATGTCTCTCTTGACAATGCTATACCACTTCAAAACCCTATCAATATAATATCCTTGAAGAAATTGGATGAGGTAACTGGTTTATGGGCTTTTAAACCTGGTACACCTCAAATCATTGGAAAATAAATGGTTACCGGCACTCCAAAGCATAAACAAGATAACAATCTCGAAAGTAAAAATAACTCTCATGAGTCTTTGAAGAATAATAATTATTTATTTTACTGTAGCAACTGAAAAGTGAGTTCGAAGAATAGCAATAGACTTTGGCTTACGAGATGTAATTTGAGACTTTTTTTACGAAGGTGTTCACTTCTTTTAATACGTTATAAAAATATTTTTTAATCTTTCAAAATTGATAAATTCTCATTTCATAAATTCTATTTATATTTTAATTCTGGATATATATATATATATATATATATTATTGTTTCTGAAAAATATTATTTTTATAAATAATATAAAAATACTCAAACTTTCTAAAATATAAATTATGCCATCTAACTCAAAAAAGAATCAATTACAACCATTTTCCACATTATCATTCGCACATGCCAGCCACATAACTAGAATGAGCTACCATGTAAGCTTTATGGGCTATCACATTAGCACAACAATGATCAACGATGGTTTCCTTTAATCAAAGAGCTGCCTTGATTTATTTTATGATTTGAGGGCTTCATGGAGTGGAAAATAGTTAAAAGACTGTATTTATTTTATTCAAAAGTTTAAGGACACAAAAAGCTATTGAGTTTTAACATAACAATCATTCCTTAGAAAAAAGTTTTCGTGATTATGAATGACTCCTTTAACTTAAATTTTTATTTAATAGTTTAAAATTATTTGATTAGAATTTATTTAAAAAATTATTAATCTATACTTTTAATATAACTTAAATGATAAATAGTGCTTTTGAATGACCAGAGCTTCATTTAAAAATTGAAAAATTTGTTCGTTTTTGGAGAAAAGACAAACATCTATCATAGTCAACCCGCTTTGGCAACACTAAGCTTGATTGTAAGAATCTTTTATTAAATTGATGATCAAACCTCTAGTTTCTTCAGCTAATTTGATAGAACTCTATTTTTTCTATAAACTTATAGTAAATCAAAGCTTGATGGCTTCATAACATTCCGCAAAATTACATTAATTATTTTCTCAAAATCTTTATATCTAAGAAGCCCTTTGACAACATCCAATCAATGGCAATGAGATTAACAAATTTTTTTATAATGTTGAACTTTATTGGTTGACTGTGAGTTGAATAAGATGTCTTTTGTATAATATTATAAGCTAACGATAATCGAGTTGCTAAAAGATAACTATGCCAACCTTTTCAATTTACACATGTATGATGCACTGGAGACTTATGCCAGAAGTAGTGAGAATTTAAATTCTGTCACATCATATGAAGTATATCACGTTGAAAATGCAATATCTAAATCATGTAATGGGGAGGTGATAGTGGTGGAAGCATTTGGTATACTTTATAATGGTATTTTAACGTTTTTTTATTAGTGTTGTAAGGAATATGAACTTAGCAGAATTTATAATTTTTTACACCATCAACTATTTTTTTATAAATGTTATATTTTTCGAAACAATCATTTTGTGTGATAACTCTTCATAAAAATGAATTATTTTGTAATTATAAATAAAATAAATTTGCATTTAATAATGAAATAATTAAACCATCAAACTTATAAGTCCAAGCAACCATGTTTGACATTAATATTAAGAAGAAAATAGTTTGTAATCACAATTTATAAATAAAGTTATAACTAAAATCAATTCTCAGCATTATAAAAATATCTTATATATATATATATATATATATATATATATATTTCCAAGGAATATAAAATATTTTTTCATTGCAATTTATTTATATTTTCGTTGTTAATTTAAGATCACAAATCATTATCAAACTCTTCAAGGATTGGGTGAAACAACAGCAACTAAAGTGCACTTTTTCCATATTTGTGCACTCTTAGACATTATTACTGATGTATCATTGTTTTTGAACAAAGGTTTTTGAAGAGTTTTCTTCACCCAGGCTTCATGACATGCTTGATCTAGATTAACAAGTTGATGACAACATTCATTCGTGACTGTTCCAACTTTAAATATGTTGTCAAATACTTCAAAAATACAATGCATGTCCATCTTGTTCTGATATTCACAATCGTAAAAGTCTTGAGTCATTACAGCTCCACTTGCAAAAATAACAAGAACCCCTATAGTAGCAAAAACGTTTAGACTATCCATTGAAACTTTTAGGGGCAAAATGATTTTATGACTTTGGTCCGGCAGAAGACCTTACTGTTGTTGCAACAATTATTTGACAACAAATATGGTCATTTATAGAGTATCTTAATGGTTGTGACATGAATCTAAGGTTTTAATAGAAATTAATAACGTTTTCACTTTAATTATCAGTTTCACATCAATAAAACATTCAAGGAATGTTTTAATTACCATTTAATTCAATATACGGTAACAAATTTCATATAGTTTGAATAAACTTCAATAGATTATTTAATGATAGTAATGATATTTCTTTGTTTGTTGTCTTTAGTATAATACTTAATGGTTTATAAAGCCCTCTAACATTTCAAAAAAAAAAATATTTTGTAGTCTCTAAACCTTTTTTACTCACAATTTAACCCTTAAATAAAATATAATTATCATGTCCCATTGCTCGATACTTACAAGGTGATCCTAAATGTGGAGATGGAAGTTAAAAGTGTTAATGTAGCTATCATAGGTGAATGATTATATCGGAAATCGTTGTAATTAATTGTCTTAGAATATTTGAGGGTTTCATAGAAATTTATTAGAAAATATTATAATATTTTATTTCATATTATTTATGTCAATGTTATTAAAATATTATAAATATAGTTTTATAAATATAAATATTAAGATTATTAAATTTTATTGAAACTTTTAATAAATTATATTTATTTTTTATTATAATAATAATATATTCTTGATTATTTTAATTACTATTGAAAATAATAATATTTTTAAAATATTAAAAACTTTATTATTAAAATAAGAATATTATATAATATATTAAGGGTTGTGTTATAAATATTAAATAATTTAATAATAATACATTTATGTAATTTATTAATAATATTATTTTTATTGAAAATTCATTATATAATATTAAAATAAAAGTATAATATTATATATCCTTATAATAATAAAGAATATAATATCATATTATTAGAATTATGAGTAAATATAATTTAATGATTAAAATTTTAATTAAAATGTTAATAAAATAATATAATATGGTTTTACTTTAGCAACCTAGATGATTGACAAGAACACCTCAAATCATTGGAAAACAAATGGTTACCAGCACTCCAAAGCATAAACAAGATAACAATCTTGAAAGTAAAAACAACTCTCATGAGTCTTTGAATAATAATATTTATTTATTTTACTGTAGCAACTGAAAAGTGAGTTCGAAGAATAGCAATAGACTTTGGCTTACGAGATGTAATTCGAGACTGTTTTGACGAAGGTGTTTACTTCTTTTAATAAGTTATAAATTTTTTTAATCTTTAATAATTGATAAATTGTCATTTCATAGCTTCTATTTTCTAAATTTTATTTATATTTTAATATTTGATATAAATATATATTTTTTTCTGAAAAATATTATTTTTATAAATAATATAAAAGTCCTCAAACTTTCTAAAAAATAAATTATGCCATCTAACTTAAAAAAGAATCAATTACGCTCCTTTTCCACATTTTCATTCACACGTGCCACCTACATAAGTACAATGAGCAACCATGTAAGCTTTATGGGCTACCACATTAGCACAACAATGATCAACGATGATTTCTTTAATCAAAGAGTTGTCTTGATTTATTTTATGATTTGAGGGCTTCTTGGAGTAGAAAAAAGTTAAAAAGTAAAGACAAAACAAACTTGCTTCAAGGAGTTGCTACAATGCAATGACGACGAAGAAAGATCGAGAGCTAAACAAAGATACAAAGAGGCAAAGCGGGAAGCCAAGAAAACAGTGGCTAAAGCAAAGGATAAGGCATACGAGGAAATGTACAAGAGATTAGACACCAAGGAAGGACAAAACGATATCTTCAGTCTTGCAAAATCCAGGGAGAATAGGAAAAAGAATCTAGGTAGCAGTAGGTTTCTCAAGGAAAACAATGGTGTTATTTTAGTGAAAGATCATGATATTAAGAGGGTTTGGGGTAGTTACTTCTTTGGCTTATTTAGTAACGATGCCTCTCCCTGCAGAGATAGTAACGTAGAGGGGTTAACCGACCATCATACTACGGCCAATGACTGCACTACAAGTAGGATTGGGATTGAGGAAATCAAATTGGCCCTTAGAAAGATGGGGAGAGACAAAGTTGTCGGTCCAGATCAAATTCCTATCACTGTGTGGTTAACCCTAGGAGAAGAGGGAGTTAAGTGGTTGACTAATATCTTTAATATTATTTTAGAGACTGCCAAGATGCCAGAGGAGTGGAGAGAGTCTACAGTGATACCAATCTATAAGAATATAGGAGATCCCCAACATTATGGTAACTACAGAGTTATTAAACTACTCATTCATACCATGAAACTATGGGAAAGTGTGATAGAGGCTAGGTTGAGACAGGTTACTAGGGTTTAAAAAACCAATTTGGCTTTATGCCAGGCAGGTCTACTATGGAGGAGATTCATCTACTTCGATGGCTTATGGAGAAATATAGGGAAGAAATAGAGATCTTCACATGGCGTTCATTGACCTTGAGAAGGCGTATGATAGCGTACCCCGCGATACGATATGGAAGACCTTGGCAACGAGACGGATCCCAACTGCTTATATCTGGGTGATTCGTGATATGTACTTTAGATATGCTATATACGTCGGGACTACAGTTCGCGACACTGAGGTATTCCCAGTGGAAATCGGACTCCATCAGCGGCCAGCTCTTAGCCCTTACATCTTCGCCTTGATTATGGATGACATCTATTGTGTGACACCAGACGATGTTCCATGGTGTATGCTTTTCGATGACGACATTGTCCTAGTTGCTGAAACAAAAAATGAGTTGAATAGTAGACTTGCTACCTGGAAGACTGCCTTAGAAGAAAAAGGTCTAAGGATCAATATTGAAAAGACAGAGTATTTATGTTCAAACTTCAATGGGAACCAAAATGATGAAGATGTAGAAGTATGTATCGAAGGACACGTTCTCTCCTCAAATGATTGTTTTAAGTACCTAGGGTCTATGATATATAAAGATAGGGGGTGTAGATAATGATGTTACACACCATATAAAGGCGGGATGGCTAAAGTGGAGGGCTGCTACTAGGGTTTTGTGTGACAAGAAGGTGCCTCTAAAACTCAATGGAAAATTTTATAGAATGGCAATAAGACCAGTGTTGCTGTATGGATCATAATGTTGGGCAATCAAGAAGGATCACTTAAGGAGGATAGAGGCCGTAGAAATGAGAATGCTTCGATGGGCATGTGGTAGGACTCTGTGGGACATGACACCAAACTCTGCTATTAGGATGTCCTTGGAGGTAGTGTCTGTATCCGAAAAATTGAGGGAGGGAGAACTACGGTGGTTTGGGCATGTTCTTAGGAGACAACCTTCGGATGCGATCAGGAGGGTAGAGTCGATTTCAGTCGACGGTGCCAGAAGTAGGGGATGACCAAGGAGGAAGTGGGTAGACTGCTTGAGATCTGATTTGAAGGATTTATCCCTTACCGAGGACATGAGCTCTGATAGGAAAGTATGGCGACTTAAGACCAGGGTAGCCGAGTAGTGTGGGTCAACAACCATAGGGTGTAGCATCTCTGTCTTCTTTTTAATTGCCTTTGCTGTAATTTCCATGACCTCTACTTTTTATACGTTTTCTATCATTGGAATTTAGGAAGGCTTCGAACTAGGGTAGAGGAGTAGTGTTGCCTTAGTTTAGGTTTTTAATCCATTTTGACTTTATTCCTTCTCGTAGCTTGCTAGCGCTGACATGCGTGTATCTTTCTCTTATGTTTCCTCTTTTTAAATTAATCTAGGACTTACGTTTTCTGTCTATATGCAGAGATTTTTAGGCAGGGTTTATTTGCAAGGATTACTTCCCATTACAGATGCGCATATGAATGACTTCATATGAAGACTGTTCAACTATGTATTTATTTAAATATTTATACATGCATTGTATTTAATCTATATTTTAATTTTCTGAATTGTCGGAGGTCTTCCATGGAAGCTACTCTCAACCTGGCGTTGGGGGCAGCCTCTAACCTACCTCCCCTTACCCCATTGCATATGGGAATAGGGTTTTGTTGTTGTTGTTGTTGTTGTTTTAACATAACAATCATTCCTTAGAAAAAGTTTTCGTGATTATGAATGACCCCTTTAACTTAAATTTTTGTTTAATAGTTTAAAATTATTTGATTATAACATATTTAAAAAATTAGTAATCTTTACTTTTAATATAACTTAAATGATAAATGATGCTTTTGAATGACCAGACCTTCATTTAAAAATTGAAAAATTTGTTCATTTTTGGACAAAAGACAAACATCTATCATAGTCAACCTACTTTGGCAACACTGAGCTTGATTGTAAGAATCTTTTATTAAATTGATGATCAAACCTCTAGTTTCTTCAGCAAATTTGATAGAACTCTATGTTTTTTTCTATAAAATTATAGTAAATCAAAGCTTGATGGCTTCATAACATTCCTCAAAATTACATTAATTATTTTCTCAAAAACTTTATATCGGAGAAGCTCATTGACAACATCCAATCAATGTCAATGAGATTAACAAATTTTCTTATAATGTTGAACTTTATTGGTTGACTGTGAGATGAATGAGTTGTCTTTTGTATAATATTATAAGTTAACAATAATCGAGTTGCTAAAAGATAACTATGCCAACCTTTTCAATTTACTCATGTATGATGCACTGGAGACTTACGCCAGAAGTAGTGGGAATTTAAATTCTGTCTCATCATTGTTTTTGAACAAAGGTTTTTGAAGAGTATTCTTCCCCCAGGCTTCATGACATGATTGACCTAGATTAACAAGTTGATGACAACATTCATTCGTGACCGATCTAACTTTAAATGTGTTGTCAAATACTTCAAAAATACAATGCAAGTCTATCTTATTCTGGTGTTCACAATCGTAAACGTCTTGAGCCATTACAGCTCCACTTGCAAAAATAACAAGAATTGCTATAGTAGCAAAAACGTTTAGACTAGCCATTGAAGCTTTTAGGGGAAAAAGGATTTTATGACTTTGGTCAACTGAAGACCTTATTGCTGTTGCAACAATTGTTTGACAACAAATATGGTCATTTATAGAGTATCTTAATGGTTGTGACATGAATCTAAGGTTTTAAGAGAAATTAATAACATTTTCTCTTTAATTATCAGTTTCAAATCAATAAAGCATTCAAGGAATGTTTTTAATTATCATTTAATTCAATATACGGTAACAAATTTCATATAGTTTAAATAAACTTCAATAGATTATTTCATGATAGTAATGATATTTCTTTGTTTGTTGTCTTTAGTATAATACTTAATGGTTTATAAAGCCCTCTAACATTTAAAAAAAATTATTTTTAGTCTCTAAACCATTTTTACTCACAATTTAGCCCTTAAATAAAATATAATTATCATGTCCCATTGCTCGATACTTACAAGGTGATCCTAAATGTGGAGATGGAAGTTCAAAGTGTTAATGTAGCTATTATCTGTGAATGATTATATCGGAAATCATTTTAATTAATTGTCTTAGAATATTTGAGGGTTTCATAGGTATTTATTAGAAAATATTTTAATATTTTATTTCATATTATTTATGTCAATGTTGTTAAAATATTATAAATATAGTTTTATAAATATAAATATTAAGATTATTAAATTTTATTGAAACTTTTAATAAATATATTAATTTATTATAATACTAATAATAATATATTCTTGATTATTTTAATTACTATTGAAAATAATAATATTTTTAAAATATTATAAACTTTATTATTAAAATAAGAATATTATATAATATATTAAGGTTTGTGTTATAAATATTAAATAATTTAATAATAATACATTTATGTAATTTATGAATAATATTATTTTTATTGAAAATTCATTATATAATATTAAAATAAAAGTATAATATTATATATCATTATAATATTAAAGAATATAATATCATATTATTAGAATTATGAGTAAATATAATTTAATAATTAAAATTTAAATTAAAATGTTAATAAAATAGTATAATAAGGTTCTACTTTAGCAACCTAGATGATTGACAAGAACACCTCAAATCATTGGAAAACAAATGGTTACCGGCACTCCAAAGCATAAATAGGATAACAATCTTGAAAGTAAAAGTAACTCTCATGAGTTTTTGAAGATTAATATTTATTTATTTTACTGTAGCTATTGAAAAGTGAGTTCGAAGAATAGCAATAACCTTTGGCTTACGAGATGTAATTCGAGACTTTTTTGACGAAGGTGTTCACTTCTTTTAATACGTTATAAAAATATTTTTTAATCTTTCATAATTGATAAATTTTCATTTCATAGCTTCTATTTTCTAAATTTTATTTATATTTTAATTCTTGAAAAATATATTTTTATAAATAATATAAAATTACTCACACTTTATAAAAATAAATTATGACATCTAAAAAAAAGAATCAATTACACAGTGGATCCTAAAAAAATTCAAGCCATAGTAGATTGTCAATCTCCAAAGAATATTACAGAAGTTCAGAGTTTCTTGGGACTTACTGGTTATTATAGAAGATTTGTGAAGAATTTTTCAATGTTATCTCTGCCACTAACCAAACTGTTGCTAAAAGATGTGCCATTTGATTGGACACAGAAATGCCAAGAAAACTTTGAGATGCTAAAAAGAATTGTAACCGAAAGATTTTTGTAGCTCTAAGGGCGTTAGATACACATGTGTCATTTAATGATGATGGTGTTTTAATTGATGAATTAAAATTAAAGCTGATATTTCTAGATCGAATTAAAGAGCTACAAAGTCGAGATAAGAAATGCTTAATGAGGTTGAAGCAAGTTGAAAATGAGGAAATTAAATAATTTGAAATAAGGGATAATGGATGTTTATATTATCGAGGAAGACTTTATATGCCTGGGGATGAGGAATTGAGGAAAGAATTTCTTTGCAAGGCGCATTACAGTCCGTTGACGATGTATCCCGGTGGAAATAAGATGTATCAAGACTTAAAGAGTCGTTATTGGTGGCCAGGTATGAAAAGAGCTATAACCGAGTTTGTAACAAAATGTTTGACATGTCAACAAGTGAAAGCTGAACATCAAGTACCTTCTGGACTACTACAACCAATGTCTATTCCTGAATGGAAGTGGGATTGAGTTACAATGGATTTTGTTTCGTGGTTACCTTTGTTACCAGGTAAAAAGGACTCAATATGGGTAATTGTAGATCGATTGACCAAAATAGTTCATTTCATTCCAGTTCGAGTAGATTACTCGATGGATAAATATGCTGAAATGTATATAAAAGAAATAGTTAGATTGCATGGAGTGCCGATATCGATAGTGTCTGATCAAGACCCAAGGTTCACCTCAAGATTCTGGAAATCTTTACATGGGGCATTGGGTACTCGATTAAATTTTAGTACATCTTTTTATCCGCAGACAGATGGGCAATCAGAAAGAGTTATTCAGATACTAGAGGATATGCTGAGAGCATGTGTAATTGAGTTTATGGGATCATGTGAAAAATATTTTCCTTTAGCAGAATTTACGTATAACAATAGTTATCAATCAAGTATTAAAATGGCTCCATATGAAGCTCTATATGGGAGAAAATGCAGAACACCATTAAATCGGTTTGAATGAAAAGATCGAGATCTAGTTGGGCCATTTTTGATGAAATATATGGAGGATAAAGTGAAAATTTTACAGAGCAATTTAAAGATAGCTTCGGATCGATAGAAGTCCTATGCAGATTTAAAAAGGAAAGAAATAGATCATCAAGTGGGAAACAAAGTGTTTTTGAAAGTATCACCTTGGAAGAAAGTATTACATTTTGGGCGAAAAGGAAAACTGAGTCCGAGATTTATTGGACCGTATGAGATATTGAAAAAGATTGGACCCGTGGCTTATCAATTGGCCTTACCTCCGGACATGGATAAGATTTATTACAGCTCCACTTGCAAAAATAACAAGAACCCCTATAGTAGCAAAAACGTTTAGACTATCCATTGAAACTTTTAGGGGCAAAATGATTTTATGACTTTGGTCCGGCAGAAGACCTTACTGTTGTTGCAACAATTGTTTGACAACAAATATGGTCATTTATAGAGTATCTTAATGGTTGTGACATGAATCTAAGGTTTTAATAGAAATTAATAACATTTTCACTTTAATTATCAGTTTCACATCAATAAAACATTCAAGGAATGTTTTTAATTACCATTTAATTCAATATACGGTAACAAATTTCATATAGTTTGAATAAACTTCAATAGATTATTTAATGATAGTAATGATATTTCTTTGTTTGTTGTCTTTAGTATAATACTTAATGGTTTATAAAGCCCTCTAACATTTCAAAAAAAAAAATATTTGTAGTCTCTAAACCTTTTTTACTCACAATTTAACCCTTAAATAAAATATAATTATCATGTCCCATTGCTCGATACTTACAAGGTGATCCTAAATGTGGAGATGGAAGTTAAAAGTGTTAATGTAGCTATCATAGGTGAATGATTATATCGGAAATCGTTGTAATTAATTGTCTTAGAATATTTAAGGGTTTCATAGAAATTTATTAGAAAATATTATAATATTTTATTTCATATTATTTATGTCAATGTTATTAAAATATTATAAATATAAATATTAAGATTATTAAATTTTATTGAAACTTTTAATAAATTATATTATTTTTTATTATAATAATAATATATTCTTGATTATTTTAATTACTATTGAAAATAATAATATTTTTAAAATATTAAAACTTTATTATTAAAATAAGAATATTATATAATATATTAAGGGTTGTGTTATAAATATTAAATAATTTAATAATAATACATTATGTAATTTATTAATAATATTATTTTTATTGAAAATTCATTATATAATATTAAAATAAAAGTATAATATTATATATCCTTATAATAATAAAGAATATAATATCATATTATTAGAATTATGAGTAAATATAATTTAATGATTAAAATTTTAATTAAAATGTTAATAAAATAATATAATATGGTTTTACTTTAGCAACCTAGATGATTGACAAGAACACCTCAAATCATTGGAAAACAAATGGTTACCGGCACTCCAAAGCATAAACAAGATAACAATCTTGAAAGTAAACAACTCTCATGAGTCTTTGAATAATAATATTTATTTATTTTACTGTAGCAACTGAAAAGTGAGTTCGAAGAATAGCAATAGACTTTGGCTTACGAGATGTAATTCGAGACTGTTTTGACGAAGGTGTTCACATCTTTTAATAAGTTATAAATTTTTTTAATCTTTAATAATTGATAAATTGTCATTTCATAGCTTCTATTTTCTAAATTTTATTTATATTTTAATATTTGATATAAATATATATTATTTTTATGAAAAATATTATTTTTATAAATAATATAAAAGTCCTCAAACTTTCTAAAAATAAATTATGCCATCTAACTTAAAAAGAATCAATTACGCTCCTTTTCCACATTTTCATTCACACGTGCCAACTACATAAGTACAATGAGCTACCATGTAAGCTTTATGGGCTACCACATTAGCACAACAATGATCAACGATGATTTCTTTAATCAAAGAGTTGTCTTGATTTATTTTATGATTTGAGGGCTTCTTGGAGTAGAAAAAAGTTAAAAAGTGAAGACAAAACAAACTTGCTTCAAGGAGTTGCTACAATGCAATGACGACGAAGAAAGATCGAGAGCTAAACAAAGATACAAAGAGGCAAAGCGGGAAGCCAAGAAAACAGTGGCTAAAGCAAAGGATAAGGCATACCAGGAAATGTACAAGAGATTAGACACCAAGGAAGGACAAAACGATATCTTCAGTCTTGCAAAATCCAAGGAGAATAGGAAAAAGGATCTAGGTAGCAGTAGGTTTCTCAAGGAAAACAATGGTGTTATTTTAGTGAAAGATCATGATATTAAGAGGGTTTGGGGTAGTTACTTCTTTGGCTTATTTAGTAACGATGCCTCTCCCTGCAGAGATAGTAATGTAGAGGGGTTAACCGACCATCATACTACGGCCAATGACTGCACTACAACTAGGATTGGGATTGAGGAAATCAAATTGACCCTTAGAAAGATGGGGAGAGACAAAGTTGTCGGTCCAGATCAAATTCCTATCACTGTGTGGTTAACCCTAGGAGAAGAGGGAGTTAAGTGGTTGACTAATATCTTTAATATTATTTTAGAGACTGCCAAGATGCCAGAGGAGTGGAGAGAGTCTACAGTGATACCAATCTATAAGAATATAGGAGATCCCCAACATTATGGTAACTACAGAGTTATTAAACTACTCATTCATACCATGAAACTATGGGAAAGTGTGATAGAGGCTAGGTTGAGACAGGTTACTAGGGTTTAAAAAACCAATTTGGCTTTATGCCAGGCAGGTCTACTATGGAGGAGATTCATCTACTTCGATGGCTTATGGAGAAATATAGGGAAAAAATAGAGATCTTCACATGGCGTTCATTGACCTTGAGAAGGCGTATGATAGCGTACCCCGCGATACGATATGGAAGACCTTGGAAATGAGACGGATCCCAACTGCTTATATCTGGGTGATTTGTGATATGTACTTTAGATCTGCTATATACGTCGGGACTACAGTTCGCGACACTGAGGTATTCCCAGTGGAAATCGGACTCCATCAGGGGCCGGCTCTTAGCCCTTACATCTTCGCCTTGATTATGGATGACATCTATTGTGTGACACCAGACGATGTTCCATGGTGTATGCTTTTCGATGACGACATTGTTCTAGTTGCTGAAACAAAAAATGAGCTGAATAGTAGACTTGCTACCTGGAAGACTGCCTTAGAAGAAAAAGGTCTAAGGATCAATATTGAAAAGACAGAGTATTTATGTTCAAACTTCAATGGGAACCAAAATGATGAAGATGTAGAAGTATGTATCGAAGGACACGTTCTCTCCTCAAATGATTGTTTTAAGTACCTAGGGTCTATGATATATAAAGATAGGGGGTGTAGATAATGATGTTACACACCATATAAAGGCGGGATGGCTAAAGTGGAGGGCTGCTACTAGGGTTTTGTGTGACAAGAAGGTGCCTCTAAAACTCAATGGAAAATTTTATAGAATGGCAATAAGACCAGTGTTGCTGTATGGATCATAATGTTGGGCAATCAAGAAGGATCACTTAAGGAGGATAGAGGCCGTAGAAATGAGAATGCTTCGATGGGCATATGGTAGGACTCTGTGGGACATGACACCAAACTCTGCTAGGTAGTGCCTGTATCCGAAAAATTGAGGGAGGGAGGATTACGGTGGTTTGGGCATGTCCTTAGGAGACAACCTTCGGATGCGATCAGGAGGGTAGAGTCGATTTCAGTCGACGGTGCCAGAAGTAGGGGACGACCAAGGAGGAAGTGGGTAGACTGCTTGAGATCTGATTTGAAGGATTTATCCCTTACCGAGGACATGAGCTCTGATAGGAAAGTATGGCGACTTAAGACCAGGGTAGCCGAGTAGTGTGGGTCAACAACCATAGGGTGTAGCATCTCTGTCTTCTTTTTAATTGCCTTTGCTGTAATTTCCATGACCTCTACTTTTTATACGTTTTCTATCATTAGAATTTAGGAAGGCTTCGAACTAGGGTAGAGGAGTAGTGTTGCCTTAGTTTAGGTTTTTAATCCATTTTGACTTTATTCCTTCTCGTAGCTTACTAGCGCTGACATGCGTGTATCTTTCTCTTCATGTTTCCTCTTTTTAAATTAATCTAGGACTTACGTTTTCTGTCTATATGCAGAGATTTTTAGGCAGGGTTTATTTGCAAGGATTACTTCCCATTACAGATGCGCATATGAATGACTTCATATGAAGACTGTTCAACTATGTATTTATTTAAATATTTATACATGCATTGTATTTAATCTATATTTTTAATTTTCTGAATTGTCGGAGGTCTTCCATGGAAGCTACTCTCAATCTGGCGTTGGGGGCAGCCTCTAACCTACCTCCCCTTACCCCATTGCATATGGGAATAGGGTTTTGTTGTTGTTGTTTTAACATAACAATCATTCCTTAGAAAAAGTTTTCGTGATTATGAATGACTCCTTTAACTTAAATTTTTGTTTAATAGTTTAAAATTATTTGATTAGAACATATTTAAAAAATTAGTAATCTTTACTTTTAATATAACTTAAATGATAAATGATGCTTTTGAATGACCAGACCTTCATTTAAAAATTGAAAAATTTGTTCATTTTTGGACAAAAGACAAACATCTATCATAGTCAACCTACTTTGGCAACACTAAGCTTGATTGTAAGAATCTTTTATCTAGTTTCTTCAGCAAATTTGATAGAACTCTATGTTTTTTTCTATAAAATTATAGTAAATCAAAGCTTGATGGCTTCATAACATTCCTCAAAATTACATTAATTATTTTCTCAAAAACTTTATATCGGAGAAGCTCATTGACAACATCCAATCAATGGCAATGAGATTAACGAATTTTCTTATAATGTTGAACTTTATTGGTTGACTGTGAGATGAATGAGTTGTCTTTTGTATAATATTATAAGTTAACAATAATCGAGTTGCTAAAAGATAACTATGCCAACCTTTTCAATTTACTCATGTATAATGCACTGGAGACTTACGCCAGAAGTAGTGGGAATTTAAATTCTGTCTCATCATTGTTTTTGAACAAAGGTTTTTGAAGAGTATTCTTCACCCAGGCTTCATGACATGATTGACCTAGATTAACAAGTTGATGATAACATTCATTCGTGACCGATCTAACTTTAAATGTGTTGTCAAATACTTCAAAAATACAATGCAAGTCTATCTTATTCTGGTGTTCACAATCGTAAACGTCTTGAGCCATTACAGCTCCACTTGCAAAAATAACAAGAATTGCTATAGTAGCAAAAACGTTTAGACTAGCCATTGAAGCTTTTAGGGGCAAAAGGATTTTATGACTTTGGTCAACTGAAGACCTTATTACTGTTGCAACAATTGTTTGACAACAAATATGGTCATTTATAGAGTATCTTAATGGTTGTGACATGAATCTAAGGTTTTAAGAGAAATTAATAACAT
This sequence comes from Hibiscus syriacus, assembly GCF_006381635.1. Lineage (NCBI taxonomy): Eukaryota > Viridiplantae > Streptophyta > Magnoliopsida > Malvales > Malvaceae > Hibiscus > Hibiscus syriacus. Next base: position 36,777 of record NW_024062339.1, on the reverse strand, counting down.
TTTCTCTTTAATTATCAGTTTCAAATCAATAAAGCATTCAAGGAATGTTTTTAATTATCATTTAATTCAATATACGGTAACAAATTTCATATAGTTTAAATAAACTTCAATAGATTATTTCATGATAGTAATGATTTCTTTGTTTGTTGTCTTTAGTATAATACTTAATGGTTTATAAAGCCCTCTAACATTTAAAAAAAATTATTTTTAGTCTCTAAACCATTTTTACTCACAATTTAGCCCTTAAATAAAATATAATTATCATGTCCCATTGCTCGATACTTACAAGGTGATCCTAAATGGAGATGGAAGTTCAAAGTGTTAATGTAGCTATTATCTGTGAATGATTATATCGGAAATCATTTTAATTAATTGTCTTAGAATATTTGAGGGTTTCATAGGTATTTATTAGAAAATATTTTAATATTTATTTCATATTATTTATGTCAATGTTGTTAAAATATTATAAATATAGTTTTATAAATATAAATATTAAGATTATTAAATTTTATTGAAACTTTTAATAAATATATTAATTTATTATAATACTAATAATAATATATTCTTGATTATTTTAATTACTATTGAAAATAATAATATTTTTAAGATATTATAAACTTTATTATTAAAATAAGAATATTATATAATATATTAAGGTTTGTGTTATAAATATTAAATAATTTAATAATAATACATTTATGTAATTTATGAATAATATTATTTTTATTGAAAATTCATTATATAATATTAAAATAAAAGTATGATATTATATATCATTATAATATTAAAGAATATAATATCATATTATTAGAATTATGAGTAAATATAATTTAATAATTAAAATTTAAATTAAAATGTTAATAAAATAGTATAATAAGGTTCTACTTTAGCAACCTAGATGATTGACAAGAACACCTCAAATCATTGGAAAACAAATGGTTACCGGCACTCCAAAGCATAAATAGGATAACAATCTTGAAAGTAAAAGTAACTCTCATGAGTTTTTGAAGATTAATATTTATTTATTTTACTGTAGCTATTGAAAAGTGAGTTCGAAGAATAGCAATAAACTTTGGCTTACGAGATGTAATTCGAGACTTTTTTGACGAAGGTGTTCACTTCTTTTAATACGTTATAAAAATATTTTTTAATCTTTCATAATTGATAAATTTTCATTTCATAGCTTCTATTTTCTAAATTTTATTTATATTTTAATTCTTGAAAAATATTATTTTTATAAATAATATAAAATTACTCACACTTTATAAAAATAAATTATGACATCTAACTTAAAAAAGAATCAATTACACAGTGGATCCTAAAAAAATTCAAGCCATAGTAGATTGTCAATCTCCAAAGAATATTACAGAAGTTCAGAGTTTCTTGGGACTTACTGGTTATTATAGAAGATTTGTGAAGAATTTTTCAATGTTATCTCTGCCACTAACCAAACTGTTGCTAAAAGATGTGCCATTTGATTGGACACAGAAATGCCAAGAAAGCTTTGAGATGCTAAAAAGAATTGTAACCGAAAGATTTTTGTAGCTCTAAGGGCGTTAGATACACATGTGTCATTTAATGATGATGGTGTTTTAATTGATGAATTAAAATTAAAGCTGATATTTCTAGATCGAATTAAAGAGCTACAAAGTCGAGATAAGAAATGCTTAATGAGGTTGAAGCAAGTTGAAAATGAGGAAATTAAATATTTTGAAATAAGGGATAATGGATGTTTATATTATCGAGGAAGACTTTATATGCCCGGGGATGAGGAATTGAGGAAAGAATTTCTTTGCAAGGCGCATTACAGTCCGTTGACGATGTATCCCGGTGGAAATAAGATGTATCAAGACTTAAAGAGTCGTTATTGGTGGCCAGGTATGAAAAGAGCTATAACCGAGTTTGTAACAAAATGTTTGACATGTCAACAAGTGAAAGCTGAACATCAAGTACCTTCTGGACTACTACAACCAATGTCTATTCCTGAATGGAAGTGGGATTGAGTTACAATGGATTTTGTTTCGTGGTTACCTTTGTTACCAGGTAAAAAGGACTCAATATGGGTAATTGTAGATCCATTGACCAAAATAGTTCATTTCATTCCAGTTCGAGTAGATTACTCGATGGATAAATATGCTGAAATGTATATAAAAGAAATAGTTAGATTGCATGGAGTGCCGATATCGATAGTGTCTGATCAAGACCCAAGGTTCACCTCAAGATTCTGGAAATCTTTACATGGGGCATTGGGTACTCGATTAAATTTTAGTACATCTTTTCATCCGCAGACAGATGGGAAATCAGAAAGAGTTATTCAAATACTAGAGGATATGCTGAGAGCATGTGTAATTGAGTTTATGGGATCATGTGAAAAATATTTTCCTTTAGCAGAATTTGCGTATAACAATAGTTATCAATCAAGTATTAAAATGGCTCCATATGAAGCTCTATATGGGAGAAAATGCAGAACACCATTAAATCGGTTTGAATGAAAAGATCGAGATCTAGTTGGGCCATTTTTGATGAAATATATGGAGGATAAAGTGAAAATTTTACAGAGCAATTTAAAGATAGCTTCGGATCGATAGAAGTCCTATGCAGATTTAAAAAGGAAAGAAATAGATCATCAAGTGGGAAACAAAGTGTTTTTGAAAGTATCACCTTGGAAGAAAGTATTACATTTTGGGCGAAAAGGAAAACTGAGTCCGAGATTTATTGGACCGTATGAGATATTGAAAAAGATTGGACCCGTGGCTTATCAATTGGCCTTACCTCCGGACATGGATAAGATTTATTACAGCTCCACTTGCAAAAATAACAAGAACCCCTATAGTAGCAAAAACGTTTAGACTATCCATTGAAACTTTTAGGGGCAAAATGATTTTATGACTTTGGTCCGGCAGAAGACCTTACTGTTGTTGCAACAATTGTTTGACAACAAATATGGTCATTTATAGAGTATCTTAATGGTTGTGACATGAATCTAAGGTTTTAATAGAAATTAATAACGTTTTCACTTTAATTATCAGTTTCACATCAATAAAACATTCAAGGAATGTTTTTAATTACCATTTAATTCAATATACGGTAACAAATTTCATATAGTTTGAATAAACTTCAATAGATTATTTAATGATAGTAATGATATTTCTTTGTTTGTTGTCTTTAGTATAATACTTAATGGTTTATAAAGCCCTCTAACATTTCAAAAAAAAATATTTGTAGTCTCTAAACCTTTTTTACTCACAATTTAACCCTTAAATAAAATATAATTATCATGTCCCATTGCTCGATACTTACAAGGTGATCCTAAATGTGGAGATGGAAGTTAAAAGTGTTAATGTAGCTATCATAGGTGAATGATTATATCGGAAATCGTTGTAATTAATTGTCTTAGAATATTTAAGGGTTTCATAGAAATTTATTAGAAAATATTATAATATTTTATTTCATATTATTTATGTCAATGTTATTAAAATATTATAAATATAAATATTAAGATTATTAAATTTTATTGAAACTTTTAATAAATTATATTATTTTTTATTATAATAATAATATATTCTTGATTATTTTAATTACTATTGAAAATAATAATATTTTTAAAATATTAAAAACTTTATTATTAAAATAAGAATATTATATAATATATTAAGGGTTGTGTTATAAATATTAAATAATTTAATAATAATACATTTATGTAATTTATTAATAATATTATTTTTATTGAAAATTCATTATATAATATTAAAATAAAAGTATAATATTATATATCCTTATAATAATAAAGAATATAATATCATATTATTAGAATTATGAGTAAATATAATTTAATGATTAAAATTTTAATTAAAATGTTAATAAAATAATATAATATGGTTTTACTTTAGCAACCTAGATGATTGACAAGAACACCTCAAATCATTGGAAAACAAATGGTTACCGGCACTCCAAAGCATAAACAAGATAACAATCTTGAAAGTAAACAACTCTCACGAGTCTTTGAATAATAATATTTATTTATTTTACTGTAGCAACTGAAAAGTGAGTTCGAAGAATAGCAATAGACTTTGGCTTACGAGATGTAATTCGAGACTGTTTTGACGAAGGTGTTCACTTCTTTTAATAAGTTATAAATTTTTTTAATCTTTAATAATTGATAAATTGTCATTTCATAGCTTCTATTTTCTAAATTTTATTTATATTTTAATATTTGATATAAATATATATATTATTTTTTCTGAAAAATATTATTTTTATAAATAATATAAAAGTCCTCAAACTTTCTAAAAAATAAATTATGCCATCTAACTTAAAAAAGAATCAATTGCGCTCCTTTTCCACATTTTCATTCACACGTGCCAACTACATAAGTACAATGAGCTACCATGTAAGCTTTATGGGCTACCACATTAGCACAACAATGATCAACGATGATTTCTTTAATCAAAGAGTTGTCTTGATTTATTTTATGATTTGAGGGCTTCTTGGAGTAGAAAAAAGTTAAAAAGTGAAGACAAAACAAACTTGCTTCAAGGAGTTGCTACAATGCAATGACGACGAAGAAAGATCGAGAGCTAAACAAAGATACAAAGAGGCAAAGCGGGAAGCCAAGAAAACAGTGGCTAAAGCAAAGGATAAGGCATACCAGGAAATGTACAAGAGATTAGACACCAAGGAAGGAAAAAACGATATCTTCAGTCTTGCAAAATCCAGGGAGAATAGGAAAAAGGATCTAGGTAGCAGTAGGTTTCTCAAGGAAAACAATGGTGTTATTTTAGTGAAAGATCATGATATTAAGAGGGTTTGGGGTAGTTACTTCTTTGGCTTATTTAGTAACGATGCCTCTCCCTGCAGAGATAGTAACGTAGAGGGGTTAACCGACCATCATACTACGGCCAATGACTGCACTACAACTAGGATTGGGATTGAGGAAATCAAATTGTCCCTTAGAAAGATGGGGAGAGACAAAGTTGTCGGTCCAGATCAAATTCCTATCACTGTGTGGTTAACCCTAGGAGAAGAGGGAGTTAAGTGGTTGACTAATATCTTTAATATTATTTTAGAGACTGCCAAGATGCCAGAGGAGTGGAGAGAGTCTACAGTGATACCAATCTATAAGAATATAGGAGATCCCCAACATTATGGTAACTACAGAGTTATTAAACTACTCATTCATACCATGAAACTATGGGAAAGTGTGATAGAGGCTAGGTTGAGACAGGTTACTAGGGTTTAAAAAACCAATTTGGCTTTATGCCAGGCAGGTCTACTATGGAGGAGATTCATCTACTTCGATGGCTTATGGAGAAATATAGGGAAAAAATAGAGATCTTCACATGGCGTTCATTGACCTTGAGAAGGCGTATGATAGCGTACCCCGCGATACGATATGGAAGACCTTGGAAACGAGACGGATCCCAACTGCTTATATCTGGGTGATTCGTGATATATACTTTAGATCTGCTATATACGTCGGGACTACAGTTCGCGACACTGAGGTATTCCCAGTGGAAATCGGACTCCATCAGGGGCCGGCTCTTAGCCCTTACATCTTCGCCTTGATTATGGATGACATCTATTGTGTGACACCAGACGATGTTCCATGGTGTATGCTTTTCGATGACGACATTGTTCTAGTTGCTGAAACAAAAAATGAGCTGAATAGTAGACTTGCTACCTGGAAGACTGCCTTAGAAGAAAAAGGTCTAAGGATCAATATTGAAAAGACAGAGTATTTATGTTCAAACTTCAATGGGAACCAAAATGATGAAGATGTAGAAGTATGTATCGAAGGACACGTTCTCTCCTCAAATGATTGTTTTAAGTACCTAGGGTCTATGATATATAAAGATAGGGGGTGTAGATAATGATGTTACACACCATATAAAGGCGGGATGGCTAAAGTGGAGGGCTGCTACTAGGGTTTTGTGTGACAAGAAGGTGCCTCTAAAACTCAATGGAAAATTTTATAGAATGGCAATAAGACCAGTGTTGCTGTATGGATCATAATGTTGGGCAATCAAGAAGGATCACTTAAGGAGGATAGAGGCCGTAGAAATGAGAATGCTTCGATGGGCATGTGGTAGGACTCTGTGGGACATGACACCAAACTCTGCTAGGTAGTGCCTGTATCCGAAAAATTGAGGGAGGGAGGACTACGGTGGTTTGGGCATGTCCTTAGGAGACAACCTTCGGATGCGATCAGGAGGGTAGAGTCGATTTCAGTCGACGGTGCCAGAAGTAGGGGACGACCAATGAGGAAGTGGGTAGACTGCTTGAGATCTGATTTGAAGGATTTATCCCTTACCGAGGACATGAGCTCTGATAGGAAAGTATGGCGACTTAAGACCAGGGTAGCCGAGTAGTGTGGGTCAACAACCATAGGGTGTAGCATCTCTGTCTTCTTTTTAATTGCCTTTGCTGTAATTTCCATGACCTCTACTTTTTATACGTTTTCTATCATTGGAATTTAGGAAGGCTTCGAACTAGGGTAGAGGAGTAGTGTTGCCTTAGTTTAGGTTTTTAATCCATTTTGACTTTATTCCTTCTCGTAGCTTGCTAGCGCTGACATGCGTGTATCTTTCTCTTCATGTTTCCACTTTTTAAATTAATCTAGGACTTACGTTTTCTGTCTATATGCAGAGATTTTTAGGCAGGGTTTATTTGCAAGGATTACTTCCCATTACAGATGCGCATATGAATGACTTCATATGAAGACTGTTCAACTATGTATTTATTTAAATATTTATACATGCATTGTATTTAATCTATATTTTTAATTTTCTGAATTGTCGGAGGTCTTCCATGGAAGCTACTCTCAACCTGGCGTTGGGGGCAGCCTCTAACCTACCTCCCCTTACCCCATTGCATATGGGAATAGGGTTTTGTTGTTGTTGTTGTTGTTGTTTTAACATAACAATAATTCCTTAGAAAAAGTTTTCGTGATTATGAATGACTCCTTTAACTTAAATTTTTGTTTAATAGTTTAAAATTATTTGATTAGAACATATTTAAAAAATTAGTAATCTTTACTTTTAATATAACTTAAATGATAAATGATGCTTTTGAATGACCAGACCTTCATTTAAAAATTGAAAAATTTGTTCATTTTTGGACAAAGACAAACATCTATCATAGTCAACCTACTTTGGCAACACTGAGCTTGATTGTAAGAATCTTTATTAAATTGATGATCAAACCTCTAGTTTCTTCAGCAAATTTGATAGAACTCTATGTTTTTTCTATAAAATTATAGTAAATCAAAGCTTGATGGCTTCATAACATTCCTCAAAATTACATTAATTATTTTCTCAAAAACTTTATATCGGAGAAGCTCATTGACAACATCCAATCAATGGCAATGAGATTAACGAATTTTCTTATAATGTTGAACTTTATTGGTTGACTGTGAGATGAATGAGTTGTCTTTTGTATAATATTATAAGTTAACAATAATCGAGTTGCTAAAAGATAACTATGCCAACCTTTTCAATTTACTCATGTATGATGCACTGGAGACTTACGCCAGAAGTAGTGGGAATTTAAATTCTGTCTCATCATTGTTTTTGAACAAAGGTTTTTGAAGAGTATTCTTCACCCAGGCTTCATGACATGATTGACCTAGATTAACAAGTTGATGACAACATTCATTCGTGACCTATCTAACTTTAAATGTGTTGTCAAATACTTCAAAAATACAATGCAAGTCTATCTTATTCTGGTGTTCACAATCGTAAACGTCTTGAGCCATTACAGCTCCACTTGCAAAAATAACAAGAATTGCTATAGTAGCAAAAACGTTTAGACTAGCCATTGAAGCTTTTTGGGGCAAAAGGATTTTATGACTTTGGTCAACTGAAGACCTTATTGCTGTTGCAACAATTGTTTGACAACAAATATGGTCATTTATAGAGTATCTTAATGGTTGTGACATGAATCTAAGGTTTTAAGAGAAATTATTAACATTTTCTCTTTAATTATCAGTTTCAAATCAATAAAGCATTCAAGGAATGTTTTTAATTATCATTTAATTCAATATACGGTAACAAATTTCATATAGTTTAAATAAACTTCAATAGATTATTTCATGATAGTAATGATATTTCTTTGTTTGTTGTCTTTAGTATAATACTTAATGGTTTATAAAGCCCTCTAACATTTAAAAAAAATTTATTTTTAGTCTCTAAACCATTTTTACTCACAATTTAGCCCTTAAATAAAATATAATTATCATGTCCCATTGCTCGATACTTACAAGGTGATCCTAAATGTGGAGATGGAAGTTCAAAGTGTTAATGTAGCTATTATCTGTGAATGATTATATCGGAAATCATTTTAATTAATTGTCTTAGAATATTTGAGGGTTTCATAGGTATTTATTAGAAAATATTTTAATATTTTATTTCATATTATTTATGTCAATGTTGTTAAAATATTATAAATATAGTTTTATAAATATAAATATTAAGATTATTAAATTTTATTGAAACTTTTAATAAATATATTAATTTATTATAATACTAATAATAATATATTCTTGATTATTTTAATTACTATTGAAAATAATAATATTTTTAAATATTATAAACTTTATTATTAAAATAAGATATTATATAATATATTAAGGTTTGTGTTATAAATATTAAATAATTTAATAATAATACATTTATGTAATTTATGAATAATATTATTTTTATTGAACATTCATTATATAATATTAAAATAAAAGTATGATATTATATATCATTATAATATTAAAGAATATAATATCATATTATTAGAATTATGAGTAAATATAATTTAATAATTAAAATTTAAATTAAAATGTTAATAAAATAGTATAATAAGGTTCTACTTTAGCAACCTAGATGATTGACAAGAACACCTCAAATCATTGGAAAACAAATGGTTACCGGCACTCCAAAGCATAAATAGGATAACAATCTTGAAAGTAAAAGTAACTCTCATGAGTTTTTGAAGATTAATATTTATTTATTTTACTGTAGCTATTGAAAAGTGAGTTCGAAGAATAGCAATAAACTTTGGCTTACGAGATGTAATTCGAGACTTTTTTGACGAAGGTGTTCACTTCTTTTAATACGTTATAAAAATATTTTTTAATCTTTCATAATTGATAAATTTTCATTTCATAGCTTCTATTTTCTAAATTTTATTTATATTTTAATTCTTGAAAAATATTATTTTATAAATAATATAAAATTACTCACACTTTATAAAAATAAATTATGACATCTAACTTAAAAAAGAATCAATTACACAGTGGATCCTAAAAAATTTCAAGCCATAGTAGATTGTCAATCTCCAAAGAATATTACAGAAGTTCAGAGTTTCTTGGGACTTACTGGTTATTATAGAAGATTTGTGAAGAATTTTTCAATGTTATCTCTGCCACTAACCAAACTGTTGCTAAAAGATGTGCCATTTGATTGGACACAGAAATGCCAAGAAAGCTTTGAGATGCTAAAAAGAATTGTAACCGAAAGATTTTTGTAGCTCTAAGGGCGTTAGATACACATGTGTCATTTAATGATGATGGTGTTTTAATTGATGAATTAAAATTAAAGCTGATATTTCTAGATCGAATTAAAGAGCTACAAAGTCGAGATAAGAAATGCTTAATGAGGTTGAAGCAAGTTGAAAATGAGGAAATTAAATATTTTGAAATAAGGGATAATGGATGTTTATATTATCGAGGAAGACTTTATATGCCCGGGGATGAGGAATTGAGGAAAGAATTTCTTTGCAAGGCGCATTACAATCCGTTGACGATGCATCCCGGTGGAAATAAGATGTATCAAGACTTAAAGAGTCGTTATTGGTGGCCAAGTATGAAAAGAGCTATAACCGAGTTTGTAACAAAATGTTTGACATGTCAACAAGTGAAAGCTGAACATCAAGTACCTTCCGGACTACTACAACCAATGTCTATTCCTGAATGGAAGTGAGATTGAGTTACAATGGATTTTGTTTCGTGGTTACCTTTGTTACCAGTAAAAAGGACTCAATATGGGTAATTGTAGATCGATTGACCAAAATAGTTCATTTCATTCCAGTTCGAGTAGATTACTCGATGGATAAATATGCTGAAATGTATATAAAAGAAATAGTTAGATTGCATGGAGTGCCGATATCGATAGTGTCTGATCAAGACCCAAGGTTCACCTCAAGATTCTGGAAATCTTTACATGGGGCATTGGGTACTCGATTAAATTTTAGTACATCTTTTCATCCGCAGACAGATGGGCAATCAGAAAGAGTTATTCAGATACTAGAGGATATGCTGAGAGCATGTGTAATTGAGTTTATGGGATCATGTGAAAAATATTTTCCTTTAGCAGAATTTGCGTATAACAATAGTTATCAATCAAGTATTAAAATGGCTCCATATGAAGCTCTATATGGGAGAAAATGCAGAACACCATTAAATCGGTTTGAATGAAAATATCGAGATCTAGTTGGGCCATTTTTGATGAAATATATGGAGGATAAAGTGAAAATTTTACAGAGCAATTTAAAGATAGCTTCGGATCGACAGAAGTCCTATGCAGATTTAAAAAAGGAAAGAAATAGATCATCAAGTGGGAAACAAAGTGTTTTTGAAAGTATCACCTTGGAAGAAAGTATTACATTTTGGGCGAAAAGGAAAACTTAGTCCGAGATTTATTGGACCGTATGAGATATTGAAAAAGATTGGACCCGTGGCTTATCAATTGGCCTTACCTCCGGACATGGATAAGATCCATAATGTTTTTCATGTATCAATGCTTAGAAGGTACATATCAGATCCTGCGCATATTATCACTCCTGAGGAGATAGAGATTCGACCAGACTTGATTTATGAGGAAGAACCGTTACGAATTTTGGCAAAAGAAATCAAGGAATTACGTAACAAAAGGATTCCGCTAGTCAAAGTGCTTTGGTAGAATCACAAATTGAAATAGGCTACCTGGGAAAGGGAGGAGGATATGGAAAACAGTTTCCACATCGTTTTAATTCAGGTACTACTCTAAAATTCGAGGATGAATTTTATTAATGGTGGAGAATTGTAATGCCCCAAAAATTTATTTAAGTATTAAATTAAAAAGATTTAAAAATACGAGGATTTATTAAATTAAATAATGAAAGATGAGGATGAATAGGATTCATAACTTAGATTAAATTGTAAGAGATGATGATTAAAAGGATATTTTGGTCATTTGGATTAAATTGAATTTAATATTCAATTAGTGGGGAATTAAGATAAGAGATAAGATGAAGAGGGGAATAGGAAGTCAACCCTTTCATCTTCTTCTCTTATTATCGTGGAAAACTCTCCCCTTCAGCTCAAAGGAAATTTTTCGATTTAAAGGTTATTTTCTTTGATTTTTGATGGGGATTGAAGCTTTATGTACTATGGAAGCTAAAGGAAGGTTTAAATGAGATTAAAACTAAGTTATTGATGAGATATTAGAGATTAAAGATAATGGGTTTTTGAGTGACATGATGAAATATGAAGGTTTATGGATGTTTTATGGTAGATTTGACTTGTTATAAAGTTAATTAAGAAATATAAAGTGTTCGAATTGGATTTAGAACATGTTGAAAATTGGGTATGATTCTTGAATCACATGTAGAAGATAAGATTTTGAGGTTAAGGATATGGTAAATATGCATAAATGAGTTTAAATGAAGGTATTTGAGTTAAGGGTATGAAAGGGGTTGAAATATGGAGCATTTAAGCTGGAATGAAGTGAATTTCGTGCTCAAAATGTAAATTCTAGGTAAGGTGCATCGATTCATAAGTGGTGCATCGATGCATAAGTAGTTCATCGATGCACACCTAAATAAATAAACATCAAATGCATTAAGTGTATCGATGCACATGTAGTGTATCGATGCACTCCCTTAAGATGAAAACATCGAATGCATATAGTGCATCGATATGTAGGTTGTGTACCGATGCACCAGTGAGAGGATGCATCGCTACACTATAAAATGTACCAATACATACATCAAATAAATGAATAAAAATAGCATTTCTTTTAGCTTAAGAAATTAAAGATTTCAAATATACTAATAAGTGATATTGAATGTGTCTTTAATGGATGCTTGAATAGATTGAAATCAAGCTCCCGAGTATAGCAAAATGAAAGGCAAAGACAAAGTAGCTGAATAATTGGAATTGCGTATTGGAAATAATAGCAAGGCAAACCAGGTGAGTGCATTTAATTACGTACATACATGTGATAATAGTTAAAATAGCCTAATCTATTGATGTATGTATAATGATTACTGAATGGCACTTTGTGTGCTATAATGATAAGGAAATCATACTGAGTGTATGGATTTCCATATGGAGCACTGAGTGTGCTAAATGATAAGGAAATCATATTGAAATTATGGATTTCCAGATAGGGAATATTATGTGCTAAAATGATAAGGGAATCATACTGAGTGTATGGGTTTCCAGATAAAGCACTAGGGGTGCTAAATGATAAGGAAATCATATTTAAAATAAGGATTTCCAGATAGGGCATATTATGTGCTAAAATGGTAACAAAATCATACTAATGGTATGGATTTTTGAATAGGGCACTTTGTGTGCTAAAATGAAAAGGGAAGCATACTAAGTGTATGATTTTCTAGATAGAGCACTGATAGTGCTAATATTAAAAGGAAATTACATGAATTGTATGAATTTCCTATGGAATGTATGGATTCCAATAATGATTGATAAATGAGTTATTGGCATCAGTAATGTAGATTATAATATATTCATAGGAATTAAAGATTCCTTGGAGAGTAAATATTAGAAGATAATTTGTATGTAGAAATGTTATTCATGATTATTTATGCCTCACTAAGTAATACTTAACGTGTGTTTATTTCACGTGTAGGTTGAATACAGCTTGTAAGGAGATATTTGGATATTCAGTCAAGGTCGCCTCATCAGTAACCGTATGACATAATGAACTGTTTTACTTATATTTTAGTCGGCATGTAATAGATTTTAGTAAAAATGTTTCAAATGAATTTAAACGTATTTATGTAAATGATAGCTGTATAGTGATGCACGGTTAAATTTTTATGAGTTTTATGCATGTTTGCAGAAATTACTGTTCACGGTACTGTAGCAGTGCATCGGTACAATCACTATTCACTGTTCATTTTAAAAAAATATTTAGTTTTAAATTTGTTACAACGAAGCATAATGCATATGATATGATATTATCATAATAACATTTACCATTTTAAAGTAAATAATTCTAAATCATTTTTGAAGTGGAGATGGTTTTAGAAATTCAGACGACATCTATAATCTGCATAGGTATAATTATACGGATTATGGGTGTTACAAGACTTTTTTGACGAAGGTGTTCACTTCTTTTAATACGTTATAAAAATATTGTTTAATCTTTCATAATTGATAAATTGTGTAACACGCTAATTCATGAAGTATAATTTTCAACTACCCAATAATAAATCATATCTTATGGTATCATAGTGGCCTAGTGGGTCCTGCAAATTAGATTTGTTTTGTCTGTAATCTTCTTCGTTATCTCATACAATAGTAGTACCAATCTTTTATATTAGAGAGCATTAATAAACAACCAAAGCCACATACATCCCTTGCTCGATAGCTTCACCATCATGAGCAGCTTGCTTGCTTTCTTATGGCATCAAATCAACTACCAGAACTGTCATGGGAGGAACTGCTCGGTAGAAAAAAATAAACTGAAACTCATAAACCCGACCCAACCATCCTATCGTTCTTGTACTAACGTTCCAATGAAATACCCATTAAGCCGAGTGATTGATGACAAGACGTACATATATCGAAAGTAACACCGTACAATGATGGATGAAGAGGATCGGAGTGGTTGAAGCTCATGAAGATCGAAATTTCTTTTGTAGATCTACGACTATCCACGGGGTTTCTCGACTATCGAAGGCCGGATTCTTGATGTGGAGAGAAAGATGTTTTGGACGATAAAGTTTGGGCTTAGACCGACGATCAACGACGACGGCCGACGTGGTGGTTACCGGAGTTTGGTGGTCGACCGACGAAGCTTTTCTACCTTCCTACAGAGTCTTTCGTTTGTAAAAAGTAAAAGGAAATGAAATGTTAAATAAATGAGAAATGCAGGGAGATTTTTTTATTATAAATGGATATTTACATATTAACCAAAACTACGTAGTTTTGGAAATAGTTTGGGAGCTTGATATGAATTCATTTTAGAGATTCTGACGTTGGAACACTGCTCTTGGCAACGGGTAAATTACAAGGTAAGCCATCCAAGTTGTTAAAATCATAACCTTGTCTCTTAGCTTTCATATTATTATGATTATGGTGTAATGGTTTTATTAAGATCGATTTAGTCCCTAGTTTTATTAATTAAAAAAATTATATTGATTCCTAAAGTTTTTAGTTTTAACAATTGGGTCCCCAAATCATTAATTAGATTCTAATAAATTATTTTTATCGCGAGGAAAATTATTTGAAGTTGTATTTGTATTTATATTGTTATGTATCTGAGGAATTATTGAAAGATGATTTCAAGATCAAGGTCGTTAGAATGGAATTTAACTCAGTATGACATGGAAATCGAGGTAATACATTACTACATCTTTATGCTTTATAGAACACGTTGGTATTGGTAAATGCATAAATGGAAATGTTTGGTCTCATATGTGTAAGTAATGAAGTTCTACACTCGATACGAATGTGGTAGGAAGTAGGTAACTGAATATGGCTCAGATGAGTATTATAAGAAATTGGAGGACACTTAGAATTAAATTACAAGTTCTGGAATTAAGTGATAAAGGAAACAACCATGGATATGTAGATTATAATTTATCTCATTAAAGGTACTTAGATGATAAACTATAAGAATATTTCGATTAGGTAAAATTACTAAATTACCCTTATGTTGGAAAATGACAATAATTGTCCCTGGAAAGGATTAATAAATCTGAAAAAACATATTGATGTGCATAAGAAATATTAGTTTTACTTGGAAATTCTGGATAACCAATTTTTTAACCACAATAGGGTTTATGCAAGATACTAGAAGTCTGTTAAGGAATAATTTCAAGATCAGAGAATGTTCGAGGAAGCAATTAACCATAGGATCTCTAAATTAAAAGTATGTTCATTAAGAGTTAATACCGAAGTTATCTGGTTAAGAAATTATGAAAATGCCCTTGAGAAGTAAAAATAGTCCGAGTTGACCTGAATGAGAAAGTACTTTGAGGATTCGTACTTAACTCGATAAATTACGGATTTAGTTGTTAAGATCCTGTCTTTGTACAGAAAAAATCATGATATTCCATTTTTAAAATATGAGAAGGCACTTGACCCGAAAATATTCGAGTTATGAGTAAATACCTGAAGAACAATTTATCGGAGGGTGCTCTTTTATCAGAATTGTTCGAAGGGACTGGAATAGATGATAAATTGGAATTAAATAATAAGACTAGATGGAGGGAAAAGATTGAAATACCGTAGATCTATAAAATGACCAAAATACCCCTGTAATGGAAATGACCCAAGAATATCACCAAGCTCAGGAATGATTGGATATCCTCGAGCTCTTAAATGAATGGAATAAGACTGAGCATCAAAATGACCAAAATACCCTTATAACCTAGAATAAGTAAATGTCTTGGATTAATTAAGTAATCCAAATATGAATAGGTGTTGGACTACCTTTAAAAGTTATGGAACACAACTTAAGTGAGTTGATTAATCGTAATGATATGTCAGTACCTGGATGACATATATATTACTTGAATGTGTGTTCGTCTTCTAAAGTGTGGCTTGATGATAATTTTGGAAGTATTCAGCTCAGCTAAACTCTAGATCGCATTCAATATTAAGAAGTGGATATTCACTAGACAAATCAACTACGACTACCAAATTGAATTGAACGAAAGTGCAATATGTATCTGAAATTCAGAAGTCTGAATTACTATAGAAAACCCTGAAGTAACTATAAAGGACTTGACTGCTAAATGAACTAAGTAAGAGATTGGAATAAGTTTGGAAAATCTGATGAACTTATATGATGTATCATCCCTATGGATTATGAACCACAAATCAAGTACATCATCATTTCCTAATATAATTGAAACATGGAAATGAAATAAAGACCATTAGAATATTTGGTTGTCTCCTTAAGATCTATTCAGTGATGATTCAGAAGATGATCTGTGGATAAGAATATTTGATATTAAAGAGTAAATACCCTGGGAAGGTTAATGAATTGACAAGTTGATAAGTATTGGTTCTGGGAGCTATTCATCTGGAGTTGTTCGATAATCAGATTAATCGTCATATATTGTAAAGATTCTGAATACCTTCAGATTTCGTTTGTAAAAAGTAAAAGGCAATGAAATGTTAAATAAATGAGAAATACAGGGAGATTTTTGGCTTATAAATGGATATTTACATATTATCCAAAACTACGTGTTTTGGAAATAGTTTGGGAGCTTGATATGAATGCATTTTAGAGATTCTTACGGTGGAACACTACTCTTGGCAATGGGTAAATTACAAGGTAAGCCATCCAAGTTGTTAAAAGCTTAACCTTGTCTCTTAGCTTTCATATTATTATGATTATGGTGTAATGGTTTTATTAAGATCGATTTAGTCCCTAATTTTATTAATTAAAAAATTATATTGATTCCTAAAGTTTTTAGTTTTAACAATTGGGTCCCCAAATCATTAATTAGATTCTAATAAGTTATTTTTATGGCGAGGAAAATTATTTGAAGTCGTATTTGTACGATAGATTGTTCGTGTTTGTTAGAAAAGATTGGAAGCTAGAAATCAAGTTGGTGAGCTGGAATTCAATAGTAAAATTTTGGGTTTTGTTGACGTCCTGAGTCTGATTCTGAAGTCCGTTTCACTAAATTCGAACCCGGTAAGCTGTTTTTGACTGTATTATCACCCGATTCGATCCGTTTTTTATGGAATTTATATTGTTATGTATCTCAGGAATTATTGAAAGTTGATTTAAAGATCGAGGGCATTAGAATGGAATTTAATGGTTGATCAGTATGACATGGAAATCGAGGTAATACATTACTACCTCTTTATGCTTTATAGAACATATTGGTATTGGTAAATGCATAAATGGAAATGTTTGGTCTCATATGTGTAAGTAATGAAGTTCTACACTCGATACGAATGCGGTAGGAAGTAGGTAACTGAATATGGCTCAGATGACTATTATAAGAAATTGGAGGACACTTAGAATTAAATTACAAGTTCTGGAATTAAGTGATACAGGAATCAACCATGGATATGTAGATTATAATTTATCTCATTAAAGGTACTTAGATGATAAATTATGAGAATATTTCGATTAGGTAAAATTACGAAATTACCCTTATGTTGGAAAATGACAATAATTGCCCTGGAAGTGGATTAATAAATCTGAAAAGACATATTGATGTGCATAAGAAATATTAGTTTTACTTGGAAATTCTGGATAACCGGTTTTTTAACCCCAAGAGGGTTTATGCAAGATACTAGAACTCTGTTAAGGAATAATTTCAAGATCAGAGAATGTTCGAGGAAGCAATTAACCATAGGATCTCTAAATTATAAGTATGTTCGTTAAGAGTTAATACCGAAGTTATCTAGTTAAGAAATTATGAAAATGCCCTTGAGAAGTAAAAATAGTCCGAGTTTACCTGAATGAAAAAGTACTTTGAGGATTCGTACTTAACTCGATAAATTACGGATTTAGTTGTTAAGATCTTATCTTTGTACAGAAAAATTCATGATATTCCATTTGTAAAATCTGAGAAGGCACTTGACCCGAAAATATATGAGTTATGAGTAAATACCTGAAGAACAATTTATCGGAGGGTGCTCTTTTATCAGAATTGTTCGAGGGGATTGGAATAGATGATAAATTGGAATTAAATAATAAGACTGGATGGAGGGAAAAGATTCAAATATTGTAGATCTATAAAATGACCAAAATACCCCTGTAATTAAAATGACCCAAGAATATCACCAAGCTCAGGAATGATTGGATATCCTCGAGCTCTGAAATGAATGGAATAAGACTGAGCATTAAAATGACCAAAATACCCTTATAACCTAGAATAAGTAAATGTCTTGGATTAATTAAGTAATCCAAATAAGAATAGGTGTTGGACTACCTTTAAAAGTTATGGGACACAACTTAAGTGAGTTGATCAATCGTAATGATATGTCAGTACCTGGATGACATAGATATTACTTGAATGTGTGTTCGTCTTCTAAAGTGTGGCTTGATGATAATTTTGGAAGTATTCAGCTCAGCTAAACTCTAGATCGCATTCAATATTAAGAAGTGGATATTCACTAGACAAATCAACTACGACTACCAAATTAAATTGAACGAAAGTGCAATATGTATCTGAAATTTAGAAGTCTGAATTACTATGGAAAACCCAAAAGTAACTGTAAAGGACTTGACTGCTAAATGAACTAAGTAAGAGATTGGAATAAGTTTGAAAAATCTGATGAACTTATATGATGTATCATCCCTATGGATTATAAACCACAAATCAAGTACGTCATCATTTCCTAGTATAATTGAAACATGGAAATGAAATAAAGACCATTAGAATATTTGGTTGTCTCCTTAAGATCTATTCAGTGATGATTCAGAAGATGATCTGTGGATAAGAATATTTGATATTAAAGAGTAAATACCCTGGAAAGGTTAATGAATTGACAAGTTGATAAGTATTGGTTATGGGAGCTATTCATCTGCAGTTGTTCGATAATCGGATTAATCGTCATAGATTGTAAACATTCTGAATACCTTCAGATTTCGTTTGTAAAAAGTAAAAGGCAATGAAATGTTAAATAAATGAGAAATACAGGGAGATTTTTGGCTTATAAAATGATATTTACATATTAACCAAAACTACGTAGTTTTGGAAATAGTTTGGGAGCTTGATATGAATGCATTTTAGAGATTCTTATAGTGGAACACTACTCTTGGCAACGGGTAAATTACAAGGTAAGCCATCCAAGTTGTTAAAAGCTTAACCTTGTCTCTTAGCTTTCATATTATTATGATTATGGCGTAATGGTTTTATTAAGATCGATTTAGTCCCTAATTTTATTAATTAAAAAATTATATTGATTCCTAAAGTTTTTAGTTTTAACAATTGGGTCCCCAAATCATTAATTAGATTCTAATAAGTTATTTTTATGGCGAGAAAAATTATTTGAAGTCGTATTTGTACGATAGATTGTTCGTGTTTGTTAGAAAAGATTGGAAGCTAGAAATCAAGTTGGTGAGCTGGAATTCAATAGTAAAATTTTGGGTTTTGTTGACGTCCTAAGTCTGATTCTGAAGTCCGTTTCGCTAAATTTGAACCCGGTAAGCTATTTTTGACTGTATTATCACCCGATTCGATCCGTTTTTATGGAATTTATATTGTTATGTATCTGAGGAATTATTGAAAGTTGATTTCAAGATCGAGGGCGTTAGAATGGAATTTAATGGTTGATCAGTATGACATGGAAATCGAGGTAATACATTACGACCTCTTTATGCTTCATAGAATGGAATTTAATGGTTGATTAATTTTACTTGGAAATTCTGGATAACCGGTTTTTTAACCCCAAGAGGGTTTATGCAAGATACTAGAACTCTGTTAAGGAATAATTTCAAGATCAGAGAATGTTTGAGGAAGCAATTAACCATAGGATCTCTAAATTATTAGTATGTTCGTTAAGAGTTAATATCGAAGTTATCTGGTTAAGAAATTATGAAAATGCCCTTGAGAAGTAAAAATAGTTCGAGTTGACCTGAATGAGAAAGTACTTTGAGGATTCGTACTTAACTCAATAAATTACGGATTTAGTTGTTAAGATCCTGTCTTTGTACAGAAAAATTCATGATATTCCGTTTGTAAAATCTGAGAAGGCACTTGACCCGAAAATATATGAGTTATGAGTAAATACCTGAAGAACAATTTATCGGAGGGTGCTCTTTTATCAGAATTGTTCGAAGGGATTGGAATAGATGATAAATTGGAATTAAATAATAAGACTGGATGGAGGGAAAAGATTGAAATACCGTAGATGTATAAAATGACCAAAATACCCTTATAACCTAGAATAAGTAAATGTCTTGGATTAATTAAGTAATCCAAATAAGAATATGTGTTGGACTACCTTTAAAAGTTATGGAACACAACTTAAGTGAGTTGATCAATCGTAATGATATATCAGTACCTAGATGACATGGATATTACTTGAATGTGTGTTCGTCTTCTAATATGTGGCTTGATGATAATTTTGGAAGTATTCAGCTCAGCTAAACTCTAGATCGCATTCAATAATAAGAAGTGGATATTCACTAGGCAAATCACTACGAAATTAAATTGAACGAAAGTGCAATATGTATATGAATTCAGAAGTCTGAATTACTATGGAAAACCCTGAAGTAACTGTAAAGGACTTGACTGCTAAATGAATTAAGTAAGATATTGGAATAAGTTTGGAAAATCTGATGAACTTATATGATGTATCATCCCTATTGATTATGAACCACAAATCAAGTACGTCATTATTTCCTAGTGTAATTGAAACATGGAAATGAAATAAAGACCATTAGAATATTTGGTTGTCTCCTTAAGATCTATTCAGTGATGATTCAGAAGATGGTTTGTGGATAAGAATATTAGATATTAAAGAGTAAATACCCTGCGAAGGTTAATGATTTGACAAGTTGATAAGTATTGGTTCTGGGACCTATTCATATGGAGTTGTTCGATAATCGGATTAATCGTCATAGATTGTAAAGATTCTGAATACCTTCAAATTTCGTAGAGCTTCAGAAAAGTGTCTGAATAAGATGATCCCGATAAATCATATCCTGAATAACTGATGATTCTGTTAGTTAATGAACTTTTCAAATAGTGATTCTTACTTCCGACATTCTATCGGTAAATTGAAGATTCGTGTCTCTCTACCCAATAAGATTATCTAGTATCTCTGACTAATATCTGTAAACTCTGGTGTGTTCCCTAATCATATAAATATTTTATCTGATTTCTGACTTGAATTTTGTTATGATACATGACTTGAATTATGTTATGATTTCTGATCTGGATTCTGTTCTGATATTTATTCTGAATTTTGTTTTGATTTCTGATATCTCCGTTTAATGACGGAAAAATGTTTTAATTGGGGGGTATTTCCACAGGTTCCTCGGCTTTGTGCTCAGGGCCTTACAAGTTGTGTGGGTTGGGTGTATGGTTCTGGGGAACCTACACATTATGTTGTGTTGGGATGGGGGTATACATATATATGTTTTAAAAAGATCTGAAAGTTACATGGTTTTTGGGAACACACTAGATAACCTATTCTGATCTCCTAAACTCGGTCATCCGAAATATTTCTCTGAACTGAAAACTCATTGTCCGTTACCACCTGAAATATCAGTAGGATTTATGTTCAGCATAAAAATCTGTAAATGTTCAGAAACAATAAGGAAATGTATATTTATCTGTATCTGCACGTTCATCAGCATCATCGGGTAGTTCTGTATTACTGAGCTTTCCAAAGCTCACTATGTTACTCATATTTTCAGGCTAAAAGAATTGTACCAGTGCAACTATCGACTTCAGTAAGGGAGTTCTTCTGGTGCTGTTTGCAGAGTATGGTATATGTGAATAGAGGGCATGTAATTGTATTTTGTTTTATATACGAGTCTGAAAATCTGTTTTATTTTGAATATTGATAACTTTTATTTTGTACTCATAAATGATTTTATGAGTTTACAAGTTTTAAGAAAAGTTTTAAATTTTTGTTATTTTTATAGTGGGTCGCTCCAGTGGCCCTAATGTGACACTTCCGATCGAATCGGGTTATCTACATCGGTCTGATGGGGTTACAAATTATCATTTCATAGCTTGTATTTTCTAAATTTATTTATATTTTAATTCTTGATATATATATATATATATATATATATATATTATTTTTTTCTGAAAAATATTATTTTTATAAATAATATAAAAGTACTCAAACTTTCTAAAAAATAAATTATGCCATCTAACTTAAAAAAGAATCAATTACACCCCTTTTCCACAATATCATTCACAAGTGTCAGCCACATAAATACAATGAGCTACCACGTAAGCTTTATGGGCTACCACATTAGCACAACAATGATCAACGATATTTTCCTTTAATCGAAGAGTTGCCTTGATTTATTTTATGATTTGAGGGCTCATGGAGTGGAAAAAGGTAAATGTTGTATTTATTTTATTCAAAAGTTTGAGAACACAAAAGCTATTGAGTTTTAACATAAAAATCATTCCTTAGAAAAAGTTTGCGTGATTATGAATGACTCCTTTTAACTTAAATTTTTATTTAATAGTTTAAAATTATTTTATTATAACTTATTTAAAAAATTAGTAATATTTACTTTTAATATAACATAAATGATAAATAATGCTTTTGAATTACCAGAGCTTCATTAAAAAATTGAAAATTTTGTTCATTTTTGGACAAAAAGCAAACATCTATCATAGTCAACCCACTTTGGCAACACTGAGCTTGATTGTAAGAATCTTTTATTAAATTGATGATCAAACCTCAAGCTCCTTCAGCAAATTTGATAGAACTCTATGTTTTTTTCTATGAGCTTATAGTAAATCAAAGCTTGATGGCTTCATAACATTCCTCAAAATTACGTTAATTATTTTCTCAATAACTTTATATCGGAGAAGCTCATTGACAACATCCAATCAATGGCAATGAGATTAATGGATTTTTTATAATGTTGAACTTTATTGGTTGACTGTGAGATGAATGAGATGTCTTTTGTATAAAATTATAAGTTAACGATAATCGAGTTGCTAAAAGATAACTATGCCAACCTTTTTAATTTACTCATGTATGATGCACTTGAGACTTACGCCAGAAGTAGTGAGAATTTAAATTTTGTCACATCATATGAAGTATATCACGTTGAAAATGCAACATCTAAATCATGTAATGGGGAGGTGATAGTGGTGGAAGCATTTGGTATACTTTATAATGGTATTTTAACATTATTTATTAATGTTGTAAGGAATATTACTAGCATAATTTTAATTTTTTACACCATCAACTATTTTTATAAATATTTTTCGAAACATCATTTTGTGTGCTAACTCTTAAGAAAAATCATTATTTTGTAATTAAAAATAAATAAATTTCATTTAATAATGAATAATTATACCATCAAACTTATAAGTCCAAGCAACCATGTTTGACATTAATATTAACCAGAAAATATTTATAATCACAATTTATAAATAAAGTTATAACAGAAATCAATTCTCATCATTATAAAAAATATCTTATGTATATATATATATATATATATATATTTCCAAGAAATATAAATATTTTTTCATTGCATTTATTAATATTTTCTTAGTAAATTGAGCACAAAGTCATTTTCAACTCCTAAAGGATTGGGTGAAACAACAGCAACTAAAGTGCACTTGTTCTATATTTGTGCACTCTTAGACATTATTACTGACGTATCATGGTTTTTGAACAAAGGATTTTGAAGAGTTTTCTTCACCCAGGCCTCATGACATGCTTGACCTATATTAACAAGTTGATGACAACATTCATTCGAGACCGTTCCAACTTTAAATATGTTGTCAAATACTTCAAACTACAATGCAAGTCCATCTTGTTCTGGTGTTCACAATCGTAAAAGTCATGAGACATTACAACTCCACTTGCAAAAATAACAAGAATTATAGTAGCAAAACGTTTGGACTAGCCATTGAAGCTTTTAGGGGCAAAAGGATTTTATGACTTTGGTCGGCAGAAGACCTTAATGCTGTTGCAACAAATGACTTTGGTCATTTTTATAGTATCTTAATGGTTGTGACATGAATCTAAGGTTTTAAGAGAAATTAATAACATTTTCACTTTAATTATCAGTTTCACATCAATAAAACATTCAAGGAATGCTTTTAATTACCATTTAATTCAATATACGGAAACAAATTTCATATAGTTTGAATAAACTTCAATAGATTATTTAATGATAGTAATGATATTTCTTTGTTTGTTGTCTTTAGTATAATACTTAATGGTTTATAAAGCACTCTAACTTTTAAAATATTTTTAGTCTCTTAAAACCTTAGATTCATGTCACAACCATTAAGATCTCTATAAAAGTCCATATTTGTTTGTCAAACAATTGTTGCAACAACATTAAGGTCTTCTGCCGACCAAAGTCATAAAATCCTTTTGCCCCTAAAAGCTTCAATGGCTAGTCTAAGTTTTGCTACTATAGCGATTCTTGTTATTTTGCAAGTGGAGTTGTAATGGCTCAAGACTTTACGATGTGAACACCAGAACAAGATGGATTTGCATTGTATTTTTGAAGTATTTGACAACATATTTAAAGTTGGAACGGTCTCGATGAATGTTGTCATCAACTTGTTAATCTAGGTCAAGCATGTCATGAAGCCTGGGTGAAGAAAACTCTTCAAAAACCTTTGTTCAAAACAATGATACGTCAGTAATATGTCTAAGAGTGCACAATATGGAACAAGTGCACTTTAGTTGCTGTTGTTTCACCCAATCCTTTAGGAGTTTTGAAAATTACTTTGTGATCTAAATTACTAAGAAATATTAATAAATTGCAATGAAAAAATATTTTATATTTCTTGAAATATATATATATATATATATATAAGATATTTTTTATAATGTTGAGAATTGATTTCAGTTATAACTTTATTTATAAATTGTGAATACAAACTATTTTCTACTTAATATTAATGTCAAACATGGTTGATTGGACTAATAAGTTTGATGGTTTAATTATTTCATTATTAAATGAAAATTTATTTTATTTATAATTACAATAATTCATTTTCTGAAGAGTTATTATCACACATATGATTGTTTCGAAAATATAATTTAAAAATAGTTGATGGTGTAAAATTATAAATTATGCTAAGTTCATATCCTTACAACACAAATAAAAAAACGTTAAAATCATTATAAAGTATACCAATGCTTCCACCACTATCACCTCCCCCATACTTGATTTAGATGTTGCATTTTCAACGTGATATACTTCATATGATGCGACAGAATTTAAATTCCCACTACTTCTGGCATAAGTCTCCAGTGCATCATACATGAGTAAATTCAAAAGGTTGGCATAGTTATCTTTTAGCAACTTGATTATCGTTAACTTATAATATTATACAAAAGACATCTCATTCATCTCACAGTCAACCAATAAAGTTCAACATTATAAAAAATCCTTAATCTCATTGCCATTGATTGGATGTTTGTCAGTGAGCTTCTCCGTATAAAGTTTTTGAGAAATAATTAACGTAATTTTGAGGAATGTTATGAAGCCATCAAGTTTTGATTTACTATAAGCTCATAGAAAAAACCTAGAGTTCTATCAAATTTGCTGAAGGAGCTTGAGGTTTGATCATTAATTTAATAAAAGATTCTTACAATCAAGCTCAGTGTTGCCAAAGTGGGTTGACTATGATAGATGTTTGTCTTTTGTCCAAAAATGAACAAAATTTTCAATTTTTTAATGAAGCTCTGGTAATTCAAAAGCACTATTTATCATTTAAGTTCTATTAAAAGTAAAGATTACTAATTTTTTAAATAAGTTCAATAAAATAATTTAAACTATTAAATAAAAATTTTAGTTAAAAGGAGTCATCATAATCACGCAAACTTTTCTAGGGAATGATTTTATGTTAAAACTCAATATCTTTTTTGTGTTCTCAAACTTTTGAATAAAATAAATACAACATTTTACCTTTTTTCCTCTCCATGAAGCCCTCAAATCATAAAATAAATCAAGGCAGCTCTTTGATTAAAGGAAAATCGTTGATCATTGTTGTACTAATGTGGTAGCCCATAAAGCTTACATGGTAGCTCTTTGTATTTATGTGGCTGACTTGTGAATGCTAATGGGAAAAGGGGTGTAATTGATTCTTTTTTAAGTTAGATGGCATAATTTATTTTATAGAAAGTTTTAGGACTTTATATTTATAAAAATAATATTTTCAGAAAAATTAATATATATATATATATCAAGAATTAAATATAAATAAAATTTAAAAAATAGAAGCTAAGAAATGAAAATTTATCAATTATGAAAGATTAAAAATATTTTATAAGTATTAAAAGAAATGAACACCTTCATCAAAAGGACTCGAATTACATCTCGTAAGCCAATGTCTATTGCTATTTTTTTGAACTCACTTTTCAGTTGCTACCGTAAAAACAAATAAATATTATTCTTCAAAGACTCATGAGAGTTATTTTTTACTTTGAAGATTGTTATCTTGTTTATGCTTTGGAGTACCGGTAACCATTTGTTTCCAATGATTTGAGGTGTTCTTGTCAATCATCTAAGTTGCTAAAGTAAAACCTTATTATACTATTTTATTAACATTTAATAAAATTTTAATAATTAAATTATATTGCTCATAATTCTTAGATGATATTATATTCTTCAATATTATGATATATATTATATACTTTTATTTTAATAATATATAATGATTTTTCAATAAAAATTGTATTATTCATAAATTACAAAACTTTATTATTATTAAATTATTTAATATTTATAAGACAACCCTTAATATATTATATAATATTCTTATTTAAATAATAAAGTTTTAAATATTTTAAAATGTTATAATTTTCAATAGTAATTAAAATAACAAGAATATATTATTATAATAATAAATTAATATAATTTATTAAAAGTTTCAATAAAATTTAATAATCTTAATATTTATATTATAAAACTATATTTAATATTTTAATAACATTGACAAAATATGAAATAAAATATATAATATTTTCTAATAAATATCTACGAAACCTTCAAATATTCTAAGACAATTAATTAAAACAATTTCCGATATATTCACTTGTGATAGCTACATTAACACTTTGAACTTCCATCTCCACAATTAGGATCACCTTGTAAGTATCGAGCAATGGGACATGATAATTATATTTTTATTTAAGGGCTAAATTGTGAGTAAAAATGGTTTAGAGACTAATTTTTTTTTTTGAAATGTTAGGGTGCTTTATAAACCATTAAGTATTATACTAAAGTCAACAAACAAAGAAATATCATTATCATTAAATAATCTATTGAAGTTATTCAAACTATATGAAATTTGTTACCGTATATTGAATTAAATGGTAATTAAAACATTCCTTGAATGTTTTATTGATGTGAAACTGAATATTAAAGTGAAAATGTTATTAATTTCTCTTAAAACCTTAGATTCATGTCACAACCATTAAGATACTCTATAAAAGACCATATTTGTTGTCAAACAATTGTTGCAACAACATTAAGGTCTTCTGCCGACCAAAGTCTTAAAATCCTTTTGCCCCTAAAAGCTTCAATGGATAGTTTAAACATTTTTTCTACTATAATGATTCTTGTTATTTTTGCAAGTGGAGTTGTAATGGCTCAAGACTTTACGATTGTGAACACCAGAACAAGATGGACTTGCATTGTATTTTGAAGTATTTGACAACATATTTAAAGTTGGATCGGTCTCGAATGAATGTTGTCATCAACTTGTTAATCTAGGTCAAGCATGTCATGAAGCCTGGGTGAAGAAAACTCTTCAAAAAGTTTTGTTCAAAAACAATGATACGTCAGTAATAATGTCTAAGAGTGCACAAATATGGAACAAGTGCACTTTAGTTGCTGTTGTTTCACTCAATCCTTTAGGAGTTTGAAAATGACTTTGTGATCTTAAATTTACTAAGAAAATATAAATAAATTGCAATGAAAAAATATTTTATTTCTTGGAAATATAAATATATATATATGATATTTTTTATAATGCTAAGAATGATTTCAGTTATAACTTTATTTATAAATTGTGATTACAAACTATTTATGCTTATATTAATGTCAAACATGGTTGATTGGACTAATAAGTTTGATGTTAATTATTTCATTATTAAATGCAAATTTATTTTATTTATAATTACAAAATAATTCATTTTTCTGAAGAGTTATCACACAAAAGATTGTTTCGAAAAATATATTTATAAAAATATTATGGTGTAAAAAATTATAATTATGTTAAGTTCATATTCCTTATAACACAAATAAAAAACGTTAAAATGTCATTATAAAGTATACCAAATGCTTCCACCACTATCACCTCCCCTTACATGATTTAGATATTGCATTTTCAACGTGATATACTTCATATGATGTGACAGAAATTAAATTCCCAGTACTTCTGGCATAAGTCTCCAGCGCAACATACATAAGTAAATTGAAAAGGTTGGCATAGTTATCTTTTAGCAACTCGATTATTGTTAAGTTATAATATTATACAAAATACATCTCATTCATCTCATAATCAACCAATAAAGTTCAACATTATAAAAAAATCCATTAATCTCATTGCCATTGATTGAATGTTGTCAATGAGCTTCTCCGATATAAAGTTTTTGAGAAAATAATTAACGTAATTTTTAGGAATGTTATGAAGCCATCAAGCTTTGATTTACTATAAGCTAATAGGAAAAACATAGAGTTCTATCAAATTTGCTGAAGAATCTTGAGGTTGATCATCAATTTAATAAAAGATTCTTACATCAAGCTCAGTGTTGCCAAAGTGGGTTGACTATGATAGATGTTTGTCTTTTGTCCAAAAATGAATAAAATTTTCAATTTTTTAATGAAGCTCTGGTAATTCAAAAGCACTAGTTATCATTTAAGTTCTATTAAAAGTAAAGATTACTAATTTTTAAATAAGTTCTAAAATAATTTTAAACTATTAAATAAAATTAAGTTAAAAGGAGTCATTCATAATCACGCAAACCTTTTCTAAGGAATGATTTTTATGTTAAAATCAATAGCTTTTTGTGTTCTCAAACTTTTGAATAAAATAAATACAACATTTTACCTTTTTTTCCTCTCCATGAAGCCCTCAAATCATAAATAAATCAAGGCAGCTCTTTGATTAAGGAAAATATCGTTGATCATTGTTGTACTAATGTGGTAGCCCATAAAGCTTACATGGTAACTCTTTTATTTATGTGGCTGACACTTGTGAATGATAATGTGGAAAAGGGGTGTAATTGATTCTTTTTTAAGTTAGATGGCATAATTTTTTTTAGAAAGTTTGAGGACTTTTATATTATTTATAAAACTAATATTTTTCCAGAAAAAAATATATATATATATATATATATATATAAAGAATTAAATAAATAAAATTTAAAAAATAGAATTTATGAAATGACAATTTATCAATTATGAAAGATTAAAAATATTTTTATAAAGTATTAAAAGAAGTGAACACCTTCATCAAAAAGGTCTCGAATTACATCTCGTAAGCCAATGTCTATTGCTATTCTTCGAACTCACTTTTCAGTTGCTACCGTAAAAATAAATAAATATTATTCTTCAAAGTCTCATGAGAGTTAATTTTTACTTTGAAGATTGTTATCTTGTTTATGCTTTGGAGTACGGTAACCATTTGTTTTCCAATGATTTGAGGTGTTCTTGTCAATCATCTAAGTTGCTAAAGTAAAACCTCATTATACTATGTTATTAACATTTTAATAAAATTTTAATTATTAATTATATTTACTCATTCTTATAATATGATATTATATTCTTTAATATTATAATGATATATATTATTATACTTTTATTTTAATAATATATAATGATTTTTCAATAAAAATAGTATTATTCATAAATTAGAAAACTTATTATATTAAATTATTTAATATTTATAAGACAACCCTTAATTATATATATTCTTATTTTAATAATAAAGTTTTTAATATTTGAAAATGTATTATTTTCAATAGTATTAAAATAATTAAGAATATATTATTATATAAAAAAATTTATATATTTATTAAAGTTTCAATAAAATTTAATAATCTTAATATTTATATTTATAAACTATTATAATATTTTAAAACATTGACATAAATAATATGAAATAAAATATTATAATATTTTCTAATAAATATCTATGAAACCCTCAAATATTCTAAGCAAATTAATTAAAACGATTTCCGATTAATCATCACCTGTGATAGCAACATTAACACTTGAACTTCCATCTCCACATTTAGGATCACCTTGTAAGTATCGAGCAATGGGACATGATAATTATATTTTATTTAAGGGCTAAATTGTGAGTAAAAATGGTTTAGAGACTAAAATATATTTTTTGAAATGTTAGAGTGCTTTATAAACCATTAAGTATATACTAAAGACAACAAACAAAGAAATATCATTACTATCATTAATAATCTATTGAAGTTTATTCAAACTATATGAAATTTGTTACCGTATATTGAATTAAATGGTAATTAAAAACATTCCTTGAATGTTTTATTGATGTGAAACTGATAATTAAGTGAAAATGTTATTATTTCTCTTGAAACCTTAGATTCATGTCACAACATTAAGATACTCTATAAAAGACCATATTTGTTGTCAAAAATTGTGCAACAACATTAAGGTCTTCTGCGACCAAAGTCATAAAATCCTTTTGCCCCTAAAAGCTTCAATGGTTAGTCTAAACGTTTTTACTACTATAGCGATTCTTGTTATTTTTGCAAGTGGAGTTTGTAATGGCTCAAGACTTTTACGATTGTGAACACAAGAACAAGATGGATTGCATTGTATTTTGAAGTATTTGACAACATATTTAAAGTTGGAACGGTCTCGAATGAATGTTGTCATCAACTTGTTAATCTAGGTCAAGCATGTCATGAAGTCTGGGTGAAGAAAACTCTTCAAAAACCTTTGTTTAAAACAATGATACGTCAGTAATAATGTCTAAGAGTGCACAAATATGGAACAAGTGCACTTAGTTGCTATTGTTTCACCCCAATCCTTTAGGAGTTTTAAAATGACTGTGATCTTAAATTTACTAAGAAAATAATTAATAAATTGCAATGAAAAATATTTTATATTTCTTGGAAATATTTTTATATAAGATATTTTTTAATGCTGAGAATTGATTTCAGTTATAACTTTATTTATAAATTGTGATTACAAACTATTTTCTGCTTAATTAATGTCAAAAATGGTTGATTGGACTAATAAGTTTGATGGTTTAATTATTATTAAATGCAAATTTATTTTATTTATAATTTCAAAATAATTCATTTTTCTGAAGAGTTATCACACAATATGATTGTTTCGAAAATATATATTTTAAAAAATAGTTGATGGTGTAAAAAAATTATAAATTATTCTAAGTTCATATTCCTTATCATAAAAAAAAAACGTTAAAATACCATTATAAAGTATACCAATGCTTCCACCACTATCACCTCCCCTTACATGATTTAGATATTGCATTTTCAACGTGATATACTTCATATGATGTGACAGAAATTAAATTCCCACCACTTCTGGCTAAGTCTCCAGCGCATCATACATAAGTAAATTGAAAAGGTTGGCATAGTTATCTTTTAGCAACTCGATTATTGTTAAGTTATAATATTATACAAAATACATCTCATTCATCTCATAATCAACCAATAAAGTTCAACATTATAAAAAAATCCATTAATCTCATTGCCATTGATTGAATGTTGTCAATGAGCTTCTCCGATATAAAGTTTTTGAGAAAATAATTAACGTAATTTTTTAGGAATGTTATGAAGCCATCAAGCTTTGATTTACTATAAGCTAATAGGAAAACATAGAGTTCTATCAAATTTGCTGAAGAAACTTGAGGTTCGTCATCAATTTAATAAAAGATTCTTACAATCAAGCTCAGTGTTGCCAAAGTGGGTTGCTATGATAGATGTTTGTCTTTTGTCCAAAATGAACAAATTTTCAATTTTTAATGAAGCTCTGGTAATTCAAAAGCACTATTTATCATTTAAGTTCTATTAAAAGTAAAGATTATAATTTTTAATAAGTTCTAATAAAATAATTTTAAAACTATTAATAAAATTTAAGTTAAAAGGAGTCATTCATAATCACGCAAACTTTTCTAGGAATGCTTTTTATATTAAACTCAATAGCTTTTTGTGTTCTCAAACTTTTGAATAAAATAAATACAACATTTTACCTTTTTTCGACCCCATGAAGCCCTCAAATCATAAAATAAATCAAGGCAGCTCTTGATTAAAGGAAAATATCGTTGATCATTGTTGTACTAATGTGGTAGCCCATAAAGCTACATGGTAGCTCTTTGTATTTATGTAGCTGACACTTGTGAATGTAATGTGGAAAGGGGTGTAATTGATTCTTTTTTAAGTTAGATGGCATAATTTATTTTTAGAAAGTTTGAGGACTTTTATATTATTTATAAATAATATTTTCAGAAAAATATATATATATATATATATATATATATATATATATCAAGAATTAAAATATAAATAAAATTAAAAAAAAGAAGCTATGAAATGACAATTTATCAATTATGAAAGATTAAAAAATATTTTTATAAAGTATTAAAAGAAGTGAACACCTTCATCAAAAGGTCTCGAATACATCTCGTAAGCCAATGTCTATTGATATTCTTTGAACTCACTTTTCAGTTGCTACAGTAAAAACAAATAAATATATTCTTCAAAGACTCATGACAGTTATTTTTTACTTTGAAGATTGTTATCTTGTTTATGGTTTGGAGTATCGGTAACCATTTGTTTCCAATGATTTGAGGTGTTTTGTCAATCATCTAAGTTGCTAAAGTAAACCTCATTATACTATTTATTAACATTTTAATAAATTTTAATTATTAAATTATATTTACTCATAAATTCTTATATATTATATTCTTTAATATTAATGATATATAATATTATAACTTTTATTTTAATAATATATAATGATTTTTCAATAACAATAGTATTATTCATAAATTACAAAACTTTATATTATTAAATTATTAATATTTATAAGACAACCCTTAATATATTATATATTCTTATTTAAATAATAAAGTTTTTAATATTTTAAAAATGTTATTATTTTCAATAGTAATTAAAATAATCATGAATATATTATTATAATAAAAAATTAATATAATTTATTAAAAGTTTCAATAAAATTAGTAATCTAATATTTATATTTATAAAACTATATTTATAATATTTTAATAACATTGACATAATATGAAATAAAATATTATAATTTTCTAATAAATATAGAAACCCTCAAATATTCTAAGACAATTATTTAAAACGATTTCGTTTAATCATTCACCTGTGATAGCTACATTAACACTTTGAACTTCCATCCACATTTAGGATCACCTTGTAAGTATCGAGCAATGGACATGATAATTATATTTTATTTAAGGGCTAAATTGTGAGTAAAAATGGTTTAGAGACTAAAAATATTTTTTGAAATGTTAGAGTGCTTATAAACCATTAAGTATTATACTAAAGACAACAAACAAGAAATATCATTACTATCATTAAAATCTATTGAAGTTTTTCAAACTATATGAAATTTGTTACCGTATATTGAATTAAATGGTAATAAAAACATTCCTTGAATGTTTTATGATGTGAAACTGATAATTAAAGTGAAAATGTTATTAATTTCTCTTAAAACCTTAGATTCATGTCACAACCATTAAGATACTCTATAAAAGACCATATTGTTGTCAAACAATTGTTTGCAACAACATTAAGGTCTTCTGCCGACCAAAGTTATAAAATCCTTTTGCCCTAAAGCTTTAATGGATGTCTAAATGTTTTGCTACTATAGCGATTCTTGTTATTTTTGCAAGTGGGGTTGTAATGGCTCAAGACTTTTACGATTGTGAACACCAGAACAAGATGGACTTGCATTGTATTTTTGAAGTATTTGACAACATATTAAGTTGGAACGGTCTCGAATGAATTTTGTCATCAACTTGTTAATCTAGGTCAAGAATGTCATGAAGCCTGGGTGAGAAACTCTTCAAAAACCTTTGTTCAAAAACAATGATACGTCATATTATATATAAGAGTGCACAAATATGGAACAAGTGCACTTTAGTTGCTGTTGTTTCACCCAATCATTTAGGAGTTTTTGAAAATGACTTTGTGATCTTAAATTTACTAAGAAAATATTAATAAATTGCAATGAAAATATTTTATATTTCTTGGAAATATATATATATTAGATATTTTTTATTATGCTGAGAATTGATTTCATTATAACTTTATTTTTAAATTGTGATTACAAACTATTTTCTACTTAATATTAATGTCAAACACGGTTGATTAGACTAATAAGTTTGAGGTTTAATTATTTCATTATTAAATGCAAATTTATTTATTTATAATACAAATAATTCATTTTTCTGAAGTTATCACACAAATGAGAAAAATAATATTTATAAAAATAGTTGATGGTGTAAAAAATTATAAATTATGCTAAGTTCATATTCCTTATAACACAAATAAAAAAACGTTAAAATACCATTATAAAGTATACCAAATGCTTCCACCACTATCACCTCCCCCTGACATGATTTAGAGATTGCATTTTCAACGTGATATACTTCATATGATGCGATAATTTAAATTCCCACTACTTATGCATTAGTCTCCATTGCATCATACATGAGTAAATTGAAAAGGTTGGCATAGTTATCTTTAGCAACTCGATTATCGTTAACTTTAAATATTATACAAATACATCTCATTCACCTCATAGTCAACCAATAAAGTTCACATTATAAAAAATCCATTAATCTCATTGCCATTGATGGATGTTGTCAATGAGCTTCTCCGATATAAAGTTTTTGAGAAAATAATTAACGTAATTTTGAGGAATATTATGAAGCCATCAAGCTTTGATTTACTAGAAGCTCATAGAAAAAACATAGAGTTCTATCAAATTTGCTGGAGAAACTTGAGGTTTGATCATCAATTTAATAAAAGATTCTTACAATGAAGCTCAGTGTTGCCAAAGTGGGTTGACTATGATAGATGTTTGTCTTTTGTCCAAAAATGAACAAAATTTTCAATTTTTTAAGAAGCTTTGGTAATTCAAAAGCACTATTTCATCATTTAAGTTCTATTAAAAGTAAAGATTACTAATTTTTAAATAAGTTCTAATAAAATAATTTAAACTATTAAATAAAAATTTAAGTTAAAAGGAGTCATTCATAATCACGCAAACGTTTTCTAGGGAATGATTTTATATTAAAACTCATAGCTTTTGTGTTCTCAAACTTTTGAAAAAAATAAATACAACATATTACCTTTTTTCCACTCCATGAAGCCCTCAAATCATAAAATAAATCAATGCAGCTCTTTGATTAAAGGAAAATCGTTGATCATTGTTGTCTAATGTGGTAGCCCATAAAGCTTACATGGTAGCTCTTTGTATTTATGTGGCTGACACTTGAATGATAATGTGGAAAAGGGGTGTAATTGATTCTTTTTTAAGTTAGATGGCATAATTTTTTTTTAGAAAGTTTGAGGACTTTTAAATTATTTAAAATATTTTTCAGAAAAATAATATACATATTATATATCAAGAATTAAAATATAAATAAAATTTAAAAAATAGAAGCTATGAAATGACAATTTATCAATTATGAAAGATTAAAAAATATTTTTATAAAGTATTAAAGAAGTGAACACCTTCATCAAAAGGTCTCGAATTACATCTCGTAGCCAATGTCTATTGCTATTCTTTTGAACTCACTTTTCAGTTGCTACCGTAAAACAAATAAATATTATTCTTCAAAGACTCATGAGAGTTATTTTTTACTTTGAATATTGTTATCTTGTTTATGCTTGGAGTACCGTAACCATTTGTTCCAATGATTTGAGGTGTTCTTGTCATCTCTAAGTTGCTAAGTCAAACCTTATTATACTATTTTATTAACATTTTAATAAAATTTTAATTATTAAATTATATTTACTCATAATTCTTATAATATGATTTATATTCTTTATATTATAATGATATATAATATTATACTTTTATTTTAATAATTTAATGATTTTTCAATAAAAATAGTATTATCAAAATTAAAAACTTTATATTATTAAATTATTTAATTTTATAAGACAACCCTTAATATATATATATATTCTTATTTTAATAATAAAGTTTTTAATATTTTAAAATGTTATTATTTTCATAGTAATTAAAATAATCAATAATATATTATTATAATAAAACATTAATATAATTTTTTAAGAGTTTCAATAAATTTAATAATTTTAATATTTATTTTATAAAACTATATTTATAATATTTTATAACATTGACATAAATAATATGAAATAAAATATTATAATATTTTCTAATAAATATCTATGAAACCCTCAATATTCTAAGACAATTAATTAAAACGATTTCCGATTTAATCATTCACCTATGATGCTACATTAACACTTTGAACTTCCTCTCCACATTTAGGATCACCTTGTAAGTATCGAGCAATGGGACATGATAATTATTTTATTTAAGGGCTAAATTGTGAGTAAAATGGTTTAGAGACTAAAAATATTTTTTTTGAAATGTTAGAGTGCTTTATAACCATTAAGTATTTACTAAAGACAACAAACAAAGAAATATCATTACCATCATTAATAATCTATTGAAGTTTATTCAAACTATATGAAATTTGTTACCGTATATTAAATTAAATGGTAATTAAAATTCCTTGAATGTTTTATTGATGTGAACTGATAATTAAAGTGAAAATGTTTTAATTCTCTTAAAACCTTAGATTCATGTCACAACCATT